>NW_024884586.1:32478053-32884142 GCF_019232065.1 Centrocercus urophasianus | reverse complement strand
AAAAAAAAAAAAAACAATAAAAAAAAAAAAAAAAAAAAAAAAAAAAACACCCACCTCCCTTCAATTGAAGTAATTGAAAGAGAAAAAGCAGTAGACAGCAGAGCAACAATGAGTTTGGCTGAGACAAAAGTTATTTACAGCAAGGTCTGGCCTCTCACTGACACCATGTAATTCCAGGCAATTGCACTTTCAAATAGATCTTTTTGGAAAAAATCAACAGTGGCTTTGCTTTCAATCTAGTGGAAAATGAAGTCCTGCGAATGTGTTACATAAACCCACAGCAGAAAGAGCACTGCACACACAGAAGTGTGCTGGTGGGTTGATGGCCTTGGGCTCAGCAATGAACTCTGCAGGGCTCTGTTCACATCTTCCAGCTCTCTCATCATGAGCAAGCTCGCTGGGTCTCACATAATTCAAAAATACCCCATCAATGCGTCAGATTCTGCAGCAGTGAAAGCCTTCCACAGGCACAGTCCTGCTACCTACACTAGTTCTGTCTACTGAAGTCTAGGGAGAAGTACCATCACCAGGACTCAAAGCTATGGCCTCCCGAGCAAGACCCTTGGGCACTGACTCTGAGCTTGTACGAAGTGTATCTACTTGCCACCAAAGGATGTTCCAAAATTTACTATTGACTGTGTCCCACAGACAACTTCAGTCAAAACCAGTGTATGCCTACATGTCCACTAGGCTGCTTCCTGAGGCTGCAGTAATCAGCACCACTCTGATCAATGTATCTACTCTAGAATTCTTGGGAAGTTCTGTTCTACTAGTGCTTTGTTAAGCAACAGTTTCTGAATGTTAACTTCATTGACAGCATATAGAAGACTGTAGGAAAATGCCCCTGAAACAATCAAAATATTCAATTTCAGAATAGCTTTAGAAGAGTGACTATCAAAAGCAAAACTACTGTTAAATGCATACGTCTGACTTCATGAAGAGAGGACTGGAGGCTTGTATTACCATCAGATGCCAACATAATGAAGACTACAGAGGCAGAGCAGCCAAACTCCAAATACTCCCCACCCCAAGCTGCTCCTTGCAGCAGGGCTTCACCCTCTCCCCAAAACGCACACAGTGCCAGCCCCAGAATCCATTTCAGGAAAGCCGAGGAGAAATACAACACAGCTTCCTCAGGGCAAGCCAGAGCTATGGAAATTAAAAGGCAATGCTGGACATTGAAACTTCTCCAACCAGATCAGATACTGTAGCATTTCAAACGTAATAAAAGGTTTATTGTCAGTGCACATTAAACAGAAAGAAGTATTAACTAGCATTTTCCTTGGTTCAAGAAACTGAAAAAACGACAAGAGAAACCTGGAACCTGTAATTCTAAATAAAAGTTAGAACTGAGACAGATATAATAATTCTTGTTGTTTTAAAAATATTTGAACACAGCTTTCGAAGCTTTCACCTGCACCAGCTCAGACTCCACAAAACACATCCATACCACACATGCCCAAACAACCCAGCCCACAGAATCCTCCCTCCCAGTACTTTTCAGCAATTATTAAAATCAAAACACCGAACCCAGCAAGTGATATGCAAAAACAGAGAGATCCTTGCCATCTTTATGTAGAGAAGATGTAGAAGAGAGCCTCTTACAATTTCATGAATCAAACCATGCCTATTTTTACAGTGGAAGGCCATCAACAAACAAAGCTTGACAATCTGACTGGAAGAAACTGATTTTTCTCACCCCAAATCTGACAACTGTTTTAATCCTGACATTGTGAGCAGGACATGCAATCAGGGATAACACAATGACAACAGGAGCCCAATACGCCAAGCACAGCCCGCAGACTATCTCTACCTGAATCTAATCTGCAGTGCTCCAGGGAAAGATGAAAAAATTAACAGTCAGAAGCCTATCTACACAAAGGTGGAAAATGTTCCCTGCCCTTGACAACTAGACCAATAATAAAGCTCCTTTACAGGCTCAAACACAGATCTATTAACTGCAAAGCATTAGTAACCTTTTCCACTCTCCTCTCCAATACTGACAAAGGTACCTGCAAAGTATCTGCAAGCAGGGATAGCATCCATATTCTGGCTATTTTTGCTGAGAGAGTAGAAAACAAAATAATTCAATGTAAGAAAGTAAACGCCAAAGGAGTTTCAAGAGACAGCAAATACAGAAGCCTCTGCTAAGGAAAAAGAAATTCAAAATAAAATAAACCATACCATCAACTCCACAATTTAGATTTGCCCGCCATTTCAACGCCACACAACATGGTCACTTGAAATTTCACAGAAGCAGGATCTTCTCCAGAAGTACGTGCTTACCTTTGCTACATATGCATCAGGGGATGCACTGTTATTATTTTGTTTTATTTATATCCGCTTTTAAGCTCTGTAAAGCATAAGACCTGACACACATAACCTAGTCTTTCCTGAAAACACTCACTAAAGGACTTCCCTATCCAGGAGCAATTAAATATGCTATTAATCAGATTTAATAGAAATAGGGGTTTCAAAAGAGTCCTTCTTCTCCCACCCTGAGCCCACAGGTAGAAATGATGCACAAACCAATACCAGTATACCCTATACATGCATTTATCCTCCCAAAACACAAACCGCTTCAGTTCATTAATTGGCACGCAGCCTGCATTTTGTGTGATTTACCAAAAACACCGAGAGACTAACAGTGGGAAGCTGACACTATAAAACAAATGAGATCAGAGCCCTTTCAGGAGCATCAGCAGGGAAGCAAGCCCAGGCTCCCCGCAGACAGCCATAACTCTCCACAGCCTTTGTCTATGCAGGTCCCTGACCTGCACCCCCTGCTCTTCCTAGCAGATCTGCCACATTGCATCCTAAGCCCCCACCACAGCCCCAGGCCCCAGCAACATGGCCCTCCCTCAGGGAGCAGCTTGCAGCCTTATCTCCAGAGCCATGCAACATCCCGGGTTTGTGCACAAGGAGATAACATCCTCCTGCAGCTAAAGAGCACCCCTTTGAATCTTAAATCAGAATACCCTCAAAATTGCTTTTCAGAGAAGCCATTTTAAGAGGAATGGATTTAAAATACGATTGGTGGCCACGGACTGAAGCACTACATCACTGGGCAAGCAGGGAAGCACTATTCCATGCTGTTCCCTTACTGCCTCCCAAACAAAGACACAGCAACTCTTCACATGATAACATGCTTCTTAGAATACCTCACACGGCTATTTCTAGAAGTAAAAGGTGCAGCCAAGTAATTATCTGATGCATCATCATGGACAGGGGACCAAACTTCTGTCCCAGATAGCAATAAAGCCATGAGATATACAGCACTAACAAGATCCACATGATCAGTTTGCACAGCAAGTTATGTGAGCCTCCAATAGTATCAACTAAAACCAAGCAAGAATAGCAACAAACAGCACACTATTTTTAGGAATTTCTGCTAAGTGGATTCAAAGAATTATAAATTAGAAGGCTAAAAATCAAATAATGAGTGCTATCCCTATCCTTCTTGTTCCCCCTTCTCTAAATTAATGTCCAGAGGTACTGCCTGAATATGTTTGCATTTTGTTCTGTGTCCCAGATCCAAGCCTCAGATAATCACCGTACTTAGTGATTTTACTGAAAGCTTTAAACCGTAATGGCCTAAATCATCAGAGCATTACTCCAGTGATGCTGGTGCAACTTCATTGCTTTTAGCAGCTACGCTAGCGGAAAACCAGAGTGACGTGACAGCAGAACTGAATGGCCTAAATATCTTACACAACTGTGATCTCCATTCTAGGGACAGGGATACAGAAACAGAAAAATGCAGAGAAATGCTACCACTGCTACCAACTGACCTGCCCAAAAAGCAGTCTCTTATAACCTCAGCAACAGCATTCATGTCAGGTACTGATGATTCATACTAGAGAAAAACCCCGGAAACAATCAGAAATTCCCCGGAGGTCCAGTCTATACCAACAGCGCTGCTGAGACAACTGCAATTTCATCTCACCCTGCTACTTTCATCACTGTAACATACCCGGATGTACATTATGCAGTTTGGCATTCAACTTCGCAATCAAACAAGGTCCAGACTCTCCATAAACTATGGCTATAGAAGTACCAGAGCAGCATTTCTGCTTAGGCTGATGATTTGCTTGTTTCTGGCTAGGCACAGTCATAGGCCCTGTTATGATGGGAAGTTGTGGTGCAGGAATGTTTTTGTATCTTTTCAGCAGGACAAAGGCTAGAAACTGTCTTGTTTAATCCTCAAGTTTGTTCTTATTTCGTGCAGGGGAGCAGGGCTGGCACCACCAGATCAGGCTGCCCAGATCCCCATTCAAACTGGCCTTGAGTGCCAAGGGATGGGGCATCCACAACTTCTATGGGCAGCCTGTTCAAGTGCCTCACCACACTATGAGTACAAATTTTCTTCCTAACATCTAACCTAAATCTCCCCTCTTTTAGTTTAAAGACATTCCCCCTTGTCCTATCACTATCAAACCATGTAAAATGTCAGTCACCCTCCTGTTTATACTCTCCTTTCAAGTACTGGAAGGCCACAATGAGGTCTGACTGAAGCCTTCTCTTCTCCAAGCTACACAAAGCCCAACTTGCTCAACCTTTCTTCACAGGAGAGCTGCTCTCTCTCCAGCTTTTTCATCATCTTTGTGGCTCTCCCCTAGATCCACTGGAACAGCCTCACGCTCTTCTTGTGCTGGGTGCCCCAAGGTGAGACACAGTACTCCAGAAAGGACCTTATAAGGGCAGAGTAGAGGAGTACAATTCATCCCTAATGCCACCAATCTTGTGATGCAGCTCAGGATGTCACTGGCCTTCTGGGCTGCAAAAGCATACTGCTGACTCACGTCCAGCTTTCTGTCTATCAGGACCCCCAAATCCTTTTTGGTCAGGGCTGCTCTCAATGAGTTATTCTCTCAGTTTATACTCATATCCGGGATTACCTCAACCCATGCAGATGGGACACTGTGCACTTAGCCCTGTTATACCTCATTAGAATCTCCTGTGCCCACTTTCTGAGCATGTCCAGGACCCTCTGGATGGTGCCTCTTCCATGGATGTATGAATGGATGTATAATGCCTCTACATCCCTTGACGAAATGGAGTAACTGCTATTGTGGATGAGCTTGCATTTTTCATACCATTATTACTCTCTAGGGAATGCAGTTGCTTTTGAATAATCCCCCAACATTATTTTAAAGCATAATTATTTTTGTTCTAAATACAGAGTTTATGTTCTCAGAATCAGAATCCATGTACCCATATTTGCAAAAACATATGCCAGTAGTATACTCTTGAAATCACAATGTCTCTTGGTGCTTTGAGGTTTAAGTTACCCACAAATAAAACAAAGATATTTCTACTCACGTTCATAAAAAGCCTTAGAAACAACACACTGAAAGTACTCTACGTTCATGGAAGAAAAGAGTTAATATTAATGAATCCACTGTTTTTTTGTAAAACCCTAACTCCAGTATTATAAGCACACTTCAGTTTAAATAATAAAGCAACAATAGATTTTTCCATTACATGTCACTTGTATATATTCTTCCCTCTTCCATTTTATGTACAAAGCTACAATAAATAAATCTGAAGATAAAACATGCAAGTAATTACACAGATTCTTCAATATGGATTGTAAGATTTGTTGAGTACTTGGAACAGGTACATGAGATGAGCTCAAGTCATTTGTTCACTAATACACTCATGATTTGCAGTTTTCTGTCCCCTGTGTTCTCTTAGAATGCTTTGCACCCTACACTGCATTATACCTTGCAACACATTTGTTAAGAACAGCGTCTTGCTCTCATGATTCCCACATCACATGCAGAAGTCAACTGACGCCCAGGACTGCAGGCTCAGCCAGCAGAATTACTCTGGCAATGGAAAACTGCCTATGTCAGTGTCCTCTGCGGAACTCGTGCACATTTCTCTCTAGGATGCTGGTTTCGCTAGCAGTTCTACTATGTGCATCAGCAGGCACATGAATGCTTGAGATTTTACTGCTTATGAGGAAATGAAAGGGAATCACTCGGCTGGGCCGCAGGTTTGAAAGCAAGAATTCCGACTAAGGTCACTGAGGATTTCACCTCCAATACTGAAAAATCATGAGCTGTTTATCATTGCATTTCATGCACCAAATAGATACCATGTAAAGTAGCTGTGAATATAGATGGTTTAGATTATCACAAATTAGCTTAATTGTTCGCTTCATCCTTCCTCATCATTTATTTCACAGTTGCCTGCATACAGTTGAACCTTGTTTTTCATTATAAGGCACCAAGGGCATTTGACTCCATTTTCATTTCTATCCCTCCATAATTAGTAGTTTAGGAGCACAGGAGCAGCCTCTATGGAGCTTTCTGGTTGTTGGCACTCACTGCTTAGGTTAACTGGAACAGATACACATTTTAACATTAACTTGCAGAGTTTACACAGGGCTTTACTTCTACCTTGGAATAAAATTTCATCCCATTAATAAAAATTATATACTCCACTTAAACTCAATGCGTATTCTTTACACGCTACATGAAGTGCAAGTGTTGTCATGATCTGGATCTCATGATTTTGTAGCCAAAGTCCCACTAGCCGGCCAGAAATCTGATGATGTGAGATCATTTGGTCACATCACACAGCTCAACAGTAGGTTCATTTAGCATTCCCAAATATAATTAACAATACAAGACAGAAAGAATAAGATCAAAGAGATCCAAGCTAGGCAGAGACGATGCACCTATGCAAGAGGCTAGTTGCACAGCTTCCATACGAGATCAATCCATCATGAATCCCAAGGCAACTCCCTGCACACTGGGCATGGTATCTTTACCTAGGTAAGCAATCATGAGGTGGTTCATCCACCATGAAACTCCAGCAATGTCATCAATTGCAGATAAGGGAGTCACAGAAACTCAGAACTTGTAGTCCTTGAGTTTAACCTTGAAACCTCCCCATCAAAATCTGCATGTATGACAACTGCTGCCTATTTATTATTTCTTAGAAGCTGTGTCTATGCAAAACCAATGTCTGTTACCATTATAGACATGATTTAAACACGATCTATCAGTCTGAGATTGGAAGAAATCCCAGAAAACTCCCAGCAGCTTGTTTGTTGCCTTTCCATGTGTTAACATAATACGTAGATCAGAGATTATTACATTTAAACGTTTTAGAAAGAACAATTGGGTTTTCAGCACAGCACAACTGCCCCAGCAATGTCAAATTTTATTAGAAGAGGAATGAAACAGAACAGACCAGAAACCCCAACACAAGCAGGTACTGATGAGCTTCCGGTTGTGTACTGTGGATAGATCTGATGATGAATTACCATGTGGCTGGCAGAAACGTTTAGTACATCTGAAAATAAAGCTGCAGTCACCACCAAGGTTCAGATCAGTACAGTCCTGCCTAGCAAAGTCTGAGAAATTTTTGCTCTGTTTTGCTTTCTTCCTTTTAAACACTAGCCTACAAACATGCAATGTGCAGCAGACCACAGAGTACTCATTTGAGAGCCACTACTGATGCACTCAAGCAAATATTTGAAGAACCAGAGAGGACACAGTCGCTCCAAATACTGACATTCCTTCATAGAACTGTGGGCCAATCACTCCACCCTTAAACTTCTGCTGTAGATGTCTATAGCTCAGTGGTTTCAAGCGATTAACAAATCTCCTCAGAAACAATTAGTTAGTGGGAACCTCTGAAGACCATCTTCATCACATCTTTCTACTAACTTACCAGATTCACAGGCAGCAAATACCAAAAACAAGCTTTCCTTGTTGAATGGATTTAGACAGACTATTTCTCTCATCTGATGCACAGACTTACATGAAAGATAAAACAAAAGTTAGAACAAAATAGGAAAATGGACTGTCTCACCCAATTTCCTACAAACAACAGCAATGCTGGAAATACTGACTACAGCTACAGATGTTAACATTGTTCTTGGATGGTTAACCTCCAGAGTTCGTGCTTTTGCAGAAGGAATTGAAAAAACCCTAGATGCACTTCCTTCTGAATTAGTTATAAGACAACATGCCTACACAGAAATACCTTGCTGCAATAACCCAATCCATTAATTTGGTACTGGTCTGTTCTCCGACCTTAAGTCCTATAGACTTCAGTTTGATATCAGAGTTGCACTTGAGAGGATACCCCTGGAACAGATGGAAAACTGAGGGCTTTCCCAAAATGTTTTTTTTAAACATCTTATGAACAACTAAGTTTTTTCATGTGCCCCAGCCATTTTCTAACACCAGTAACTATTTCTTTTGAAGTTTTAGTCAAATGGGGAATGTTTCCATCTCTTCTGTCCTTAACTGTTGAACTCCAGTCTGTTAAGTGACAAAACAACAGCTGCAAGCAGAATAAATCCTCCTGTCCACACAATTCTGAAAGCACTTCAGGATCCTTCAAGATGAAAGACATTTAAGAACAATTGTGGTGTGCCCATTAAGGCTTGGTTGCAATGATACTGCAATCTTTCCATTTATTCAATAATAAATTGATTTCTTCCCTGAGCCAATTTTTCCCAGTGCCACGGCCCATCTCTGATTTCCTTTTTTGATGTAGCAGTACAAGATTAAAGTGCTCTCAGTGCTCAGCTCCCAGGCACATGAACTCTAAGGGCTGGACTTTAACTGGTTATCATTTCGTTCAATTGCATGACATTTAAAAAATAAATTAAAACAAACAAACAAACCCAATTTCTGCTTAACTGTGGTGGACACTTGAGACTGTACTTCCCCAGATCAGCTCCACAAGTAAACTTCTCATTTCTTTTAATATCTCAGGACCCCAATGGTGAGGAGAGGTTAATCTAGTAGCTATGGTACAGTGACAATTTGTTAAGCAATATACAGCAAGAGAACATGATGTTATCAACCCCCCTTGTTTTAACACATGGAACAATTCTAAAGCATAGAAGAGATCCGATACAGCAGAGGAAGTATTTTTTTTCTTCTCTCCATTTCATTTTTGTCCTAATTTCCCATCTCTTAAATAGTCTTCCGTTTGTCCTCATACCCCAGTGAATAAGGCAGCTCTTTTCCTGCAAAATGTTCTCACTGTCCAGATAACGTTCACAAGAGACAGGGAAACTGTGGGACAGCTTGCAAATAGAAGGTGGGTACAGTACTATCCCATTTTTAAACACACAAAATTCCACCTCACAGCAAGCAGCAACATCTCTACCTTAGGCATAATGTGTCATGCCAGGTGAACATAAGGTCTTTACAGATCAACAGGATGGGCACACCTGAGCATCAGCTCCCAGCTTTAGTACCTATCTGTGTAAGATCAAGCTGCCTCAAGGTCATCAGAAGTAAAGACATACATAAGTTACTTCAAATATGCTCTGCAGTGTACCTGCCCTTGAATACGTACATAACATAAATTAGGGTTGCTGGGGGAACAAGAGGGACTAAGTTATCCCCTCTGAAAGCCCTGATCATTGTGGTTTGCCTAGCTGAGTTACTGATGCCTCAGAAGAATGAGAGTCTAGATGCCTTGTTCCTCAACATATAGCTTAAACATGCATACATTTCTCTAGTCAGCCACCTTGAAAAAAACATCCAAACCACAGCTCCTTCTCTCCAGTCCTGCCTTCTCTTGAATGATACTCTCCCACAAGCACAGACTTCTTCAGACAGCTAGCCCAGCTCCATGAAATATCCTCTAGCTCCACACATGCACAGATACTGGCAGAATACACACATGCTTATTCCTTATCTGGGCTCTTCCAGGTAGGATATTATTGGATACGGCCACTGAATGCACTGGAATACTGGTAGAGTCCTAAATTAGCTCTGAACTGGATGGCATGTTCTATGCATGGCACAGCACAAAGTCTTGTGGAAATAAGCCGAGACTGGAATTAGAGCACAACATTCCTTGCCTTACACCAGAGTTACACATCTTGCCCTTCAGAGAAGTCAGCTGGCTGTGTTTAGCATTGCATGGATGTGACTTACATTTTCTATAGTCCATAACTAGTTTGGTGGTTGTGTCTCTGCCTGACCTTTGTTCTTTGGCATGACATATGCCTTCAAGGCTAAGTGACCTTTTTCATTGAATCAATTTATACTCCCTGCAGATCAGCACCTCTTTGCATCTATCTTACCAGAGCACACGAGTCAACACTCCAGCTCATAGAAAAAGAATACTCTGGGATGTTTAGCAGAGCTCTTCAAACATTTATACCCGTGCAAATAAACTAAGACAACTTATTTGAACACTTATCCCATGATCACAGTACCAGCCTCTTTGGCCTACTCCCTTAGAAATTACCAGTTAACTCATTTGATGCTTAAACTAGTTAAGCAACAGCGTTCCCTTTGGGAATGAATCTTTACTAAGAGGATTTGTGGCTTGCAAAGGTGCTAGGTTGTTGGGTTTTTTTCTTCTTTTTAATATTTAAACAAATACTGCTATATACAGTTTCATATTATTACATTTCTTTGCACTGTTCCAAGCCTTCAGAAACTTCACTGAAATATCCCTTTTGCAATATTTGCCTTCTTTGCTCACAGCTCCATATGCTGTGGTGATCCAGTTAAAGGAAACAAGATCCTGGAGAGCAGAGCAGTACCATAGCCTTTCTACTCGTACCCCCTCCTCCAGAAAAAGGAGATGGCTCACTTGTAAAGGTCTGGGCTGAAATCCATTCACAGGCAGTCAAAACTGATTTCTCCTTCCACTGTCACTGTAAATAAGAAACTGGCAGTATCACATAAAGGACTCAGAAGACTGAATTAACAAGGCTCTCTTCTTCCCAGAACCCATGCCACAGGGAGAGACATAAAAGAGGAAACAAAACATTCATTCTCCATGCCAGGTGATGATCCAATTCATCTCACGAGTGGTTGAAATGAATCAAGTTTGAGACTAACAGAACTGTAGCCACAGAGATGCAAATGCTCCATCCAAAGCCCCACTACATCTCTCTGTAAAATTCAAGTTTTGCCTAGCTGTACAAAGCTTTCACAAGATGGAGCAGCAGAGGAAGACTGATCCTCCATGTAACACTTGCCTCATCACATTAGCAGAAGCAGAACTCAGTCCCTACAGGAATGTAGTTTCCTCCCTCCCCACCGGGAGGATTAACACTTTTGCTCTCTACGAGCAACTGCTTGTCTTGCAAGTCTAAAATAAGCACCTTTGAGGCGCCTACAGGATACACATTGCCTGCGGTTCTCTGCTCTCCTGTCAAGCTCTCAGGGTGATACAAACTGTCAGAGGAGGGAGCAGTGTCTGTGCAGAGAGTTGCTTTCTGCAACTGCTTCTAAAACCAAATGCCATTGGGCCTAGGGTAGAGCAGAGACAGGCACGTGTCTGTACACACACAGAGGATGTCTCATTCCTTTCAGCTTCTCCTACACAAGCTTACTGGCCTCCTACAGTATTAATGAATTTCTCTGTCACCTCCTTGCTCTGACATCTGCTCAGGAGAACGGATGAGTAAGCAGGTAATCCAATTGGGCAGCAGCAAAACAATAAGCCAATTCCCCTACATTATGCTACCATTCTTTGGCACTGCCTGTCCTTAGAGGATCGTAAGTCCCAGGAGAAGGATTTGGCTTGCAGCTTTGAGGGTGACTTAAGAGACCTTCTCTCATTCTTACTGACCAGCACGATAGTCTGATTTCCGTGGTTTCCCAAGTCCTCAACAGTGAGAAAACAAAAACAAAGCCTTAGTTTCCATTCATCTCTTCACTTTTTATAAATCAAATTAAATATAAACAATTACTTCCTTTCCAAGTCAAATCAGATCAGACAGATCAAAACAGTTCAAAGACAATAGAAACAAATCAGATTCAAATTAAACATTTTCAGTAAAACAAATTTTCAGGTGCCTTTCAGAAAGCTAAAACAGGCATGAATACCAGAAATTGGGAATAAAGGACAGAAAACATTCATGAAGCTGACCCAATCCATGTCAAGGCTGAGAGAGAATTGCTTCATACACAGTGCTTTATGCAGGCTTGATTATAAATACATTAAGCAATAAAAATTCTATCAATCTCCTTCCAAGACACATTTAGATTAAATCAATCTAAGATCTAATCTGAAGAGCTAAGACATTTCTCCTTGATATTCAGATGAATTCTTCTCTGTTCAGACACTCCCGTTACCAATAGTTCACTTTCAGTTGCACCAAAAATAATCACTTTCTTCTTCAGTTTATGCACTTCTCAATGTTCCTCTATTTGCCTTCCTGGGTTTTACAGGCATTCAGTCAAGAACCTCATTGTAAGAAGGAGGAGTTGATTTTCCCCTTCTCTGCCATCTCCCATTCACACCTTATCACCACAGATTCTGCTAAAAAAGAAGCTTCAAGACTTTCAAGGAAAATAGCAAGAATATAGGCTTTTTTGTTTACCATGGGAAAGTGTTCATCTCTGCTTGGCTCAAAATAGTATCTGACAAGAGTGAATCACACAGGTTCTGAAAAACTCACAAGAAAAAAGCCAAGAAATCTATAGCTGCCTCCCTCAATCTCATTCTCTGTCTGCCTTCTTATTGACTCCTACCGCCCACATCAAGAACCTGCAGCTACCTATCTTCCTTCTGCAGAAAAGTACTAGCCAAAATAAAAGAGAGGAGTGAAGAGAAGGCAGCAAGGGCCTCTCACACCATCTCTCTCTGGGAGTTCAATAAGGAAACAAACGAGACAGTTTTCTCTCACTTCCATCGGAAAACACAGCAGCCAACTCATATTAATAAATAATTGCACCTCAATTGCCTTAAATATTCCACACACCTTCACTAGCCAAGTCCTTACGGAAAGCGGAGAAGGCAAATAAAATATAAACCTTACTCTGAAACTGGCAAGACCCAAAGTTCACGTCCTGAAGCTGATATCTTCCCTAACCCTGAGAAAAAAGAGACAACACTGCAAAGTCTGCACACCTAGGATACCCCAACCCTCAGTGTCTGGGTATGGAAGGAAGAAAATACTTACTTCTGAGCAAATAAATAATCTCCATTCTTCTGCTAACTTACGCTTTCAATTACTTTTTGTCAACTACTTTTCCTGATCCAATCTTTCCTCTATTTCCTCGATGTGAGAATTAGGGAATTACACCTACTGACACTTTTCTTTTTTTACTAAACACAACTAAACGAAGCAATGTAGAGATGAGATACTAGTTGCATTTTCATGAATAGGGAAGCCAAAGAACTGAAACCAGAAAGAGCAAAAACATGCTGAAAAGGCTACACCTATTAATTCCAACATACAAAAAGATTGAATTTAGTTTAGTCCATTTATTTTCCAGACAGCAGGAAAAGATATATGTTTTCACCAAGCTTTTTACATTTTTTCCCTTTCCTCCCACTGACTTCCTCTGTATTCTGATGCTTAAGACACTGTTCCTTCTGGAGGATCCTATGTTGTTGAAAAGTTGTTCTAGATTTGAAGAGGAAAACCAAGAGAAAAGCATCAGCTTTTCTGTGTATGTATACATGTGTGTTTCTGTATACGTACATGTGCCTTTCTCTACCTAAGCGTGGATATGAAAACACATCAGAAGCAATCATGGAATGACAATGTTTTTTATGTATATGAATACAAACATACACCACGTATAGATGAATAAAGATTTAGTACCAATTGCAATAAGAGTTTTTTAAAAATGCAGGAGAGAGCAGCAATGCCAGTAGCCTTCTTGGGAGTGCAGTTTTAGCCAGAGGGGAGAAGCCACGTACCCTGGTCCCCTGCTGCAGAACACTGCACTCCCAGCCCCGTCTGTGCCCAGGAGCTCTGCTCTGTGCAAACCAAGCCACAGGGACAGGGCTCCTGCTTACCCTGGCCTTGATCCATCACAGTCAGCAAGCTCCAGAAGGCACATCCCAGCATGAACGCTGGAAAGCATCTCCACATCTCCAGGTTTACGGTTCAAAAGCCCGAGAGGATTAAGGGGGGAGGGGAGGAAGCAAGAAAATAAATAAAGCAAATGTTAGAAATTATTAGAAAAGGATTCCTGCCAAAAACTGAGAGTGTCATTATGCCACTGGATTTATTTTTAAATCAAAAAGATGAAATGCAAACACTCAGAACTGTAGTACTACAAAACTGTTTGATCATACTGATTTTAAATTCAGCCAATATAACGCTATGAAAGAAAAACAAACAGACATAGTACTACAATGATAAATTTGTTCAGATTTCCCAAGAGACAGAAGGCAGACTGAAAGTAAAATTTCTTAGAGTGTGCTTGAAACCCATTCAAAAAGTCTTATAAAATTTTTCAATTTAAAATGCACAAAAAAAAAAACTCTCTCAAGGAGTCTTCAGAAACATGTACTTTGTTCCATTTTTGACAACTTAAAAGTCTGTGGCTTATTAGCTCTATAGAGGATTTTTGAAGTTACATGTACACTTTTGGTTACATGCCAAACATGTCAACTAATGATCTTTTCAAGCTTGGTTTTGTTACAGATATATGAAGTCTTGCATGGAACCAGCACTGCAGACACTTCCACTCAAAATGAGCAGTTCACCTGAAAAGCCCGCACAAACAGGCTGCACTCAACTCTTCTGTAGACATCATAATGAGGTTACATGATCTGGGTTTTGCTGTATAATGACACATTCTTCTCCAAGCAGAAAAAAGTCTAAAAGAGAACCTGAGTTTCAAAGTAAGAGCATCTTTGCTCTAAAAAGGCCTATCAATAGTGGGAAATCATTATAAATCTTAGTAAAGAGAAGGGTTGAAATTCCACTGCTGAGGTCACTTGAGGCAGCATTAGAAAGCCCCTTCCACAGACTGGGCATAACTAGGTGAATGGCAAGTTCAGCCTTAATAAGTGTCCTCTGTTGTTCACGTCTACAGCAGTCTGAAGTATTTGTCTTCCCTCTGAGGAGCACAAGGGAGGGAGAGATCTTTTTTGCATAGCGATCCACCAACAACACACTGTAGTCAAATTAAGTCCATGAGTCACACCATAATGCCAAGGGAACTCAGGTACATGGTTACTTTTCTTACTGTGACCTTGATTCCATTCATGCAAGAGCAAATGTTCCTGGAAGAAACTGAAAGGCTGGCCATGTGGGAGGGAGAAGAAATAGTCTGCATAGGTTTGGTACACCGGCACCTATCTGAACTCATCCAATCCTCAGAATTATTACAGAATGACCAGGAAAGTCACCAACCTAGACACCTAGATATCAACAACAGAACACCCAATGAGCATCTCGTCTTCTGTGCAGCCACAGCACAGAGAGTCCATGACTGCAGAATCTACCCAGAGGCAATATTTAGCAATACTGAGTTTCAATACCAGCCAGCCAAGTTGATTAACAGAAAGTTTAGCAGTCAGACTTTTTTTATTTTTTTTTTTTGGACTGTTGGGAAACAGAAGACAAGAAGGCTACTATTTCTCAGATGGAAACCAAAAGTAACAGACACAAAATACAAGGGTTTCTCATTGCTGTTTTCCAAGTGCAACTGCCACCAGCCTGAGCATTCCAGTTTTACCAGCTGTGCCTTTGCAAGATCGAATACCACTGACAGGATTCAGCAGTAGTCAAATAAGTGGTCAAACCAGCAGCTAATAAACCAGGTTAAAACTCACTCATAAATAAGGTACTTGATAGAACACATTGTAGGAAGATTCAATCAAAAGGTCTCAAGAGCTGCCTCACCTACATGATAGATGAAAACAAGCTCCCTTTCCAAGTCCAATACTGCCTGCTGGATGGCTGTTAACTTCTCTCCCAGCAGCACACTGAGGTCAGTTTGTGACGCTGGTCACCTGCAAATGCCACTGCCTTGCTTTGATGCCACTCTGTGGTCTGACTCTTTAGAAAAAAGAACAGCAAGGAGGTTGGAACAGTAACCAATAAATCAAAGAGATCATTCAAGAGAATAAAATGTACCAGAATCTCAAGAAACCTTCAAAATAAGCACATTATATACATGATATATCTAAATACCAAATCAGTAAAAAGCGTGATTGATCATGTCAAAGAAATCTTTTTAAAGGAATTCTTTTTAAAAACAAGGAGACTGCACACACAAGGGACATAGTGACTGCTCTGCACTAATTGCTTTGATGTAAAGTGCATTCTTCTGTGCTGTCCAAGTGTTTTCCAGGTGTCATGGATTTCAGAACTGACACTATGCAACTCCAACAACAAAACTGAATGGGAAAAAACTATGCTTTGACAACTGAGTAGGTAACGAAAGCATCTTTTGGCAGTAAGGAGACAGAGGTAATTTCAGATTGTGGGATAAGCTTCTTCAGAGCAAGCCTATCTGCTAAAGTGGACAGTGGTGAGAAGGATGACAGTGCTGACAACTAAGACGTCATTTTAAGTTCAGTCACTGACAACACGAGCCTGGAAGTCCCATGCTTTTGAAAATGATTCTCAGTCAGGCTTCTGATACAGGGCTGGCATCCTTTTGTATTTCTTTTCTAGTTTCGTTTTTTTTTAGATCATCATCTCTGACAGAATATCTAAGAAAACAGCAATGTTTTCAGCCAATTAAGCCAAGGTTACACTAATCTAGGTAATATGAGGAGCAAGATAGGCTACCAGTGCAAAAGAACAATTTCTGGATTCAAAGTACAGGAGATTGGACTTGATGATCTCTAGAAGTCCCTTCCAATTTGGTGATCCTCTACCCAGCTCACCACAAAAAGTAATTACTGTTCCCTAAGAGAAGGTGACTGCTAAAGAATGCTAGGTTCCCTAACCACAGTGTCAAGATGGCCTCCTCACAGTGACCCAACAGCCAGCACAGGAAGCTTCTCAAGTGGTAGGATGATTAGAGGTTCCCATTCCTAACCTCTAAGCCCAAACCAGCAGAATTTCATAATGGGATGAAAGTCACACATTTCTCAGGTCTAGACAGACATCTTCTCCTCAGATCTTTCTACAAACCAGGACAGGGTTCTGCCACAAATGAGATGGTTCACCTCTGGCAGAGGCGTCTGAGGTCTTACTTATTCTACAGGCAGCAGAATTACCAGCATGGCACAATAACCACCATGTGCTTTCCATGTGAGCACAGAACACATACCCTTGATTTCTTATGTTTAACATAAGCTGTGGGCAGCTAGAAGCTAATAACTGTGTGTTTTTTCGTTTTGTTTGCTTTTAATCCTGATAGAATTTTCTGGTCATGGCTCATAAAGTTCTATAAATGAGTGTGAAGTAAAATATGCCACAGTCCTAGTGTGTTGTTATGGCAACTGGAATATTCAAAGTTACCAGGAATTAAATATCTGTTTACTTATTTTGCTATTATTTTTTGTTGGAATGTGGCTGCATTCTCTTCCCCCCAGCTCACTTTTTGTTTTGATCCCAAAGTGGCCAAGAGACGAGTTTATGACAACTATGAAATCTTCCCTGTGGAAGAATAATTTAAGGCAGAGCTGGAGCAAACTTGGCTGTGAAAACCATCAGTATCCCTATTTCTTTTTTTTTTTTTTTTTTTTAATCACAAGACTTTATCTCATGTAGTAATGTATGCAGATCCAAACACACATAGTAGCTGAAGCATAGTGAAAGAAGCTGGGACTTTTGTGCTTTACTCCAGACTGAGTTGGTTAGTGACCTTAAGCAAGATGCTGAGGCCAATATTTCAATTTTTGCTATTTTTAAATGGCTTCATTTTGTGCTTCTAACTTGAACCACATTAGTCCTCATGCTTAATGGCATCAGTTATCTACATGTTCCAGCAATTGCAATGGAAGATGCAATTGCTAGGTCACCACACAAAAATCTCCTAAAGCAGACAGATTGGTTGGTGTTGCAATGAAGATGTGACTTTGCAGATATTTTTAACAATTGTCTCTAATTTCTCTATGCTTTGGACTCCCACTTCCAGAAGGACCACTGACACTCACAGTCCTAACCGTACTTATTGAATCCTTAAATGTATGGGATGCAGATGTCAACTTCTCCTGTTCATATATTAAACCACAATCCAGGACTGAGAATTGAAATCAGTTCCTACTTAAGAAGGCTAACCTCCTAATTGTCCTAAGTCACTCTTCAGATTGAATTCAAACCAGATGCAATCACAGTATCATTTAGCTGCTGTTTCCGTCTACCTCCAATTTCATCTATTCCTTTATACTTCCTTTATTTTTATAGAAAAATATCTATGCATTTGATGCACTGTCTTTTTCCTCTCTTAGTATTTCATTTCTCTTTTTATACGCCACATTATATTTTCTTTCACTTTAAATCTATCCCTATCTGGTTCTCCACTAAATCTCTCTTCACGCCAACTTATCCTACTTGCTTATACCAGACACTCACTTAACCATCATTCTCTGCAACCTGCCATTCCATTCTAAGCCTGAGAAATCTACCAAGATCTTATGACCAGGAAACTAAACTTCAATTTGGTACTGCGATCAAAATGAAATACTTACATAAAAAGAAAAGAAAGAAACACACCTTCCTGAAAATCTCCCCAGGAACCTATCAAACTTGCTTCTCAAGAGGTTCCCAGGCCCTTGAAGAATAAGTTTAAAATCAAGTAGAAGTTCCCAAACACTCTGAACTTCAACCATGATTGAATTACAAGTGGCTGGAGGAAGGCAGATGCTCAAAGTCTCCATTTCTATAGGCCTCACACACAATCCTCCTTCTGCAGCTGCCACCAAATTAAAACTTTTCACTGCTTGATTCCATTTATTCAGAAATAACAAAGCAAATAAATATGAAAAACAAACTTTAAATGCAGACATATTTCAAAAATCCAATGGATTTTTTTAAGCTGCAAGCATTAAGCAACAAACATCATCCTGGCTCTATAAGCTGCCAGTCTTGATTTTATCAAGCACAGCTAGCTTGCCTTCTTTAGTTTTTCACATAGGCAGTTCAATAGAGGCAGGTAGCCCATTCCTTTCCCTTATCACTCCTATTCAGACAGCATTGCAGAAGCAGTAGACTATCTCATTTTCAGATTCCCTGTGCATTCTTTCCCCATTCTTTCACACTGCAATTCTTTCAAAACTGGATGACCAAATGAACAGTATTTATCTTGAGAGATCTTCCAAGAGAAAGCACAGCACAGACTCCATGTCAATTAACTATTCTGCTGTGCCATTCTGCACACTGAAAGGTAACTTTTCCTCCCTATGAAACAAATTTCACTGCTGAATTTCAAATTCAAGCAATACACAATCTGCTGGCATAGGCCTTTAAGAGAGGCAGAGTTCCTGAAAATGAAAACTAAAAATGTAACTCCTTGTTTGCTCTCTTTTCACTTTTTAATTGATTATTCATGACCACTAGACTCAGAATACTTACCACTACAAATCCCATTAAGGAAACAATCAAGTCTTTTTGTAATTATAGTTTTCCTTTAGCTTGCCCAAAATTGTGAATAAGTCATTTCTACGAAGATGGAAAAGGAAAGCATTATCAAAAAGAGGTACAAGAGTAGGCAGGGAAGAACAGAAACCGTATACCAGCATAGAAACTACGCTTTGAGAATCTTTTCAAGAGATCTAGTTACACAGTAGTCATTTACATACATTCCTTTGTTTTTAGAATGCAGGTCACAATTATTTCTAACAGTAGGGATTCACAAGGGCTGCATAGTTACTGTGATTGTAAACTAAGGAGGAAGGTGACAGTTCGTACCATAAATAAATTTCACTTACAACAAAGGCTATCTAGACTCAATTTTCCGGAGCTCAGATGGCACCAGGCTACCATCACAGCACTCTTCCCAGTACAAGAAGGCTAACAGCTAAGCATAGACAAGAGGACTGTGCAAGAAGTGCAGGAACACAGTTTGTGACAGATCTTGTTAATAGTGGTAACAAGCCCTCTACCTGAGCAGGAACTCTCAAGGTTGATGCACAGAGGATGGATTTACCAGTAAGCCTCCCGCAAACCATCACAGAATCAAATCACTCAGGGGAAGGAGTGAGATATTTCTGCAAGAACAGCATCAGAAAAGCAGTACACCGGCAAACTCAGTCTTCAGTGCTCAGAAAGACTCTTCACTGCAGACAAAATGCCCCACTGCAGCAATTAAACAGATCAAGTAAATAGAAGCAGAAAAAAACAACATCTCCAGTGGTGGCCTTTTTAGAGCATCTTTTTCCAATTAACTGGAGTATTAATAGTTTAGTATTGCGTTTCTTCAATATGCAGACTAGATCAGACTTCCATTCCACATTCATGACTGCTTCTCTCTAACCAACAGTCAAGCAGAAACAACACAAGAGGCCATCAGGATGATGTTAAACCTCCCCATTCATTGAGCTAACCTCTCAGCTATCACAGCAAATAAAAAGGGAGCAAAAACAGACAAAAAAATTGTTGCTGCCACCCATTAAGAGAGCAGCAAAAGCCAGTGATACGTTTGATGTGCACTCAGTCTTCATAGCAGTAAATGAAAACTTTCCAATAGTTTCCCTGTGAGACCAAACACATACAGGGTTGGCAAGGTTGCCGCCCAACAGATCAGGCTGCCCAGGGCCCCATCCAACCTGGCCTTGAATGCCTCCAGGAATGGGGCATGCACCACTTCTCTAGGAATCCTGAGCCACTGCTTCTTCAATCTCTGAGTAAAGAATTTCCTCCTAATATCTAACCAAGATTTCCCTTCTAGTTTAAAACCATTCCCCCCTTTCCAATCGCTATCAGAGCATGTAAAAAGTCAGTCTCCTCCCTGTTTATAAGCTCCCTTTAAGTTCTGGAAAGCTGCAATGAGATCCTCACAGAGCTCTTTCTTCTCCAGGTTGAATAGACTCAGCCCCCTCAGCCTTTCACCCTACAGATGGCAATTTTAACAGTTAATTAAGACAACCTGAGCATTCGAACTCAACGATAAGAGCACCAAGAGCTCTGTTGTCTCCTCAGAAATTAGAGGAATAACATTATCAGAAGGACTTGGTCCTTACTGGCCAGGGCCCATTCTACAGATTCTAATAAAAAATGACAAACCTGGAGATTGTAGCAAAGTCCAGTTTAGAGTTCAGGTCATAAGGCAGCATCCCAGTGATGAAGTAGGTCCAAGGTCAAACTGAGAAATCATAAGTCAGGGATAGGATGAGGTTCAGCAATGCCAACCATTGTCATGGAAATAAGGCTGGGCAAAAACTCAAGCCACGCTGTCAGTCTTCAGACTGAAATTTAGAAGCTAAATTTAGAAATTTAGGAGCTTTGTGCTCAGGCAAGGCTACAACTGAACTAAACACTAGCACTCCATCTCCAACATGGCTCAAAATAGTACTGAAACTCGGGGCTGAGCTTGAATAGAAATCCTTGACCACAGGTTTGGGCCACAGGTGCAGCTGATCAGGGCTATTAAGGCACTCAGAGTTCTGACATTCAGATACACCTGTCATTCCACCCTTAGGTCTAAAGAACAAAACAAAACCCCAATGACAATGTCCAAAGGGCCACTACAAGATCCAAATCTCATCTCAGCCTGGGAGAACTTTTTTTCTGAATTTCAGTGTAGCCTTAATTATGAGCCTCGTAAGACACAAACTATCATTATCATAGAATGCTCTAGAAGTCCTAGCTATGGCTACCTCCCATACTACAAGTCAGCCAAGATGAACACTACCACTTTTCACAGTTAACTTGCTTTGGTGATATGCACCTTTGCACATCATGGGTCACCAGTTGGTCTGAAGCCTGTATTAGCAGATGGAGTCAGTCTAAGCAGCACACAAGCAAGCTGTTTTAGGATTTTTTCAGCATACTGAAACTGACTATATAAATTGGAACACCTAGCAGTCTTAACCAGACATACCACTATTCCTGACCCTCAATCCTGACTCAAGATATTTTCTATGGCTTTCACTGCAGGGCACAGAAACCTTTGCAATAAGCAGCCCCTTGCTGTCTCATGAGAACTTTCCCAGATTCCCGTGTTGACTGTACTAGAGTGCAGCACTTGTAATTACTTCAGTACAGACTGTAGGTTGCAACTTTTTCAGCAATCACAACATACACAGGAAGCATACAAAGAAGACGGGGGAAAATTTCAGCATAATTTTACAATATTATTATATTTTAGTTTTCTCAAAAATAAACAAGAGGACACCAGCCTACACTCTCAGTTCTAAGTCCGGAGCTTCTGCTCCTTGTAGGAGGGAAAGCATGCCAGTGGTCCACGGTAGAAGCTAGCTTCTAACCTGGTCTAGACAGAGGTGCCAATCTGTCCCCAGTTCAGTTAATCAAAGCCTTTAAACTGCTATTAATTTTCATTATAAAAAGAAAGATTGAATTTCAAGGTCAAAATAATGATGGATAAACAATGGTGAGAGTAAGTATAAGCCTTGACAGAGTCATTACGGAGTGCTGCATCAATAGGTTCAACCACCTCAGTGAAGACTTCCCCCTGTGAAATCTGTGAAAGCAATGCTATTTCACCCACCCAGCTGGAGTCGCATCCCAAAAAAGTATCATTAGATATTAAAAATGGAACACCTTTCCCTCCAGAAAACTTTGCATTTTCCCAGTCCCCTAAGAAGCTATGTGGTAAGTGTTCCTCCAGCCATTCACCTCACAAATAAAGACTCCATCCAGGGAGCAGAAATATGTGGGTTATGCATGGGGAAAATACATTAATATCTTTATTGTCTTCTTCATCCAACCAAGTCTTTTTCCATAAAGGAAACAGTTCCCATGACACTAATTTCTCGTCTTTGAGCTGAGAATTTAATAAAAATCCGTGGCTATCAAAGCAGCAATGAAATGGAATCACAGATGTGTGGAAGCAAGCTTGCCCTTGGTCACGCTTCCAGGACAGGCTGGCCAGCAGGCCCATGTCTGCGTTTCTTGGTTTCTCTCCTACAAGAAAAGCCCAGCATCACCCCCACTCCCAAGTAAAACCAGCAGCAGCCCAGAGGCCATTAGCCACATTCTCACTTCCAGCCTAGGATAGAAAACAGTTCCTGGCTTCTTCACATATGCAGTATCACATGTGGGGCTCTACTGTAAAACTCCTGAAGTAGTCATTAGACCTTAGCGACAGAGTCAGATCCGGAGCTTTCAAATAACTTTTTAATTAACAGGCAAATCATAACAGTCATTAGAACAGTATAGGGAGCATTCAATTGTCAGCTTCACCAATTTCCCTTTTCTGAAACTAGATGGACATTTTTTAGGTAACAAAAGAAAAGACAAGAGAGAATTTTTTCCTCTTGTGTAGCTGAAATCAGGCTGGGAATTTCCTGAGAGTAGTCCTGATTAAAACAGAAGAAATAACCTTGCGATAGCAAGTCAACACACCACACCAAATGAAAAGCCTTTTAGGCTAGGATCCAAACATGCAGAGAGTCAGGGATAACAGAAGAAAAGCATTCACACTCTCTTCCACCCTCAGGACAACTCTGAACGTCACATTTCAAGATGAAGTTCTGATTTGGACGGTTGGTGGAGGTTTTTTTTGTTTGTTAGGATGGGTGGTTTTCTTCAAAACAACAGTATTGGTTAACCTTGCTTCAATAAGAGGCAAAAGACACAGAATACAGAACCTTCAGAGAACACACCTATTAAGTTCAGAGCAGATTCATACATTATATATAATGCAAATTGTTTAATGAATGAATCTACTATTTTTGCTAATGAGCTGATTTAACTATAAACGTAAGCTTTAAAAATAAGCACAAATTTAGCTAACATTAAGTAGTATAGTAGCAACACAACACATTTCAAACATGCTTCATCCTCCCAAGACTCTTTAAAATATGTGGAAAAGTGATTTGCTCTCAGAAAAACAGAAATAAGTTGGGATTTTCTCAGGCTGATCAAGGCCCTCCTGCTGGATTTGTCAAGTAGTCTGAAAAATGGTTATCAATTTGCAGGTCAAAACGAGAACTGAAACTCTGCAAATTGACCACTAACCTAAAGGATGCTACCAGAAGTCCGTTAGATCAAACTTCTTTTTCCTATTGAACTGGTTGGGACTGAAACAAATGCCTGGCAATGAATGGCGCCATAACATTTCCTGCGGTCTCCTGCATTATCTGATCTGTCACACGTGCCAATGTCACGTACCCCAGGAAAAAGGAAGTCTGTCTGGAAAGGTAATTTGCCAACTTGAATCTTAACATTTTTGGTGTTTCAGTAGGTTCTTCCACTCTGTGGGAATGACACAAAATCATCCTTGTTCGTTCTTTGGATCCTTCAAACTCCCTCTAGACAGGGAGTCTAGACTCCCATTAACAAAAACAAAACCACTAAAATACAACTAAAATTGAGCACTTAAATTTAACAAAAAGGAAGCAATAATTTATCCCTTATCAAGTAGATAGTATTATCAGTATAGTGTATAGATTTAAGCTCACATCTTTGAGATTTACATCCTTCTTTAACTGCAGATACTTGAGATACTATTGATGATCCTAGGCAATACATACCTCTCTATAAAGAGATACTTATTAAAATCAGATGAGAAAAAAATTATTAAAATCAGATAACTGGACAATACACCAAGCCCCAGGAAACCTGCTGATTTATGAAGCAGTACATAAATTCTTTACTCATGTCATTTTCTCTGAAATCATGAAAGGCCAATCAAGAATACATGCATCATAGCAGGCATATGAACAAAACTTGGCAGCTATGAAAATATAAACTTCAAATATTTTTTGGTGTGTATTTCTGTCATGCTGTGAAAATGCACCTCTCAAAGCAGGTGTGGGAAGAATGTTTGCCTACTGCACCCCAAGATCTCCAAAAAGAAATTAACAGCCAAAACTGGTTTCTGATACTGTAATAATCAGTGGGATACACCAGGCTGCAGGGAAAGAAAGATCATAACTAATGACCTTCCTATCCTCTTCTAGATTCCTATTCATTTCTGACACTTAAGCTTTGAATTTTCATGCTATAGCTCCAGAAGGCCACAAACAGCAAAATTCATCTACATCCACCTGTATCAGAAATCTTTTTAAAATGCAAGAAAGCTGCAATCCTAACTCCTTATGGAATGGAGAGGCCAAAAAGCCACAGGACCCTGGCACAACTATCCTCTCCCTAGTGGCTATTTAGGCTTTATCTTATTCACAACATGAATCTGACCACATTATTAATAGAAACAGAAACTGATGTAAGAAAAACAGATCAAGGATTCTCTTCAATGTACCCTAGCATCTCTCTCAAATTTATCCACTTCAATTTCACAAAACAAAAGAATAAAAGTCCAGTTTCTCCAATAGCTTTTTTTGTAGTCCATATTCATTGTTTATAACTATACTTTCAGAAGTATTACCAAGCACAAAAGAGAAGAAAAACACTCCCATCAACTCTTCCATGAACTTCACCAGGGCTATTTGCTCATGAGGTCTACCTGGTACTTTCCAAGAAATGATTTTGCATCAGTAGTGACAGAAATAACAACTATGTGTAAGGAATGACACATATCTGCAAACTCAAGTACCCCCTTCCTAAATAAATACTTTTGTGACGGTTAATCCTCTCTGCAATTACTTCCAGCAATTTTTTTTTCCTTTTAATTTTTCCATTCCTCATTAGAAAAAAAAAAAAAACAGAACTACAAAAGTATATCAATGCTTTCCTTGACGGGAAAACTGATGCTAGCCATCCTCCTGCTAGGGCTGATAAGACCTCAGGTGAATCAGGACATCGACTCACCCAGCTCTGGCTTGTTCTTCCTGGATTAATCAGTGAGCAGAAAAGAACGTGAAGTGTCAGCTAGCACATTCCCATCACTCATACAAGGCAAACTCAGCTGTTCAGATCAATATTCGTTAGCAGGCAGAATGATCTACTTTTGAGAGTGTTCTAATTAGACAATAGAGATTATTACAAAACACCTGCAATGTTTGCAATCGTTTAAAATAATGAGAATCAATATTAGCTTCCAAAGGCACCATATGGTAAGTGCTCTTTCCAGGCAGGTGGTCTCTGATAGGATCTCAGTGTCTCAAAAACATTCATTAACTTTTTCTTTAATCTGAAAGAATTTGTTCTCGATTAATGCATCAGCTGCTGCTCTGCACTTTCTACTGCTGACCACAAGTAAAGCTAGCTTAATCGCTGTGCCTCTCTTAGTTGAGCTGCAGGACCTGAGATGACTCCTCAAGGACTGACACCACCAGGAGAGCAGCCTGCCCTCTTGCCCTCAAGGCAAGAATCTCAGAGGTCCCACAGCAACAGCATTTCCAGTGGGAATGGCTGGGGCTGCAGAGATGGCCAATGAGAAGTTCTGGTTCTACATCACAGCTGGCAGCATCTGAGTGCCCTCCTCAGTAAATCCATGCCTATTTCTAAAAAATGATGTTTTCTACACTTAATGACAAAGAAGCCTTTCCCATAATTCATATTCACAGATCTGTGCGCAGTTGCAATGAGATGACAACTCTTCAAGACGCTGCTTTATTTTCCTATTGCAAGAAAAGCAGATTGTATGCCCCAATCTTGTGGAATAAATAATAACAAACATAAAATAACCCTATAAAGTAGCCTCTGGTACAGAAGGGTAAACTGAGATACAATCCTTCCATAACAAAGTATAAATTATTATTTAACAGGTAATAACCCAGAGAAAAATCTTCCTATATTGGTAAGAATACAGGCCTCCATCTCACTCCTGGGATCACCTGATGCACCACTGCACTAGGACTGGGGAGTAAGTAAAGGAAATTACTCCTTCATCTTCCTTTCGCTTCAGCCTTTTAGACCATGGAGAAAAAGAAACTTGCTTCCAAAAAAATCTAAGTATATCATTTTAAAAGCTAAATAAAGCAACCATTAAGTATTCTCATCCATGCTCTTAGCATGTGCAACAATTTGGGATTCCAAAGAGAGAACCAGAGAGTCAGGAAACCCAAACAGACAGAGACAAGTCTAACTTAGATAATAAGGCTCTTGATACCAAACAATAATTGCACACTGCTATGTTTATCTAACAACTTCAGTGCTAGGAATCTCTAAGTATTTTATTTACAAACTATTTAATCACTGTTCACTAATATGCAGCCACTTCTGTTACAGAGCAGAGGCTGCTTAAAAGCATGCAGCAGAATATTTAAGACAGGTGTAAAGATTGAACTGTAATCAATTGAAACAGTAGGGGAAAAGCAGAACAGCAATTGAATCACCTGAGATATAAATTAATTAAGACTAGAGGTGATAACTCTGAGGCTTCTAAAAGAAATTCCAGGGGATTGTTAATGATTATAAGTGAAAAAGTCCTAATCTGAACTATTTAATACTAATGTACTAATCTGTAGCAGCAATGCTGGGCATTAGTTCTGAGTAAACCTGGGGAAGGAAAGAAGCTAACAAAATCATCAGAATGGCTTTTGTTCTCTGTCCTAAGGCAGATCTTGCCATAACAACAGTGATTTTTGGCCTTATTTTATTATTTAAAATTTTGAAAAATGTCAACACATCACTGAAATGTTCTGATCACTGAAATATATCAGGTGTTCTTCCAGGTGGCTAATAGAAAAGCAAAATTAGGCATTTAAATCTATATTGCTAATAGAATATTTTCCTGCTGGGCTAGGAGAAGATAGGGGATAGAAAAGCAAGACAGGATAACACCAGGAACTTTTTTTTTTATATGAGACAATAAAGCCAAACACTACAGTAAGAAAACCTGCAGAAGGATTTATAACAAGGTTTGTTCTTTGGTGAGAAAATAGTCATGGTTTTACATTCTATCTTCCTCATTCCTTTATTTTTGAATATATATAGACTGTTGTTCCAAACTATTGCAGTAGAACACTGCCAGCTGCAGAAGCTGTGATCAGAAACTCTTTGGGCACCGGGGTCTGTCACTGTGATTGTAATTCATCACAGCAATACATAAACTCTTCCAACATAACATCAGCAGGTTAATAAAGCTGCTTTCCAGTCTTCTACTTGCTTCCACTGATAACTTATTCATATTGTAATTGCTGGTAATCTGCACCCTATATCACATTACCACTTGTGCTGCATGTACGCTCTGAGGCAATCAATCATCCCTACCTATCAGTAAAGTCCTTGCTCTTGCCTGATGATGGAGCCAAGATAGCATTAGCATGTGGATTTTTGTGCTAAACATTTAACTGATGCCCTCCAACCCCACCTGGCTCTCACATCTATCATTTGGGATTTCTTAAGTTGGGATTGAAACCCAACTTAAAGAGAAGTGAAGAGGGGTTCGGCCTCTTCTCCTAGGCAGTGAACAGGACCCGGGGAAATGACCACAAGTTGTACCTGAAGAGGTTTAGGTCGGACATGAGGAAGAACTATTTCTCTCAGAGAGTGGTCAGGCACTAGAATGGCTGCCCAGGGAGGTCCCTGGCAGTGTTCAAGAGGTGCCTGGATGAAGAGATACAGGAGATGGTTTAGTGCTTGTGCAGTGGTAATGAGAAGACGGTTGGACTAGATGATCTTACAGGTCGTTTCTAACCTTGTGATTCTATGATTCTAACTTAGCTCACTGCATAGAAATCAGCTCTTCTTCATCAGCACTTCTAACAGACCTACATATAAGTTTCACGTGGAGAACATCATTATGTATTGTTTTTCTGCCTTGGGAAACTTGGAGGCTGAGCTTGCATTTAAACAGCAACTCCATCAGCTTTACTCTGCATTTCACAGATGTGTGGTGCAGCAGACTGCAACCCTGGGCTGGGAACACTGCTTAAGGAGGTGGTGTTCTTTCCTATAGCAAGGAAAAAGCACTATATACAATCATCCTTGAACAGCAGCAAGGTACCTAAAATCGAAAGGTCAGTATCACAAAGGCAGATGAACTGGGGAAGCTTCTTTGATTCACACTCCTATGCAGTACAACCGAACATTTATTTGTAGCATCTATTTTTTATCTATAGCATCCAAAGTTAGGGTAGATGGTTTCTGAGATTTTAATGACAGTGTGCTCTTAAGACTTTCCAGACCAAACTCAAATAAGACTGCAGCGACATTAAGAAAAGGGATGAGAAAAACCTAAGTCTGATTCAGACATGTGGCAGAAATCTGCATGCTGCATAAAGACAAGGCTCTGTTTCTTTGTAGTAAATAGAATGGTGAGCTTTTATTGTCATGGCCTCTTTCTGCCTTCCTCTCAAACTCCATACTAATCTCTGCAGAGGCTCCACGATCTGATCTACAGCTTTCAGAATTACATCAGGCTTGAACATCACAACAATATTTTAATGTATCTCAAATGCAATACTTCATTTCCTGAGTTTCTAGTGATTGATCTTCTTTAGGAAAAAGAAGACAAAGAATGATAAAAAAAATATATTTAAAAAATCAACAAAGTGCTTTAAAATACCCTGGTGTTTGAAGCACCATGCTTCATCAGGGAAGTAACTTACTCATATATCCTTTCTACATATAGATCTTCACAGCTTTACGTTGTTTTGGTTTTTTGGGTTTTTTTTTTCTTTTTTTTTTTTTTTTAGAAGCAAATTAATCCTCAAATAATCCCAAAGTTTGTGTTTTTTGCTTGTTTGTTTGTTTCTATTGTTTTTTAAAGAAGAAAAAAAACGGTGGGGTGGTTGAAATATGCCCAAAGCCATACAATAACTAAAAATGACTGATCTGGCACTATACTAACTCAAAAAATCTGAATTAAAGAGGTACACCCAGAAGGTACACCCATCTCTCAAACTATGGCCTCACCAGGAAGGACAAAGCCACTGAGAACTATGGGCACATTTCCCTGGTCAGCAGCAGGGAAATGCAAGATGGCTCTGTCCATGCTCAGAGCTGTCTGAATATGAGCCAGTTCTGGGGCGGGGGGGGGAACAAACCTACGCTCTAGAACAGACAATTATTACCTACTCTCTTTTCCAAATATCCTAATGACTTGTCTTTTCTTCTTCCAACCATTGTTTACAGTCACTTTACAGTTATTAGTTCAAGACTTGTCTCTTAGCTTAACACATTGCTGACACATTATTATAATTTCCCTATCCAAATATTATGCCACAACATCTCTCCTCCACCAGTGACCTCTCACCAAAATGGCACAATTGAGTACTACAACATCATGTCTGTTGTAAGAAATACCTTATTGGCTTTTTCTACATATTGTCTTAGTCCTCTGAAGACATACTGAGCCAGCAGAATCTAAGCTGTAAGGAAAATGTGGTGGGTCTCAGTCTAGGCACTGTATTATTTTTAGCTCCTGGCTGATTAATTTAATGCATGTGAAGAGAAGAGATAAGCATTTAATTGTTACTAGGAGTGGGAAAGCTTATCAGGGCTGAATTAGTAGAATATGTGGCCTAATTTCATCATTGTTTTAATATTCCAAAAACTCAGGGTCTGTGCTCCTGCCAAGATTAGGCAGGTTCCACTTCAGCCTGCCTTTTGCAAGGAATTGTACCTTCTTCCTCTTCTATTTATCACAGCATCATTAGGGTTGGAAAAAATAACTAAAATCATCTAGTCCAACCATTCATCTGCTACCAATATTGCCCACTGAAACAGTCCCTTTCCTTAAACACCTTCAGAGTCAGTAACTCTTCCACTTCCCTGAGCAATCTGTTCCAATGCCTCACCATTTTTATAGATGTCATTCCCTCTTATTCTATCCAAGTTGCCTGGGAGAAGAGACTGACACCCACCTCGCCACAACCTCCTTTCAGGTAGTTGCAGAAAGTGCTTACAGAATCACAGAATCGCAGGGGTTGGAAGGGACCTCAAGAGATCATTGAGTCCAACCCCACTGAGCCTCAGCCTTCTCTTCTGCAGACTAAACAATCCCAATTCCCTCAGCCACTCCTCGTAAGACTTGTGCTCCAGACCATTCATAGCTCCCTGGACACGCTCCAGGACCTCAAAATCTTTCTTGCAGTGAAGGCCCCAGAACTCAACACTATTCAAGGTGTGGTCTCACCAGAGCTGAGTACAGAGAGACAATCACCTTCCTGCTCCTGCTGGCAACACTATTTCTAGTACAAGGCAGGATGCCATTGGCCTCCTTGGGCACCCCGCTGTCTCATGTTCATCTAAGCATCGATCAACACTACCAAATCTCCTCCACACCACTTTCTAGCCACACTGCCCCAAACTTGTAATCTTGCATGGGGTTGTTTTCACCAAAGTACAGGACCCAACTCTTGGTCTTGTTAAGTTTCATCCCACTGGCCTCAGTCCATCAATCTAACCTGTCCAGATCCTTTTGTAGGACCTTTCTACCCTCAGGCAGGCCAACTCTTCCTACCAACTTGGTGTCATCTGCAAAATTCCTGTGAATGCACCCAATTGCCTCATCCAAATCATCAGTAAGGATATTAAACAGGATGGGCCCCAATGCTGACCCTGGTGGACACCATTCATGACAAGTTGCCAACTGGATTTAACTTAATTCTCCACCAAGCTCTGGGTCCAGCCCTCCAGTTACTTCTTCACCCAGCAAAGAGAATACCTGTCCAGGACATGCTGCCAGCTTCTCCAGGAGCATGCTGCAGGAGTAAGTGCAAACTTGATGGTTCTAAATGAAGGCACCCAGCCCAACAGCTTGTATTATTTTTGTCCTACTCTTAAAGAGACTCTTGAGGGTAGAACCAATGCCTTTTTCCTCAGAAAATAAACGTATTACCACTGCCTCCTCTTCCTAGTTCCACTATAGGAGACCTGCATCTACCTGAGGCCAAAGGGAGAAACATTTTTTATCTTGCAAAACAGAACCTGTTTTAGAGATCATAAAAGGGGAAAGGGTATAGGCAAGGGAGAACAATTTTGTCTTTATTTCCTTTCCTTACCCTTCTTCCACAGAGGAAAGCCTGTCTATAAAGGATTTTTTTGCAAGGGTTTTATTTAGTGGGAGACCAACACCGAAAATTCTGACACAAGTGGAGCCCTGGAAGCTTATCTCCTTTCAGGATGAGTCCCTCAGTACAAGAGAGTCTGAGTTATTATCTACCAGGAAAAGTAATAAGTGAAACATAATCTCTCCCCACATCCCATCACTTAAGACAAATCATTTATCTTCCTAGAAAGCATGAAGCATACCAAATTCCACAGACTGCTTCTCAAACAGGAGACTTAGCACTCCCAGGCAGGACTTTCTCCAAACAAGATTGCTTCCCCTTTGCAATTTACATTACCAGAGACTCTGTTATTAGCCTGATATTTTATCTCTGACACCATGAGAAATATTGCTGCCATAAACCCTGCTGCCCTTAGTAAAAGTGGAACTACTTGGAAAAAGCTAATAAAGTGAGGAACAATGACGACAATTACCAAGGAATACTTAAGCACCAAATGAGCCAGCTGCCAACACATGCACACACGTGCACATATACAAGCATTTCTTCTTCATGTGATAACTGTACCAACAGAAAGGGTGCTATAAGGACAGTGCTATTTTCACTTTTTGCTGTACAAAGCAGTAGTGCACTGTCAGGGAGATGGATGAGGTGCTTTCACAGATCTTTAACTCTTATGATTCACAGTTCTCTTTACAAACACAGTTTTGTACCTAGCTTATTTTATTAAATAGTTCTGATTTCTCCTGGATTCTTACCAAAAAGAACATGCGGAGAAGATGGTGTATAAGACGATTTTATCAGTGCAATAAAATTTTGTTCTCTTGTTCATACCACTACTACTTTCAAGAAAAGTTTCATGTAATAAAACAAAACAGTTGAACATTGGTAAAAGGAAATAGAAAATTGAAACACTTAAAGCTACCCCAAACACAGGAACTAATCAAGAAAGTGTTCGTGCCAACAGTTCTGGGATTGTCTGAAGAGCAGGAAAAATATCTGAGTCTGAGCAGAAGAAACAGATGTCACAGAATTCACATTTTCAGCTGTGATGTCACGGAGAGTTTGAAATCTTGACATCTTGAACTCACAGGGTACCTATTTGAGCTTCTTGAGAAAAATGTCACTCTCTTTTCACCAACTTTTGCTGCCAGTCCCTTGTATCAAAACTTTTAGGAATTATGAAAACAAAAGATCTAATAGTCAATTTCAGAACGTACTCATGCAAAATCTGAAAAGCTGCACAAATATGAAAGATAAGATCCCAGGAAAGACCATTTCGTAGCAAGAGTGGCCGTATCTATTCTACTTCTTTGGGGTCAGCCTTACAGAGCTCAAACAGGGGTACTTCGGGACATATGACCATATAATATCTTTGCATTCCAGTTATCTTCCCTGTTGCTAAGCCTACAACTCTTCGGCAGAGCTCCATTTGCTGCTAGAAAGTATTACAACTGCAGATCTGCTCCCATTTTTTGACCCTACAGTAGAGTAAGACAATGAACTTCTGTAACTACTTTTATTCTCCAATAACACCCTCAATATCCGAAGAGCTGCATAGCAGCATTCAAACTCAAGAGAAGCCTTTTTCTTCCAGACAGTTCTCTATTCTTTAGACAGTAATTCAGCAGCAGTTTGTCACTACTCCTAACTCTCCTCTTTTCTGCCTTCTCCCTACAAAATCCCAGTGACAATCAATCTCTTTAAGCATGTTATTACACTAACATCTCCACTATATTTGTCCTCAACATACATACAGACTGTAAGGCCTTACAACCCATGTTTTGTCTGCACTTTGAAAGACACTCAACTGTCTGTGTGAAGTTCAACATCAGAGTCCTACAGCTACATCCACCACTGTAGTGCCAGTTTATATATTTACCTAATTCATCTACAGATCCTCACTCTTAACATACACCTACTCATTTTTGCAGATTTCAGAGGAAATATTTGATGTGGCTTCCACAAGCTGGAATATGCCTCTATTTCCTAGGCAAACCCTCGCCTTTTTCAGGAGATCTAAAAAAAAAGAAAAGGGGACAACTATGCAGCGTCCCTCTAAAGTTACTAGAGGGAAGGAAGGAAGCAAGGTCTTATAAGGAAGACACCTATCTTGTTCACAGCAGGAGTAAAATTCACCACTTCATTTTGCCAGAGGTCACTGAAGAACTGTCAATGGAAAAACACAATCACTGCCAGTCAGTGTAACTACAGTCATAGTGATGGCCTGCATGGTGAAAGGTAAACATCTCATTTCCTGTTCCCTGATCCAGCCAGAACCTCCTGTAAGTCCATTGTCATAAAAAAGGATCAAGCATTATTACAGTGATGAGAAAGGTAAATGTAAGAGACAGAAAATACGGCTCACAACCATAAACCTAAGCACTGAGCAGCTCATCAGTACTCATGGCCTTCCACGCTGCGACCTTCCCACCTTCCTGCTCCCTTCTTCATTCATCTATGAAGAAGATCCTTTTTTTGGCATAAATTAGAGTAAATCCCCTGAACTCCAAGAAAGTTGTCTCAGTGTACTCCCCCACAGAGCACGGCCTCTGTGATTACGCACTGAGGTCCAAGTGAGCCCTTGTCCCAAGACCTGAGATTTATACATCGCCCAAGCCCTTCTTGGCTTGGCATTATCTGCTCTGCCAGTGGTCTGAGTCATTCCCTCTAAGACACAGGGGCCCTGAGGTGTCAATGACAGGATATGATGAAGAGGAGCAGAAGAAGGGGATAGATGCTCCCTTTATTTTGTCAATGCATTTACCCAAGCACTGCGAGAGAAATGTTACCAGGAAGCTGTTAAAGGGCAACTTCTTCTGGAGTCACCAATACATCTACATGTGACATTTATTCTGCTAGGAATGATTTATCCCTTCAGAAAGAAAGGGTTGAGTCACAGCCTGAAAATAACAAATAAATCACCTTCTGGAGGAAGATAATGGCTCTACCTATCATAGGACTTTTTTCAACGTTTTAGATCAAATTATTCCCCATTCTTGATGAAAAGTTAAATCTTGTGTTTAGAGTATACATTCCATTAATGCCCCAGAATAAGTAAGAGTGTCTCGGTTTTACGCCCTGTGCTACTAATTCTTAAGGGATCCTCTTCTTCACCCTCCTCCCCTTCAATGACGAGACACCTAATCATTCTCTAACTCACAAAGCAATCACGGGAACACAAATCAATATTGACAAAGAAGCATGACTCACAGGTGGGAAGTACCAGTAGCAGAGTAAGGAGTACCAGTCTCACTCTTTTATACTATTCCAACCCAAATATAATGGGAGAGCCAGGATTAGGAGAAAGGACTCATGTCCTGAGAAACCCCTCCTATCACGAAACTCTTCCTGGCACAAGACAATCTGACTGAAGAACAAAGAAACAAACAAACAAAAAAAAAGAAATGACAATACAAACAAAAACAACAGCATTAATAAATAATATTTGCCACTAGGATGCTCTTTATCCCCTTTCGCTGTGACTTGACAGGTTACAGCAACTTACATTCTGCCTGCTGTTCACTATAAGATTACTCTCCAGCTATGTATTCTCATTATTTAGCCTAATCCACTTTGAAGTGATTTCAGCTTCAGTTTCTTCACACATTTAACTTTGATCACTTTAGACTGGAATCCTCCAGACATACACAGCGTTTATGCAAATACAAGGAAAAGACACAGAAGCAACACAGGGTCAGAGTTAAGCATGTACTGGCAAAGTCCTACAGTGAGACCTAGAAAGAATTACTGGAGGAAAGGCAAAAGAGATTTATACCTATTTACATTATTCTTGCTTCTAATTAGGAGTACTTTCCCCTTATTCTAAAACACTAACATTTCCTATGAGATTTATTTAAATAAATGAAAAATAAGCCTCCAGCTGAAGCCACTTCAGCCTAGACAATGATAACACAAAGTTCATGTCAGACAAGGTTAAGTGCAGAAGGGAAGTCCAACAGCTGTACCTCCACAGGGGAATTCAGATGAACAGAAATTTGGTATGATTCAGCATTGCAAAGAGCAGAAGCCACACAAGACCAGCAGAGCTTGTGGTCAAATATTCTCACCTGCAGGGATGGCGTGCAAGTAATCACATGGCAGCAAGCACACACTGTACTCAGTACAAAATTCTTTAAGTAATTGTGGGACACTGACATGATCAGAGCTTAAAGGTGGATTGGTTAATGCTCATGCATCAGTGAGTAGCACTACAAATGCTTTATAGTTAGAACCAAGTTGTTTTAGAACATAAATTTTATTTTATAAGGTCTATAATTTATTTTTTAGATGATGAAAATTAAAAGCAAGGACGATTTACCTGTCTTGACTTTGGTGGCGGGCTTTTCCTCCACCCCATTTCAACATACAATTTCACAACCTTCGGGGTTGCAATAGAGCCTGCTCTAACAGGGTATCAGGAAAAAAAAAAAATCTATCCTTCCATTACCTCTTCAACCTTTGTTTACTCCTGCCATTGTCCTGCCACAGCCACGCTGCGCTGCAGAGCTCCCGCCAACTGCAGTCTCTGCCAGCTCCACTGCCCTTTCCAGAAGGTTCTCTCTTTCCTGACACTGCCTCAGGCCCCTCTGAAACACATTTTGCCTCATTCCAAAAGGTACTGTCCAAGTTCTCTGTGAAGGAGAGAATGGTAGGGCACAGATTTGTCTTCAATAAGACAAATCCTATCTGTCATACAATCATTAAAAAATTTCGCTCAAGGAAGAGCTACTGGATTTGGCCCTGCAGTAACTACACTGGCCTATGAAAAGCCATTATTTCTTAATAATTGTCTGAAGCACTGCTGAAAAGTCAAGACAGCACATCTTATGTTCAGCCAAAACACACGTCCAGCAGATAGGCTGATAAAACATTCCCCGCCTATCCATGAGACTGCCCCATCTGCAAGCAAGACATTTTACTGCAGGGAAGCATTGCCTTAAGAAAGAATAGGAAAGAAAATAGGAAAGAACTGACAGAAGAAAGTCACTACTTCTCAACAAATGATATCACGTTGTCACTTGAAGTTGAAGCATAGATAGATCCCTTAGATGACATGAAACCTGTGTTTGGTAAGAAAGAGAAGCACAAATGCAAAACACAACCAAATCCAAAAGAAGCCAAAACACAAAATACAAAATTGTCCACTTGCCTATCAGCAAGCAGAGCCATCGTGCCCCTCTGCTTGGTATTTGCTTTTGTCTGTAACTGGAGAATGTTTACGCCCTTTTGAAAGACTATAACATAAGTTGAAGGCCTTTAGATCAGAACAGGATGATGATGCTTTATTACTGTTCTTCAATGCTAAAACACTCTTCTTTCCTTCTTAAGACTGAGCACTTTCTTTTGGGACATGCCTCTATTTTGCACTGGACAATGAGCTCCTTGAAGGACAATAAGTCCTTGCTCTTTCCAGATAAAAGTTCCAACTTTGCTAATTGGCTCCAAAAGCGCACACACACACACAGTTGACAGATATCCCTGCAGAAATGTGCATTCTCATTGCTAACGTTAGGTGATATGAGCCAGTATGTTTATTTTGAGAAAAGATTTAACACAGTCAATAAGATAGTACATTTATTTTCATTCCCTTCTAAACTAGAAGGCTATAGTGATTAGTACTTCATGATATAGGTGGCACCTCTTCTTCAAAACTGTTTAGAAAGCTCATCCATGATATTTGCAGCCTGAGCAGACGCTGGCACTACTGGAGGTTTCAGAAGAAGGCCACTGCCCATAATGTTCTTTTTCCATTATTGCTCACATCTGAGAGCTTCTTCACACTGATTCACGAAACTTTTCTCTTTGCCTTCTATCTCAAGCCTTTGGCTGCTTCACAAATCCAATGTCCAGACTGCTTGCTCCATTGCACAGAAATGCCATCATGCTGAGAGTCATTTGGCAACACCTGCCAGTGATGACTTTTTATAACAGTCCATTAGCACAAGGTTCTTAATGAAAATGAAAGCTAGTAATGAAGCCAAAAGGCAGCAGCAGCCTAGTCTGGGGAGGGTAATTAAGCTAGAAGGGATGGGAAGAATAAAGAACAAAATTAACACATCGATAAAGAAAAAAGGGAACTGGTAGTGCATTAGCACTAATGTAGTTAGGGCAAATCATCCAGTTTCCTATATGAAAACACTCTGCACACAGTAGGCTATTTTTATATCACTAACTGATACAACATCAGTTTATTGCTCCCTCAGAGATACAAATACCAACAAGCGCACATGCAGGATTTCAATGTGGCACAGAAAAAGACTCAAAAATGAAGGTACCTATCTGTCATATGGTGCATTTAAGCCTGAAAATGGTAAGTCTTAAGTAATCCATCTTTAAGTCACCATTTCATTCACTAGGTGGTGAAGAGAAAGTCTTGATCTTGAGTTAACTTCTGTTGTTTGGCCTTTTATTTTTCCTCCAATTATCAAAAACTTATTAGCTCCCATCTTTGCATTTGAAGAAGTGTTCCATAAGCTGATGCCATTGTTTTCACTGTTGAGATTATTCCTAATACTTGACCTAAAACACCTTTTTACAATTGAGTGGCACCCTTCATAGTTAATTCCTGTGAGACAATTTCTTGTCTTTGCATTTATGCTCTGTATGTACTTGGAGATGGCATTCATTCGTATTTTGCCACAATCTCAGTGTTAAGTTCAGCTGTACATACTAGGTCTTTCACTGTTCCATCATAATCAAGCCCTGTACAATTTTAATCATCAAATCCTTTCAAAATTCTTACAAACAGTTTGACATATCTCCACCCTACTGTATTTAAGGCCCTTAATAGTTTAGTTTAGGCACAGCTTATCAGATCTCTCACAGATGAATTATCCACCTACTGCTTTATAAAGGATGTCACTGCACTTGCGCTGTTTTCTATCCACAGCGATGATTGCAATTCTTCCCATTCTAGTCAAATCTACACATTTCATTAATATGTCATTTCTTCCTTCTTTTTGTGATCACTGAGAACTGTGCTAGACAGAAATGACAGTAACTTCCAATTTGTCTAGCCTTCCCAGTTCATGAAAATACTGCTGCATTTTGTATTGCTAATTTATTTTAGAAAGCTCTCCATGTGAAAGCCAAATTTTAATTGTTTTTTTCTTCAACATTATATAGAGCTTTTTGTCAAATAACTCATCGAAGTCTAAATATATCACAACCACTGTCCTCCTTTCATCCATTAATTTTGTAACTCAGTCCAAAAGTAATCAAATGCCAACTATGAGTTGTGTTTATTAAATGCCACTGATTATTGCTTGTGGTTCTGTCACTCTGTATAGTTACAGAACCATTTTTCTTACTAATATTTCCATTATTTTATTAGAGGCTGATAAGGCTTTTAAAAAACAGTTTCAAAGTTAATTCATGGAAATGTTTGGGGGAGGAATTACAAGTTAGCTATGCTCAGAATCTGTTAGAAAGCTGTCACAGTATTTTACTCTCTTAAGTATAGCACTCAGAACCAGAAGAAACAAGAGCAGAACAGAACCAGAGATCGTTATGATGGTTATACTGTTGATAAAATAGTTGAGGCACACACACAAGAAACTATAACTATTGGAAAAACCCAGAAACATTTGGCTGTCTCCCAGAACAACAGACTGAAGGGCCTAAGGGATTGGCTAATTTTTATGTATTTCACTCCTGTATGCCTATTTTTGCTATTATTTTGCAAGAGCTTTTTACCCAAGTGCCTGGCATATTTTCCTGCTTCTCTTCACAGATGCCTTTATCTCTTATAGTAACTTCTGACACCACAACTACTAAAGGCATGAACTACTCAGAGCAGGGTCTGTTCCTTTCCAGATCTTCATATACAGCACAAAGAGATCTTGTGGACACAGGAGATTACAACAGGAGGAGTTGTCTTAAAACTCATGCTTTGAAATTATGCCAGCAATGTGGAAAAAAAGAGTAGGTAAGACAAGAATATGAGCCCCAAAGCCCCATGATAGAGCACAAAAGGAATGAGCAGCCTGCCACGTTAACGACTGAAAAAAGGGGTACCCTGAGTGGATTAAAAGGGACTCTGAATTCCTCTGCACTGTCCACTGTGCCCACTGTCCCCAGCCCATTTTGCTTTATCTCTGGTGAAAATCCAAATTAATATTTCTAAAACTTTCTGTGACCAGCAGTGATAACACCAGCAGAGAGCTCTACCATCTGTGAGGACAGCCTTCTGCCTGCTTTGACTCTGAGGTTGTACCTGGAAAGCCTGGAGACCTATAACCTAATGCCTTTGAGTAGATTGAATAACTGGATCTATTTACAGCTGTATGTGCCATTCCAGAAGGCAGCAGGTAAACACCTGAACCCAGACAATCACTGACCTGTAACTAGAGCCCTGCCATGTAATAAATATACTGCTCAGTAAAAGGACAGATAATCTTGCAACAAGAGACTCTTGAATCAGTCCTGTTCTTCCAGTGTTTTCTCCCTTCCTGTAAAGCAGTCTGTTAACAAAGTGAAACCTCCATGTACAATGAAAGCTTATCTCCCTGTTCGTTGGCAAGCCAGTGTCTCATCTGCAGTAGGGATACTTTTATTAATCTTATTAAACCATGAAAGACTAAAAAAAAAAAAAAAAAAAAAAAAAAACACCAGGGAAATTCCACATCATCTAAGAAAAACATCACTGCTAAGGTCCAATCCTAAATGTGGCTCTGATGTGACTTGCTGTACCTACCTAGAACGTTCAGCTGAAAGCGAATTCAACTCCTTACTTTTGCACCAAGAAAAATATGAGCCCTTGAACTCTGCACCTGCCTCTGGTAGCACACTATCTCTGCAGAAAATCAGTTAAACTCTATCCTTCACTGTCTTCTCCCATTAAGTGGGAAAGAATCATAGAATGGCCTAAGTTGAAAAGGACCACAACGATGACCTAGTTTCAACCCCTCTGCTATGCGCAGGGTTGCCAACAACTAGACCAGGCTGCTCAGAGCCACATTCAGCCTGGCATTGAATGCCTCCAGGGATGGGGCATCCACAACTGTTCCAGTGCCTCACCTCCCCCTGCGGGGAAAACTTCTTCGTAATATCTAACCTATACTTCCCCTGTCTCAGTTTAAGACCATTCCCCCTTGTCCTATCACTGTCCACCTCGTAATAGCCGTTCCCCCTCCTGTTTATACACTCCCTTCAAGTACTGGAAGGCCACAATGAGCTCTCACCGGAACCTTCTCTTCTCCAAGCTAAACAATCCCAGTTTCTCCTATGAGTAAAGGCCATCTTAGTGGCCCTCCTCTGGACACGCTCCAAGAGTTCCACATCACAACCAAGTAAGGCCACACAGTATCTCCCATTCACAGCTTTAAAAGTTTGTCTTCTAGATTTGCTGTCCCGTGAAGTTCTCATTGCTGAAGGTCCAGACTGAAGTGCCCCAACCTAACTGTGAGCCTAAGCAGTGGAAAGACAACAGTGCCCCGTATCAGGGTATAAAAGAGACTCAGTGCTGCACTATTGACAACAGTAAGTCAAAGCATGTCAAAATGTAAGGTGACCCACTCAAGCCAGGTAACATAAGCAGACACTCTAAAACCTTTGGCATACATACTTGAAATAGAAAGACACTGACGGTTATTCTGATAAAAACTCATTGGAAGAAAACAGGTTTTTCAATCACAGCTATCCATCAACACAAACAAGGAAAAACAACCTTACAGAATCAAATCAGTACCAAAAATAAAACAGAAATAATGGCCAACAGATGGAAAGAGAACAGAGGCTATTCTAAGGCAATTCTTATGGAGCAGTAGTATCAGGACCTTGAAGTCCTCCTGGAAAACTTTTTTTTTTTTTTAAGTAACTTTCACAAGTTCAGATTCTACACAGCAAAAGCTCTGGAACTCTCTGCTCCCATCCCCAAGCTGTGCAATCAGCTGAACACACTCCAAATGAAGCCAACAAATCTTCATTATAAGACAAAAAGAATCATAGCTAACTAATCAATTTTTGCAAAGGGGTAAAGAACAAATAGCAGAACACCTCCATAAAGCATTTTGAATTATTCATGCAGTAACTCCATCCAAATTCTTTGTGTGGTCTCAACCGGGCATTACCCCATAGAAAAGGGTCAGGGGGTTCTGGCTGACAGCAAGTTAAATCTGAGCCAGCAGACAAAAAAGCCCACAATACCCTGGGGTGCATCAGGCCCAGCTCTGCCAGCTGGGTAGGGAAGGGATTGTCCTGCTCAGCTCTGCACTGTTACAGCCTCACCTTGATCAGTGTGCAGGTTTGGGTATCCTCAGCCTCCTCGATTCTCCTCCTCCTTCCACATGCGGGTATCCTCAGGCCACAGACTCCCCACTCCCACCAAAGCTAAGTTTCAGCCACACACATCAGTCATATCACAGTGGCAAAGTGGCACAGAGGCACTGATCTGCCTTTTTCTCTGGGCTCTCTTTGTTTAAAAGTGACTGAACATGGCACCACTATATAAGAGGAACAAAAGACATTTAAGACAATCCGAAGGACAATTAGAAGATGGTGAAGGGTCTAGAGGGCAAGATATACGATAAACAGCTGAGGTCCCTTGGTTTGTTTAGCCCAGAGAAAAGGGGAGGCCTTAGGGTGACCTACAGCTCCTCACAGTATGCAGGCCAGTCCGCAGATAAAATGCAACGTGTTCAGCCTTCAAACCATGCCTCTGGAACCTGGGATACGTGATCTGCCCATCCTAGGAGGCCAGTTCCTCTCTAAATGGGGCCAAGTCCCTTTTCTAAGAAACCTATAGAAACCCTGTTTACACTGACACAATACTGGTCCCACTCACTCTGCAGAGGGAGAGAGAGAAGAACAGCCCTTCACCAGCTATATTTGACACCACTGCACTGTTGAATGTGACTGTAGCGTGGGGCCTGAGAAGAATATTCCATTCTCTTTTGTACTTATTATCCAATAACTCCGCACAGTTACATAGTAATTAATTTGGTTTCCTGCAGTATGAGACAGAAAAGCATCATCATTTCCCCTTCTCACGTGGACAAGCTAAGTTTCACTGTGAGCAATCTCAAGGGCCTGAAACAAAACCAAAGCAACCAAGAATTAAACCTAGGACTCTAAATCTTGTGCCTTAACATTACCTCTCTTTTCTCCTCCCAAGCTGAGATGCTACTTTTTCATATTCAGAAGTATTACTTTCCTCCCTAGAGAGATCTGAAGGCTGAGTTGGCTTCTCCCTTCTTTTTGCTCATAGGAAAAGAAAACGTCATATCCACAAACACACTCCAAAGGCGCTCATATTTAATCCCAGTGTAATTCTCACTGCTCTTTCTTAATCCTTCCACCTGTGAGATAATTGCCAGTACTCTGGGAAGAACTCAATGCTGATCATAGACTTGCATACAAAGAGACAAAGAACCAGATAAAACAGACTAAAGAAAACCACAGGGCCTGAATTAACTATGCATATACACATTTATTTGAGACTCCCTGCTGGACTAGCCTCTTCTACATCAGATAAAAGGCCCATTAATGGAACTGGAGGAGAAGGCCAAGAAAAGCCAAGTCTGTAAATCAAGGATTTAGTCTTCTCTTCCATACATTATTGAATGAGATACTAATAAAAAAATAAAAACCTAAATAAGCTACAAATATTAATACTTATCTACTTAAAATTCTGCAAAAGTTTTTCCATCTCACTGAGTCCAGAACACCAGTGTTCACAACAGGTTCCTCTCCCACTGCTTTGCCTGGGACATTTGTCCCAATCCTGACTATTCTATCTGTCCATCTTCCCACTGCAGTTGCCTTACCCCCCCTTCTTCATCCTCGTAGCTCCTTGACTTTTAAGTACCCTCTTTTTTAATGCTTGTCCTTAACATTCTAGGCATTTTTGCATTATGCTCTTTTAATTATTCTGTAGATTCTTGTCAAGGAAAATACATGTTGTTCCCTCTGTAAAATATGATTATTATTTATATGGTTATGTACACATTTAACAATAGATACTGTTTTAATCTCCTTAGAGAACTGCTTCAGCAAGTGGAATCTAATTGGGATAGTCTTTGGTACAACAAGCAAGTTATTCAGTGGTTTATAAGAAACACTGCTCGGGTGGTTAAAGAAACAGTAATGGACAAGAGAACTGTGGCATTTATTGCCTGTTCTCCAACCGCTCTCTCTCTACATGCTTCTGCTTATTCAACTGTAAAACAAGGAAAACAAATAATTAACCTTCTTACTGGATGGATGTGAAGCTGAATGATAATGCTTTGTGTTCATTGTGTTTTGCTTTCAGGACACTTTGTAAGCACCAATACACCAGCCTCCTTGTGCAGCAGCGAAGGGTTTTTGTCCCCACTCGACTGCCACAGAGGCAGAGGTGCAAAGGCCCAGACAATTCACAGGGGAAGCTAGTCAAAGCATAGCACCCACCTGTCCCTTCTAATGCCACTCCATAAGCACAAAGCTACTTAGGAACATACTCAAAGCATTTACAAGACACTTCTCAGGACAGTAGATTAGTGGGATGTCAAAACTTGACAGATGCACTGCTGATGACAAAGTATTTTTCTGGAGCATAGCAGACAGAATGGTCTAGAAACAGCATTAAGAGAGAAAAGCAACTCTCAAAAGTGTGGCAGTGATAATTCAGCATCTCTTTAAAAAGAAAAAAAACAGCTGAGAAATGACCAACAGGAAATCCCAACAAATAGAGCTGTAATGAGCTCAGGGCCGGAGAGAAGGGAATCAGTGTCTATCCACTGAGCACATCAATAGGAAAACTTGTAAAGAGGTTTCAAGCTCTCAAATCAGTCAGATGGGAGAAGAGTCAGAGAAAGTGAGTCCTGAAATAAATTTCTTTTCAGTTATTTTGGGTAAAGGAGACAAAAAGGAGGGAGGTTGGTACATTGGAAAGCCGACAAAAATCATTATTCTCTATAAATTGCTTTGACATTGTACAGGCAGTGACCTTCACAGCGCTACCAGTTTAATGGCACTTACTTCAGCAGTAGCTGATTTCACTATTAAACAGGGATGCATAGCACACGATTACACAACTAAATCACTCTTGTAAATATTTAATATGATTGGTTTTCTTCTTTTTTTTTTTCCTTTTAACAAATCACTATCAAAAACAGAGCACACAGTAGAAAACACATTTATTTATTCTATACTGGAAAAAGCATAGTGCTCATGCATTTTATCTATCTAGTTCTCCAAATGACTTTGACACTTGAAAGCCCTTGTGATAAAAACAGTTTGTAGGAAGGCAATTTTGCAACCATTTAAGAACTGATTTCATGCACTGATCAACATTTACCAAACTTGCCTGATAGAACAGCACAAAGTTTAACCGAGTAGACTGATAGCAAACACCTGGGAAAAAAAGCAAGTAAGAAAGTATAATGGGCTAAATAAAGGTAATTTAGGAGACAAAAAAAAAAAAAGAAAACTAGCTCTTATCCACTATCGAAAAAACTAAGATACAGTATTTGGAAAATAAAAGAGAATTGCCATTAAGAGAAAGAAATCATACTTTTGGCTGACAATACATTAAGTGCATCCACCTCATAATATATTTACTCTATTAAGGACATACAGTGCAGCACAGCAGGAAATGAAGTGTCCACAGATTTCTCTAAAATACATCTGTATTAAAGATGGAGGCAATAGGTAGAACAAATAAAGTAAAAGAACGTAGTAAAGCAAAATCACTAATGATGCTTCCCATATCATACCTAGTAATATAAAATTGACTGAGAAATTGAAACAGTAAGTCTGGAATTGAGGACATTACACAAATCATTTTTAAAGAGAGCCCTATGGTTTGTAGATTCTAATTTTTCCAACTTCAGGAAAATAATTTTTTCATAGTCTGGCATACACGGTCTTCCACATTGTAATGAAAATGATGATCTGATCAAACTGCTGATGACAAGCGCCAGCAAGTGTTTACAGAAATATTCCAGGAAACAGATGAGTCTCTCCAGCAATTTCACAATGGAGAAAAGAAATCAGTGGATATTTAGGAACTGAATGAAAACAGCAGTTGGTGACCTCAGGGACAAAAAAAAAAAAAAACAACAAAAAACAAAAAACAAATTGAGAGCACCTTGCCTACAGACTTTGAGACTCTTTTTGGAGAAAAACTATATCATGAATGACCATGTGTAATTGAAAGTGGTCAGACAGATGTGCTATTGGGATGGCACAGTCAGTCCTGCAAGGCACTGGCGCTTGAGACATGTGCCCTTTGTCAGAGCTGGGAAATGCAAATGCACAGCAGTGCAAGGTGCTGCCCCGGGTTTTGTAAAAGCTTGCAACATCTTTAATGCAGAGCTGAGCAAGACCCTGTAATCCCTATGCCGTGATGCAGCAGCGTGTTTTCCCCACACAGGACAAGCAAACAGCTATGAAAAATCCTTTTATCAACATTCACAGAGCTGGAAAATAACTGTTCACAGTTTGATTCCTGACGTTACTGGGTGAACCAGGAATTGCTCAGAGAATTGGCAGCTGAATACACACGTAAAAGACAAAGGTTCTTCAGTGATATTTATTCTAGCCAAGTTTTAATATTTCAAGGCTTATAGCAACTAACTCTTTACATAATCAGCTGTAATTGTCTGATCCCAGCTGGTGATCAGCACATTCTTCATCAACCTGGTCATTATTAATACACCAGTAATTAGGGGAAATAAAGGTGCGTGATTTATAACGCTAGCTTAATGCAATTCTGCTTACCTAACAAGTCCACAGATCCTTTTAAAATACAATTATTTTAACACTGAAATTACACATTTTTGTTACCACAATAACAATCACAGAGCTGTCTGATTTGAGAATAAATACTGAAATGGTTTCTTGTCTTCAGTAAAAAGAATTTGTTCAATTAAAAGGAACCTTGTCTTGCTTTAGAAACAGTCTGACCCATAAGCAGCTCCCCAGTCAAGCTATGATTTGAGAGAAAAGCTCTATTAAAATGCATGCAATTGACAGAATCAAATCGTAAACACTTACCTACATATATTCTTCTTGCTCTACTGTTGGAGAGAAAGTGATATCTCAGGCACCACGGTGTGGTACTGCTTGGCAAATGCTGCTGACTTTTTTTAATGGTGACAACTATGTACACAAATTCTCAAAGTAGCAGTTCTGCTTGAAGCCTTTCCCCATACAGCAGTGCTGGTAAAGGGCCATTTCTATCAAAGACTTTGCAGTCTTTGACTTTAACAAGAGCAGAAATATGGTCATCATCATTTAGTGAGAATGATCCATAACCCCCTCAGGTTATTGTCAGAACAGCCTCAGAACCAGATTCTTCCCTGAACTATTGCTTTTACATCAGAGCAATTCCCCTCCTTCAATATCAGTTAAACCACAATAAAAGTTTGCAACACAATGAAGAATATGGCTCCTAAATACCATCACATCAAACCCCTTGGTATATAAAGCACATGAGACCAACATCTTATAGAAAATACTACTAAAATATGAACTGGGGACTTTGTCCTTGCTTGTACACAGTACATTCCTGGGTACAAAACACCTATCACTCCCACATGTTTCACTGAACGCTTAGGGAATGCAGCACCTCCAGCAAATCAACTTGCAGGATAAGTTGTGTGTAGCATAAACTTCCAAACAAAACTGCCTCTGAAACAAATGAATACACTAGAACCTGTGAGTGCTGGATTCACACAAATTCTTTGGTCTATGTGGCAGTATTTTTATCTTCCCTTGTTTATTGATCTATCAATACCAAGGCTTTCAAGACAAAAGTGGAAATGAAAGCCAGCAGTGGAAGGAGCTCTAGATCCATGGAAGAGGTGAGCATGTCCAAACAAAGGCAGCGTGCTGGGTGTCACAAATCCATCAGCATGTGGAAAGGGTGCAGAGCCAAAGAAAAAAAAAAAGTTTTTGTTGTTGTTGTTAGACATGGTGAAAATCACTCACCATTAGACATGACTTAACTGAGACAGAAGACAGTGCATGAGATAAATCAGATAGTTTGAGAAAGCATGACGTGCTTCACAGAAATAGATTTACTGCCATTTTATGGTATGTTATCCACTAATCTCTAGTCAAAATATTTACTAGCTGCTAAAGCACTGCACATAACACTGCTGTTTCTAAATGATTACTCCTGAGGCATAAGATCCAGCTTTCAGAGAACATATTTTCAAAACAGTTGAATACCATAAGGTTGTCACCACAGTCCACAAAAGGCCACAAGCATTGAAAAGGAAAACTCCACTCTTTCATTGGATTTTCTATTTTTACAGCACCATCTGATATGTGTGACAGGGGTCTATTTCCTACTTTGCTGCATTACCATAAAGGCAAGGAAATAAGCTATTACCTACCATCACTCCTCCCAAACATTATCACAGAGAATTATGCATTCACAAAATAGCATTAAGTATGAGAATTAGAGTCCATTTAAACTGCAGCTGTTCCTTCATTCCTAAATAGGTTCCTTAGATCAAAACTCCCCAACTGGTCTCATTGTAGAATATCCCTTTCAACTGGAAGAAGAAAAGTATATACATGTATATTTATTATTGGTATTTTCAGAGCATGCTTTACAGATAGCACGGGGAAGGAGTGTTATCACTACCAAGTAATGTTAAAATAATGATTTTTTTCTAAAAATACAATATAGTTTTTATCTTTCAGAATTGTGAATTTAAATTTTGATATCAAATTGTTTCTGGCAAAAGAAACAAACAATTTTTATTTTTTATTTCTACACCATTTTCAGAATCTCAGACTTCATTTATTTCAGGAAAATATTTTCCTTTTAAATTGTAGTGATATACTAACCCTGATGTAACGACTTTGTTTTAAACATGAAATCCAAATCTTGTATGTGCTGTGCATGGTGTTTCTTTCAGTTCTAAACCCATACCCTGGAGAAACCCACAAAGCTACACTCTGCTACTATCAAAGAAAATTGCTTATTATGTTTCATTTCCTTCTCTTTTTTTTTGCCTTTTTGTTATTGTCCATTGAAAAGGCTCCAATTTGCAGGGAAAAGCCACTCTCAAACCTAAACTGAAAATCTTAAATGCCAGGAAAAAGCACAATGTCTCTTTAAGAGTCAACAGTAAATTAACTTGCCCATAAGAGTGCAATAATTAGCAGTTAGTAGCTTATTAAAAGGATGGCAAAGGCCAAGTTGCCATCTGGGATCTCCAGTTTCTTGTGATTGTTATTATGTCAAGATGTGCAACTTGCATTAGCTTTCATGCCACTGTGCTTGCCCTTACTTTACATATAAATTTTAATGAAAGATACAACACTTTAAAAATCAGACGTCCATCAAAAGCACTATTAGGCTGGCTTTTACAAAGCATATGGCCTGTTTTGCTGCCTCTGCATCTCTACACATCACTGAACGCCTCCAATTTTAAAAAGAGGGAGAGAGGAGAAAAAGAAAAAAAAGGCTTTCAATGATATCAATTAAATATTCTCTTAGGGCAGTGAAACCTGAGCCCCATCAAAAGCAGAAGACTACACGACAGCATGAGAGGACAATATTTTAGCTCCTGTTTACACACAACAAAACCACAATGCCCTTAACTCTCCCAGGAATCATTCTTCTTAATAAAAATGAAAGCCAATCAAGAATCAGCTGTTTATTCACACACTGGAAACACACAGGCTTGAAACAAGGCAGCAGGAAAGAAAAAACAAATAAGCTACAAACAACAATGTACTTAACACATTTTTAAATATTTTATGCATACACATCATTCGTAAACACAAATATGTCCTAAAAAATTTACCAAAAATGTCTTACTGTGGACATATCCTAAAGTGTTATTTTATTTGTTTGCCTTCATAAATCTGTTCAGAAGGCGTATAAAATAAAGAATGTCTATGAGACATTTATTCATTTCTCTTAGCTAATGCTCAACATTTTAGTGACTTTATTCACCAAAGTCCTGAATTTTCATAAATCCTGGAGTATACAGAAATAGAATGAATTTCTTGCTAAACTGTTCCCCAGTATGAAATTCATCAACCATCAATCATTTGTAATTACACCTAGAGGAATTAGAATGTGTGTGGCTTTTTTTCCCCCTCAAAATGTAAAACAAGCAGCAAAGGCTTGCTTACAAAAAATGATTCCAGAAGAATGAAGTGTACATTTAAGAAGCCTTGGATCTGTCAAAAAGGTTTTATGGATTGGCTATTTGCTAGCCATATAATAAAATGCTTTATTTCTCAGTGATTGAAGTTGATCTTAAAACTGAATGTTGTCATCCTTGTAAGAATGCAAGAATTTTTATTTTCAAGAGGAAAACAAACCCAAAATTATACACTGAAAGTACTAAAGAAAGGACTGTAAGTGTAGAAACCAAAAACAATACTTGAATTTAAAACCCTCATATTAAGATATTTTAGAGGGTAAACAGAATAAGAGCCACTGCCAAGGCTGGCAAGATGAATGTAGTGTTGTTTTTCCCCTTGTATAATTAGATATTCATAGAGCACAAATGATTTAATTTGTTACTGATGTTTCCCTTGAAAATTTGCATAAGCCCTTGGCCACTCACATGGACTTATTCACATTGCTCTAAAATCCTAATGGTATTACTGACAGGGAGCTTGAAATCATTTTCCAGACCAATAAAGGCCAGTTCTTTCCTTCTATCCAAGTCCACAAGCATGATTTCATTTTTTCTGTGCCACTTCTTCCTGATCAATATTATTGAACAATTCAAAGAGATTACAACTTCACACTACTCACTGAGAGCAATGCTGATTATAAGACTGGAAAGACTTACTTGGGATACAGTACTTAGGGCCAAAAGAGATAATCTGATCTGGAAATGCTGAGTGCTAAGTGAGGAACTTGACAGTAACCTCTGGTCTACACAACATGCAACCAAAATACCCAATCCAGGAAATATGCAAGTACTTCATTGTTTATCTCTGACAAGGAAGAAAAAGTACGGAGAAAAACCTGCTTTGTGTTGAAAAATCAGCATGTGGCCTCACAGTTTGTCACTTTGAACACAGTGATGTTAGAAGAAGGACCCAGAGCTTTAGGGCAGAACCTGCAGGCTGAGCAGGTATCCAGCAACCAGCGCAACTCACTGTCATTCTTTCTTTCAGAGGACACAAAGGGCACTTTAAGCGTTTGGGGAAATCTAGGCTCTCTAAATGCAGTCCTATTCACAGTTTCCTTCAAGAAGACACAGGACTTCATCAATTAGCTGAAACTCACTCCCAAGAGAGCAACACCACGGAAGTGCAGTGTCCCAGCAAGAATATTGCCGATTTCCTTTGGAGGCACCAATCTCAGTAAAAGCAAGATCCAAACCAAGAGTGGTGAAAAAATAAAAACCACTACATATATATGAAAAAGAAAGGACAGCAAAAGCACAAATCATAATTTCTTTAACAAAGGCTGTCAAGAGAGCAAACGATATGGAAGAATGTGACTGTTACCTCTACTTCAATAGCAAATTACAGCTGGATATTTACCATCTCCTTCAGTACCATTTTCTTGTTAGAGATAAACTCAAAATAATTGCTCCTTAGTTATCTTCAGGAGAACAGCTGCATTCAGCAGTTCAAACTAAATCCTTACTGACCATCGTTTACTTCATCTCTGTAACCAGTTTCATACACTTAATAAAAACATGAACAGTGCACATAAATTTTAATGTAAACTCAATATAAGTGATGCATAGATGCTTTTCTTTATTCAATGACACCAGCCATTACCCTAAAATACCTACAACTTCATCTTCTTCAGCTTTTCAAGAACTTAAAGAATTTTTTAAAAGCGAAGGATGCAAAAGAAGGCTATTTACTAAGTGGAAGCAAATAATGAAAGATTCATTGCAAATGATGAATGCAAAGTCACAGGCTGCTACACCTTGTGAAGAGGCATTATGAAATCAAATACATAATACCTTTTGTCCGCTCACATGGCATGAGACATGGCAGCTGCCAGTTTTTGCTAACAACTATGAGAATGCCAAAAATATGAACCTTCCAGCTATAATCTGGTAGCACGTGCTACTGCTTTCTGTGAGCTGAAGGCCACATGTGGGTTCAGAATTATACAGCTTGAGTTCTCTGAAGGTAACATCATGTGTCAGAGAGTGACGGTTCTCTGATGAAGTCACTTGCTGTAAGTATAGCTAAGATTTACACATAGCTGGGAACAGAAACAATATTTTCACTTAGAGACTCAATAAATTGTTTTAGCACATACAAATTAATTGCAGACTATAAATTATAATCCTCATCCATATAATCTCATGTGGCAGTTTTCCTTCAGAGGAGGCTTTTCATTTAGTCCTACATGCTGTCCTGCAACATAAATGCCACCTGAGAAAAGGAAGAAACAAGCTGACACCACACTTTACACAACTTGTCCTAACCTACACTCCCCTTAAATCACACTAAGCCACACATCAGCTAACTCAATTATTGGCAGCTGTGTTGATAAAAATAACATTTTGTATGGTGTGCTTACAGCTTTAGGTTCTCACTTTTTTTTAAATCATGTGTATATGTGATTATCAAGTTTTGACGCTCACCTCTCGCTAAGATGGCTCTGAGTACAGCTCATGTATTATCCTCCGAAAAAATATTCTACTAATTTCATAACTTTTTTACCCCATTTCAATGTTTGTTAGAAAAGATACAAAATAAATTAGAATATTTTTTCAACCTCAAACAAAACAAATAATATTATGTGAGGTACTCCATCACAAAGAATCTAGCAACACAAACTTGTTATAAGAGGGCAAATCCTCATAAAGAAGAATAACATGAAGTGTTAAATAAGCCACGATGCTCCCCAGAATTCAGGTATGGAGGGAGTAGCAATAAGTGGGAAGAGAATCCTAGTGCCTCAAAAGAATTTAAGATGAAAAAAAATCCTGAGTTGTCATATCCTCCAAAATATATCATAGTACAATTAGTCACTTTATCCTCCAATGTCCTACTGCCATGGACACAATGAACATCCTCCAATGTGATCCAATCTTGCTGATAGATAGATCAGACTCTTCAGCAGTATATTAGTTGAAGATGAGTAAGCCTCAGCATAATAAAACCTTTTAATCTCTTGATCTCATCGGAAAGTAGGATGAAGAAATGGATTTTATCCTAGCAGCAGTGCTAGTAATTTATCAATTAATCTTCTCCCTTCCCACCCTCCACTCCAACTGGAGACCCACAGCAGGTTTGCAGCATTTTGCATTTTTGACAGCTTTGATTAAGGATGAATGAATGCCCTCTGCTTGCTTGAGATAGGTGTGAAATGCTGAAAAGCAAGTCTGAAGCCCCACAGCAGCCTTTCCACTTCATGCACTGTGCTGTACTGAGCTGCAGAGCAAACGGGCTCTCTGTTTTGCAATGCTGATCATTCCTGTCTATTCTGCAGCTCTTTGCAACTCAATTCCTCCTTCAAAAAACAAAAAACAAACAAAAAAAAAAACCACACATCTTTTTGCTCACAGGGAGAGGAAAATAAAGCAGAGATGGAGAAATGATACTACCAAAGACCTCCATGGCTGAAGAGCACTTGACAAAAGTAGGTCCTGCTTCCCCCCACACCAGGGTCAAAATTCCCAGCAGAGTCACCAGTACCAGCTCACAGGCCCTGGGTCCATCTGATTCAAGTGACTCTCTCACTTTGCCCCAGCATTATCAGTTGCAGACGGCCTGGCAGCACACAGCCTGCACAGGCAGGAAATAATATCTCTGAGAAAGGCCTCAAAGCATTTATCTTAATTTCTTCCGTAATACAAAGCCAAATGTTTTTTTAAAGCAACAGCATTACATTTCAAGATGATTCACATTCACAAAAGTACAATTTATCCATTGACAAACAATTTACAAATAATGAAGTCTTATAAAGAATGCAATCTCTACCTTTACTTCTACCTACAGACAGGAAGGTGCGTATCCAGTTAAGAGGAGGAAGAGAGGTGTCCATCATGGAGTAGGCAAGAGGAGAAAGAAGCATTAAAAAAAAAAAAAAAAAATTATCACTACACCTCTGGCCATACATATGAAAACAAGAAAATGAATATAGTTATACAGCAACCAAACCCAACAAAACAGAATCTTAAGGGAAAAACAAGAAAAGTCACGACTAAAGCACAAAGCAAGGCTTAAACACGTGACTGCAAAACCAGCAACTGCCTGGTTAAGCCCTTTGGCTTTAACTTGATTTTCTACTGAGAAATGCAAAGCTCTCATGCAATAGCACAGCACTGATATGCCCCATTCCACATCAAATTCAAAACAGCAAGGGAAACGACAGAATAGGACAGACAAAAATAAATATTGTGATAATATATTCACTAGACACATTTCATCTACCAAAACTAATGTGTTTGTATATAATGTTGACATTGCATATTTACACATATATACATTTACATATTTTATACCTTTTTTTGTAGAGATTAAATATTAAAAGGGAATATTTATGAGCTGGTTGGCAAGAAAAGAGAATCCACTGTTCCCTGGCACATTGTAGACAAATAAGGGTGGTTTCTTGACTATAAAAGAGCCATGACTACAGTTGAACAGTAAGAGGTCACAGAAGTAGCTCATTGCTTCCCAGAGCTTAGCCAGATGTTTCACACAGCAAGTACCATGGTCTTGACACCCGGTCCCTAAGAGACTAATTTCCTACCACATGGGAATGCTAACTCACTGAACATTGAGTTCCAGCTTCATTTCTGTTTCTTAAGCTTTAATGACCTCATAGGAGACATCTGCCTTGAACTACAGAACAACTGCTTATGTCCTCAGTATCTCTTATGTCTCATTGAGATATCATGCCCCTTTAATTCAAGTAACTACTTACTGTTGAGCCTTCACAGGCACTGTGTTTTTTGGATGTGGCAAAAATTCAATTCTGTACATCTAGTCTAGAAAAGCCACAGTGGACTTCAGAAGCAGTATTCCTATTTTTTCTCCACAGACAAATTGCGAGTCTGGTCTTTCTATCACAGAGTGTTTGGAAATCAAGTCTCCCTGTCCTGTTCTCATGTCTCTCTCCTCACACACCTCAACTAAGATTTCAACAATCTGACAGGTGCATTCACAAGATCAGAATGCATCACCAATACTTTAACTCCTCCCTGCGTACCTGTGTAAGCAAGATGCTGACACTGTTGAAGAAAATAGAATTACCTCCTTTTTGCCTCACTTCTGCTCATCAGCTTCTTGCTCCACAACCCACTAATGCAAAAAGGGGTCAATGATGCCATCATGCCACAACAGATTCCTAACATGGTCTAGTCTGAAATATTACAACATGAACTCTGATACAGGCATAGATCCCATTTGTAGCCCAGCCTGGGGTTACCCCTGTTCTTCTTCTAACCCGTTTTTTCTCTGTGCTGTGTTCTCTTTATTTTAAATTGCAGATACAGGATTTACAGGCCATTATACACAATTTTCCTCAGGATTCATAATGAAGTAGGATCATGCCATGAAGGCCATTAACATTTTTTTTTGTAATAATTGCACTCTTAAAGACCAACGTTGAGGTTTACATTTTCCAAGGAGTGGGAGTCATTACAGCTGGCACAAGAAATAAATGGGAACTCAGGTGGTCTGCATGGAGGGAGAAAACAGCTTTCCTTATTGTCAGTAGAATCATTTCACGCTCCCTAGACTCTCACTCCTGGGTCCCAGGCTGACAAGAAGCTACGTTCCCAGGCAAAAATGCAAATGGTTTGACTGGCACCCAGCAAGTCCGGCTCCTTTTATCATGCAAAGCTGAGCTCAGGGAAGAAGCACAAAGCTCTTTTCACAGTGAGTGACCGAAACAAAGAGAAAGTAGAAGGACATACCTTGTTCACCCATCATCAGGTGTGAGAGACCTTTGAAAGAGAGAAAAAAAGAAAGAGGAAGTAAGAAAAAAGGAACAAAACAGAGAAGAGGCAGCTATATACATGCACACATGTATTTGCTGTCCAGTGCCTCTCAGACTGGAGCTCACATACTTGAGCTAGATCAAGTATGGGTGTAGCACAAAGGACACACAGGTATTCAGGTGCTGCTTTCCATACTGAGCAGGAAAGCTTCCATCACAGGCAGAAGTGGGCTGTCATTTGCAGAATGGTAGCTCAGGCTTTCATCATATTCCCTGGGAAGCAACTCCAGAGGCACTGCACATCCATATGGCTACATGGACTGGAAGACCCCAAGAGCTTCAGTGGAGCTCCAACAGGGAGCATCGACTTTTCTGGAGAGATGCAGAAATAACTTTCTTCTACTGGAGATCTGAAATTCAAAGCTTCAGTGGTCAGTGAAAGGGAAGCCATGGTTCAATGACATCTGCCTCAGAGGAAACATCTGGGCTAAGTGCACTTACACACAAAGCTATGCTCATTCATGAATGTGATGGTCTAGCACATATTTTCAGGAGCAGATCAACACTCCTCACACACACCAGTACACCAGATCTGGTAAGGACTAAAAGTACATCTAACCTTGTTTTTTTTTATTTATTTTCTGTTAAGAATCAAGGATGCAAATTCTGAACTCTATAGCTAAAGCTACACCAGTTTAACAATTTAAGGTATAGTCAGGAAACAATACAGTTCTCAGAGGTGACAGTCACTGCCAGCTCTGTGGTAGTCTGTGGGCTAGCTGAAGTCTCTCTCTCTCTCATGACTCTGACATAACCTTGTTTGTCCCAATTACAAACAATTTCCACACCCAGCTTACTGTACAGCTGTATTTTTTTTACAAATATCCTTTAGACACTATTAAAAACATGCTCTTCCATCAAACACCAGATGACCTATCCATTATGTGGCACATTACTCATGAAACTAACAAAATACAAAACATACAAAAATCGAAGTCCTATCAACTTGAGCCATGAGTGACACCTCCCACACATAGTTCCCTGACCTTCTCTTCAGCTTGATTCCTCCTTTACATCTCCTACCTCACGCAGCCCTTAATACAGCAGAGATTTTAGTGCATGCATAGCTATGCACAGTCATCCCTACCTGAAGTGAGTTTATTGACCAAACAAAGCTGCGACTTCTTTAATTTCATGGAGACTGAGAGGTCAAATGAATTTATTAGAATTAAATTTTTCAACAAGCAGCATGCTGAGTTTGAATTTGTTTATTTATCTCCCCTTTGTATTTTTTTTTCTTATGCATTTGCTGAGAAATCTAAAACCCAGATCATTCCAAGAGTATGTTCACCCACAGAGAACTCCAAGCCAGATAAAGGGATTTATAATTGTAAAGTCTAAGGAATGCAAATACCTTAACGTTCTTGAAGATTACTGTGGATTTAGAAAAATAATCAGAAGCACAACATAGCTTTCGATGGTTTTTAGTTTAGTTTTGGCTATAAATAAACATAGCAGATTTGATATTGTAGGATGTATTTCTGCTCTATGTTACAAGATATAATTTCAGTGATTAGTATTTCTGTGCTAAGAGGGTAGGTTGTATTTGTGCCTATGTTTATGGCCACTGAGCCCATCATTCTTGAAATGCAAATCGTAGCCCAACCCAACCGGGTGCTTGAAAGTCATACAAAAGTCATTGTAAAAGGCCAGGAGAAGAAAAAAGTATAATTGTTAGGACCAACAAAGCACAGAGGTGCAGTAGCAGCAGTGTCCAGTTGGAGATGATGGACACCAACAAAGAGAAATCTCCACAGAGTAGATGGCAGAAACCTGCACTAAGCACTCTGAATCACATCTTACATGTGACCTCTTTCTCTCTGAAGAAGCCAAGAGGAGCTATAAAAATCCCCAAATGTCAGGAATGTCAATATAATCTCTTCCCATCCTCAGAAATTCAGTGCTGTATGCCTCTTCTACCAGGCCCATCAGCCAGACACAGTCCAAAGTCCCTCGCTTGTAGCCCAGAATCAAGAACACTTCCCAAACACACTTGCCCTTCTGGCCCACAGCACGGGCTTGGTGTGAATCTCTGTGAGAGGAAGTATGAGCTCTTAACTTGTCCACTGATACTGATCCCTGTTTTAGCTAACATTAACACCAACAGAATTCCAGATTCATTATTAGATACAATAATGTAATGAAACAATTTACCAATACTCCTCATCTGAAAACTTTCCTTCCTTGCATTGTAAAGTAGGCACGAAAATGAATGAATTTATCCCAGTAAAATATAATTAACAACTGAAACCTTCAACTTTGGGGAGCTAAAATCTGTGACATTTGCAGCATGTACAACAAAAACCTTGAATTAGTCACAGTAAAATCAACACAAAACATGAACTGACATCATTGTTTCACCTTTGCATCAATTTCAAGATACAACAAGGTACTAAAATATTTTCATATCAGAAAAATCAAAGTCATCTTCAGGTGGTATAGGGTAGCACTTCTTGTTGGAGGGCATGCAGTAAGTGCAAAAGGTCTGAGGAGTGTGCAGATGCAGACCTAAAAACTAGACCAGATTTTGCCACAACACTGGGGACATTTATCACTGTGCTATTTGGGCATTCACTGTAAAGCTAGAAAAGCTTTCGGCCAACTCAGGATACTAACTGAACTCGTCAAGCCCCAAAACATGTTATTCACAAGTACAATCACAGCTTGGGTCAACAGGCAACCCATTCCAGGGGAATGCTATATGAAATCTGAATTTTCTCCTAAATTCGGGTGAAATATGTTTCAGCCTTCCCTTTTAATCCTAGATTTTTTCCAACAAGAAGCCCCAGCTGAAGCCGTAGGGCTGTAATCCAGCAGCACACAATTGGGAAAAGGTTGGAGCAGACTTGCATGAAACACCATGGTCAAGAGCTGAGTTTTTTCTTAACAGATGTTATCAGTCCTACAGTAATCTATTGGCTACTTCCCAAGAAAAATGATAGGCAGCAAGTTCAAAACATAACATCAAAGCCAGGGAACTGGTGACTTGCTGTTCTTGAACTACAGACGTGAACCACAATAAGGGCTTTGGAGGGAGGCTCTCAACAGGTTTCTTAGACAATAAGCATCTGCTTATCATACAACTCTGCTTACTGGCCATGATCTATGCCTGCTACGACTTTTCCTATTCAGACTTGGGAGTTTTTGTTTTTTATATATTTCTTTAACCTACTACCAAATCAATATAATTCTCTTAAAGGTTAATATTAATCTCCCTTGATCTCAAAGCAATGCTTCAAAGAACTACATTTAAAAAAAAAAAAAAACACTCTGAGCCATCTGCTTTCCATATCAAAATAGTAGAATTAAGTAGCACTAATTGTATAAAGTATCAAGGGCCAATGCTGGATTCTTATGAAGCCAGAAGGACACTTTTAAAAGTAACTTCAGAGTACAATAGTATGAAAGACCGATGTAATTAAGCAGCAGACTCGTCTTTAAGAATTCACTAGGGGCAATCGGCAGAATGGAAGAGGGCATGAAGGAAACCTTGAAGCCAGTTTGAACTTCATCCCTCACTTCCCCTCAGCACTGCATTTGGGCACTTAACATTTAAAAAGGAAAAACAAAACCACTACAACCTAAGAAGGTGGGGAGAGAACAAAGCACAGCTGACAGTGACAGCAGATTACAGCAACAAAAAAAAAAGATGGACTCCCTCAACTAGTTAATTACAGCCTGTCCCATGACACTGGGCCCATGCTCTGGGAGTGAGCACATGTGAGTGGGTGTGCACACTGCTGAATTGTTCTGTTAGGGTGGGCAGACTCCCTTGTAATGATGCTGCCAGATGAATAGCTCAAAAGCTCATAATGGAGGGAAATTAGGCCGGCAGGCAGCAGAGCCAGCCAGCTCTCCCCAGAGGCAGACTTATCCACAAGTGATGCTTTCCTGGGTACCAGTCCCCCTGACCCATTCAAACAGTAACAGATGCAGTATGTGTCTCCCACTCCAGCACACACATGCAAGTCCTTTATGGAGTTAGTGAAGAAATAATGCAAACCATGGTTTTTTAAAAAATAACACATTCAGTAAAGGAGAGCACTCTGATAAGTGATGGGCTTTGTTCTTTACACTTCCTATCCTAAATTTCTGGAAGAAGTTCTTGCTTAGGAAACAAGCTTCTTTCCTCTCTGAGCCTTCCTACCTCATTTCCCTCAGCCATTCCCTCTTTTAGTTGGAAAGGAGAGTTTCTTCCCTCAGGTATTTAGCATAAAATAAGCATCTCAAGGTTTTCTAAATATCAAACAGCAAGGAAGCACCCTAAGAGAACCCACATACCAAAACCTGTGCATTCCCAGCAAGGCCAAAGGATGGGACTCAAGATAAGGAGCAAAAGCCTTGTATGGAGTGATGTGAAAAAACAGCTAAAGAAAAAAATCATTCTGAGATCTAGTTCAAATCTTGTACCTGCTAGACAGATCAGCTCTGCCAAGAGGTTGACCTGATTTGCTGGCTGCTGGCATGTACAACACCCATTTCATATAACCAAGCAAGCAGCAGCACAGGCTGGGGAGCAGTCATTTTTGTTTGATTCATCTATGAGGTGCTCAGCAGCCAAGGGGCCTGCAAGGAGCCAGCTGGGAGCACAGTTCTGTTATTGTAGCTAGAGGCCCACTTCCAATCCAATTACACATAGCAGCTGTTCTAGCTCCACTTTTCCATCCCCTTTGCTTCCCTTGCTATATAATTCCAGAATAGGTTTTGTCATTATCAGGAGCAGTAAGTCAGCATGAGTGACATCAAGTCTGAGTGATCAAGAGAGAAATAGCGTGAAACGGGAGCTGAAGAGAAAGTCATTTATCTCGTGATCCATGGGCAGAAGTAGACATCAAATCACATGAGGAGGGTTAGGAAGAGGTTGGTGTTTGAAAGCATGAAAATACAGATGCAAGTATTAGCAAAGATGACCGCATGCAGAAGAGAACATATGCAGGAAGCAAGAGCTGAGGGTGAATGCATTTTCTGGACAGCAGATAAGATGTAAATCAGTGTAAATCAGAGCACCTGACCAAATCGGCATACAAGTAGGAAAGGCAGTACTATCAAGCACAGATTAGGATTCCTCAGCTTAGAAATGAAATACCTGACAATATATAGAGATTAATTCCCAAATAACACAGAACAGGTGAACACAGCATTTTTTCCCCTATTAGCCAGTAAACAAGGAGAAGGAGTCACTGAATGAAATTCTCAACTAACAGCTGTAACAACAAAAGGAACTACTTTCCACAGTTGCCTAACTAAACAACAGGCTACTGTACAGGAAAAATATTTATAAGCAGGTAAGGAACAAAAGCCTCAAAGCGTCCAAAGAAAACAGGTCATTAGATGACTGTAAATACACCATGATTCAGATGCAACATTGTCAGGTCAGGAAGTCCTTAGGGCAGTGACCACCAGAAACTATGAAGATATACCAGAAAAAGAGCAATGCTAGCTTTGTTTCTTAAAATTGTTCCACAGCATCTGCTTTGAAAGAAAGAGGCTTCTGGACCTGGAATTCTTGTTCTAAACACAGTCATCACTAATGCTATTTTCTCACAAACGGATGGGCATAGAACTGAAAAACATTAACATTTCAGTGCAAGAGAATCCTGTTTGTGGACAGTGCATCTGTAAAGGACATGCAAAACAAGAACAGTGGTAGCATCTGTAAAGAATATATGCTGTTACAAAGAGCTTTTGACCACCTGTGCAAGTACCATTGAAGGCATGGCACAGGTGGTTTCTGCTGTTTGGTATCTAATACCTTCTGCAAATAGGAAACCTCAAATAGTCTGCCACACAATTCACGTGTATTCATGCCCAAGAAGCAGAATTCACATTCAAGGAAGCAAAACTCAGCATATGGGTACCACTTAAACAGAGCTTGAAAGATTAAAAACCAGATGAAAAAACTGCTAGTATGCAGAGGCCCTTGACAAGCATGAGCATCCTTATTGAAGTCTTGCTCAGGCAAACAATGACTAATTTCTCCTCAGGACCCTAACTAAATCATTCCTAGGGTTGTGTCCATTCAGTTCATCCCTACTACATCTCTGTTCACTTTGAAAAAGACCACCTTGCAGGAACTGCATCCAGCAGAGCCCTCTGCTGTGGTCCCCACTGCAGCCAGTCCCAGCCAATTCACAACCATCTTCTACTGAAGGATTAGCTCTGACCAGTCCAATTGACAAGAATATTCATTCAGTTAATCAATGGTCCCTTTACAGCTGTTCTGCTGCCTGTGGGTAAACAGCTACCAGTAGATCATAAAATCCTTAATTTATATTGCAAACTGTGAATGGTTAAAGAAACCATTTTGGCAGGACTCTGTGGCTCCATCCTCACAACCTGGGTAGCTAGATGAAAGGGAAGAACTAAAAGCTCCATACAGCTCAGTAGAGGGAAGGTCCACAGCAAAACCCATGGGGGCAGCCCAGGCATGCAGCAGCAGCTGTGCTCTTCCCAAGAGGAGCTGAGCAGGTGGATATGAAGTCTAGGAGCAAGCAGCTACAGAGCCTTATAATTAGAGGTGGGAAGCTGTCGGAATGAGAACAGACACAGATGACTCCGACAGTACATGGAAGAGAGCATCCAAGTGTGACTACAAAGCCATGTGAGAAAGTACACAAGCAGTAAGAATGAACACATGTATCAGTGATTAGGAGAATAAAAATAGTACATCCAAAAATACAAATGAAAAGGATAAGGGAGAAGTGAGGCAGAAGAACCCATCTGCAGAACAGAAAGATGCACCACTACGTGGGACCCACAGCATGGTCCCGGCTTTGTTGTGCTGCCTCTCTCTGCCTGGGCTCCTATCAGTGATGCAGTTCTCCTCTGCACACCTTGGAGATGGCCCTGCTGTTGTGCAAGACAACGCTTGCTCGCAGCATATCACAAATAAGAGAGCTGTGTTTTGGTAGAGCATAGCAACACCATACCTTCCCAGTTCAAGCACTCTCCACTGCCACAGACACCAACAGCTTCAGGCTGTGGTGGGGAAGACCTGTGGCACTGAGCCTTTGGTGCTTGTTCTGGAAGATCCTCAGATCCCAAGGGTGACAGGAATCCCTGCACACCTTGGACTGGAGCAGGAAAGATGCATGTTCAGCCCCTGCAGGTTATGGTGTACAGAGCCTTTTTTTCTGAGGCATGCCAAGCAACATCTGCCATTGGGCCACTTTTATTCCTATTACTGTTACTTAAGATGCACACAGACTGCAAGGGATCTTGGTACAACAAGGTGACAAGTGACAGCAGTCCCAAGGGTTAAAAAAATATACTGAAATTACTCAAGCTGCTGGCCTTCACTGCACCTTTCTGAAAAGTTCCACAAAACCTAATTGTCTATTGGTAGAAAAGAAGCAAACTGAAAGGAAAAATCATTCCAGCCTCAAGTTGGGTATAGCAAATACTACGCATAAAGTGAAAAAGAAAAAGCTTCAGTTCTCTCATCATCCCACCACACCCCTAGAAACACTACTGCTTGGCTCTCATTTCCATTTCACACAATGATAAACCAGGTGGTGCTGCCTGAGCATGAGAAAAAAAAAAAAAAAAAAAAAAAAAAGAGTTTCCTAAGCTTCAGTGGCCAGCAGAGTAAGGTACTCTAGTTCAATTAACTCCTGTAGCTAAAGCTGGAGGAACTGGATCCATGCAACAATGAGAAAACAATATAGAGAGGGAGGCTTGGAGTTCTGTGTGGTAAAATGTTTCCTATGGGAAGAATTCCCCAAGTAAGCAACGCAATTCTTTTAAATGAATTATTAGCACACTGTAGGGAACAAAAGCCTTCAGACCTAAGTAAAATCATACATTTACATTTGGCCAGAAACATCCTCACTTTTTTTTTTTTTAAACCTAAAATAAGAACAATAAAACCCTTTGTTAGGGGAAATGAACACCAGGTGGTTTTCAGCAGGACTAGCAAACAGAGCAAACTATGCTAGGAGCAGGAAGATGAGCTAGATTTGTATTCCTGCACATATACATATAAGAAAAACTGCATATATAATGCAGTGTTTAATGCCATCTTATTAGCAATACAACCAACTTTTTAAATGCCATTTTCATTCAGAAAACATCCCTTTAACTGACCAACACAGCTCAATTTCAGAAGAAGAATGTTTTATAGCAGTGAAAGTCACAAAGTCTTCCTTTCATCATAGACTTTGCAATCCAGACCTTGTGAAATCCAGGATGGAGATCTGTGCTGAACGCTCCCAGGAGGCCAGATGAGGTTTCTGCCCTTTGTAACTGCCCACAACCAACTCTGCAAAGAGCAGCCCTTCAGTTTGCTGAAGGTAATACTTACCTGGAATGTGATTGACATCTGTTGAAGTATTTTCATGGCAAGCAGAAGGGAGAAAAGGAGAAGAGAGAGAAGAGAGAAAAGCCATTAGAGAGTCACACAGCAACTCAGCATCCTTGCATGGAAATCAATTTCATGCAAAACCAGAAGTAATTAGGTTTGTTAGAAGGCCACCCATCTGCAGCCAAGCACTCAGCCATGCAAGGGAGAAGGTTTTGACTCCCTCTCCACTGTGCATGTAGAAGTGAATCCACCGTCATATCTGTCCGGAGAGAGTTCCTGTAAGAACACTGGTTAAAATATTCCAGCTTTCACACACAAATGCAAAAGGAAGAAACAAAACCTACCTGCCTGCAGTAGGTTTCCAGTGCACATAAATTCAAGCAAGTTTTCAGAACAAATAGAAAGTAACCTGCTCCCCTTTTATGAGGGGCCATGTGAATTTATGACCAGGTGCAAGACACTCAGTCCCAAAGTCCAGAAGAGAACCCATTCCTTTTCATTCCTCCTGCCCATCATTCTCAAGAAATCCCATCCTTCATTGCAGACAATAGTAGTGGTGGGGGAGGAGCATCATGGGTTGGCACATCCCATGTTGTCTTTCCACAGGATGTGGAATTCAGACCAAGTGGCATTCAATACTTTCTCCTTTGTTAAATAGGACCACTTTTTGGACTCAATCACATAAATCCCAGAATAAATTAGTCTTCCAAAATACACATGAGCAAGGCTATGTAAATAAGGATAATAAGGATAACGATCACAGAAAGGTGCATCTTTGAATGTAGAAGCCTTTTGGTTTTTTTTTTGTTTGCAGAGCCCAGCAAACCCAGAGAATGTGCTTTTAAAAAAAAGCCTCTTACATCTTTTTTAGCATCCCATGTTATGTCTCGCTCTGAATAGCCACACTTACAATCCCACAAGGGAAGAACCTCTGAAATGCCAGAAACCTTCCTTCTAAGGCAGTCCTCCAAAGAAAAACATGAATTTGCTTGCAGAAACAGTGGGGCCAAGTCCCTCCATAGCATTCCTCCTTGGAGGCCTGAACCTTGCCCCAGGAGCTGCACTGTTGCAGGCACCATCCTTCAGGAAAGGCTTCAGAGCACTACATTAACCCTTCAGGTTCCTACAGATCCAAGAACATTTCTGCCAGAAGTCCAGGAGCATGACATGCCAGGTGCTTTGGCTACACACCAAGGTCTAAGAATGTATTCTCCTTCCCTGAATATCCCCTCCAACTTCTGTCAGTATCCTCCTGTCCAAACCTACAATATTCCTATGAAACCACTTCCACTCGTTGTCCCAAGACACATTTTGAAGGTGAGTGATTGATTCCTGCATGCGTTGCTTTTTGTTTATCACTTTGTAATGATTCCAGATTCACTCGAGGTAAAGTCCCTGAGGCACACCACACATACCAAACCATCCTTTGCTAAGGAAGTAATAACCCAAATAAAACAATGCACAGAGCAGGGACTGCTGCACCCTCATTTAACTTCCATAGCTTGTACTAAATATATATGCCAGATCTGGTGAGCGGTTTTTGTTGCCTCTCCTTTTTCAACTCATAACAGTACCTAGGATCTGGTGTCATGGCACATGAACTCAGACAAAAACCTACTATTGAACAGCTGCTTGAAAAATAATTTTTTAGACAGAAAAAAAAAAAAAAAAACAAGCATCAGACAGCAGCACATGCACTAAGGATGGAAGGCAAAATAAGATGAGAACAAAAAGGAGTAGACCTTTACCACCACTGCAGAATACAAACATATCAAAGAAACAAGTCCACTGAAGGACTAGAACCAAGGTGTTTTCGGGAAAAATCAGAGTTGCAATCAGAGATGATCACATGTTTCTGAAGTAAAAGATGAAAGAAGGAACAGTGTAAGATACCCCAATTATTACTGATAACCCAGCAGCTGCTCTAGTGTCTGCTCCAAACAAGTACAAGGCTCCAGACCCACATGCATTCTCAGACAGCACCACCACAGCCAGGCTGCCCCAGGACCCAGGGAACAGCAGGCAGCACCAGCAGGGCGTGAGCTCCAGGAAGAAACCAAAGTGTGCTTGGAGGATAAATAGGATCACCAGAGAGAAAGGGCAAAAAGAGAAAGCAAACCAAGGGTGAGGAAGCACATTAAGCAAGTAAGAGAAGAGGCAGTGGGCTGTAACTGATAAACTGCTTTAACTAATACTTATTTAACTGTGTGTGAATTAAACAGGTCATGAAGTTGTTAAAAAAGGGAACAATTAAGTGTTAAGAGCTACATGAGCATCTTCCTAGTATTTCAATGCCAATTAACCAGGCAGCCAGCAAGGGATTTCCATTTACCTATATGCTTAATGCAGATGTCTCTAAGAGCAGGCATCTCTGAACCTGATTGGTTTTATACTTAGCTTTCTTTTTCCTCCTCTTTTTCCTTTTATTCCTTTTTCTGGGGGGGGGGGGGGGGTGAGGGATGTCTTCACACAACATGATTTATAAGTACACTAATTGCATCATAAAAGCTAGTTTGCATTTCTGTGACACTTTTGCATTATTTACCTACTTGGCAGCCAAAGTCATTTAGAGGTACTGCTTTCCTACAATAAATACAAAGGGAGTTTCCTGTATTGCAGACACCCCCCCATGTGGTATCTGCTAGCAAATGCTGCTTTCAAATGGTGAAATTTTTATTTTAAAACACACGTGAGAAAGCACTGCTTTCTTTGGTAACACAAAAAATGGCACATAGCCAGTCAGCCCCCACAGAAGACCCTACAACAAGTAGGGAAATGGCATGCAATTGGAATTGCCATGCCAGTCCTCCCAGGGAACCCCATAGTATCTTTGCAGTACAGGGTCCTGCTCAGCTTTGAAGCACAATTGAAAGTGTGGCTGCATATATCTACAAAAGAAACCCTTAAGCAGAAACCTCTGATGACATGTTCGTACAGGGCTGGTGCCTCCCCAGTTGGAAGAAAGCCTAAAGAATAGAAATTGCAAATACTGACAACAGAACCATAGCTGGGGAGATTATTTGACTCTCCTTCGGTCCCTGTCATCTGAGACATTCTCTCAAATTCTCTTCATGGTTTTTCTGATTTGTTTTTAAAATGGCCATTTCAATACATCACTTCTCACCTTCCATCAGCACTACCCTCCTCCCACTTTGAGGGTCTCTGACCTACCACACAGACTGAGGAAGTGCAGCATTCCCCAATGAAACAAGGAGCATGTAGAATTCATGGCCATCAACCAACCTGTGACTGTGGGACATGCTGCCATGCAGACGGAAGTTTTCCAACTTTCTACAGCTCAGAGCATTTCAACCACAGAAAGGCCTGCCTCTTCAGAAAAGATGGGTTTTGCTTTATCCTATGACAAAGACTTACTTCAATTTATTTCAATTTACTGTCTCTTTGTAAAGGGCTGCACCTTAGCTAGGTTGCAAGAGGAATCAGCAGACTTCTGCCTTTCTCTGGTGCAGCCCCAGCCACTTGGGTGGGGTGAAAGGGAAAGGAGGATGGCAGTGATCAGGAATAACAAAGCTAACATTAGATCAGATCACTACAGCACCTCTAACAGAAACAACTGAGCTAATTTTTGTTCTCATATTTTTTTTTTTTTAATAAGTTTAGTAATAATGGAAAATGTCATGAGAGCACCCTTTCCTTTCTACCTGGAAAACAGAGGAAGTACAGATTTGTGGTACACACTGGCCCTATCAACTCACATCACCATGACTTGAACAAACATGTCAAACTATTGGGAACCACTGTTGGTGCAAAACTGTGCAGATTCTTTGTCTTCTTCAGGAAGCAGTGCAAAAACTGCAAAAAAAAAAAAAAAAAGATTGCTCTGGTAAAACCAGTCTCAGTAATGAGACCAGTCCCAAGAACCAAGAATCATCTTGGTAGTCTGTACTCACACAGGAAATAGGCATCTTGTACACTATTTATGGCTGATTAAGTTAAAGTCCTGCCTCAGGTAAGTTTAAAACAGAGTTAGCATTCACTGTGATAGTGTTGTGATCCCATTCTATATATTTACTTAACATCATTTGTCTTACCATGGTATCTTTCCACTGATTCCAGTGGAACTGTGACAGATGAGACTAGTTCTATTTATGAACATTCATGATACTGGGACAAATCCAAGACCACTTGAGTCTATGATGTCAGTCAGTGAGCTGCATGCTGGGATCACGAAGAACTTCACAGTACTAGCAGGTGTAGGCCTTATTGTCTCACTTCAGAAGAATAGAACCCTGTAATTTATGTTAATGAAGTGTTGAACACTTCTGATTTTATTCAGCAGAGACAAGTGGTGACACATGCACAAACAAGTTCATTACTATCAATTACTTTTCTCTGTGTCCTTTGTCCTATGGGATCTCTTAGGCTGCAGCTTCTTGAGAATAGTACTCACTGATACATTTCATAGAATTGCATACATTTGTGGTGCTGTCCAAAGAGCGTATACTTGGGATCCCAAAACACTTATTAGCTGTGATATAGGGATCATTCATCCAGTACTGAAATGTAGCCAGCTCTGAAATGAAAGACGCAGATGTTTAACAGCTTATACAAACGCCAACAGTTTAGTATGTCAGAGTTAGAACAATAAGAGCTACTCAAAAAGGCAGAATAAAACCTTACCATAACTTGACTGATTCTATTAAAAGTACAATGCTGTTCTGAAACGTTTCAGATTTTAATGAGGTGAAGAGATTCTTACCTGAATTAATAACATTGATTTGATGCCTCCCATTCTCCACACTCAGCCTGGTTCCACCACTATGAATTTCAGGGGCACTCCAGGGGGCCAAATGCGAGGTTTACTGGCACGCACCTCAACAAGTCACCCCCTAAAGCACACTAGGTGTAAACAGATTCTGTGCCTAATAAAGAAAATGGATACTCTACTGCGAAGGGCCAAACTTCCTCCTCTCGGGCAGTCAAGATACCCAGCAGAGTATAGCTAGCTAAGAAGATATTTGCAAAAAAACATTGGGCTTGCTACAATTGCCTGGCCACTTAGAGCGATTCCAAAACAAGATGGCATAGAGGGATTAAATATGCCTGCCACTCAAAAAACACAGTTACTTTGCTCCAGTAAGAGTGAAAAACAAAACTAAAGTCAACATAAAGTTAGAGAAATGCATTCATAATTATCCCTCTAATTAACTCTGTATCATTACTATTCTTAGATAAAGCTGCTCACTGATTTCACAGCTTTCAGTGAAAGTACCATCCCCTCCCACACATCCCAACAAATATGTTCATATACATTCTTCAGAGTCCTGACTACACTGCCAGGGAAAAACTCTATTGTTCTGTAGTCTTCCACTAGCAAAAGAACTCAACTGGAAATTACTTGATGCTCTCCAAGCAATCTGTTGATCTTCACTGCCTAGATATGTTGTCTGATCACTCCAGGATGAAGATTTTAGTGTTTCATCCTAGAGACCCAAACACTAGGGGAAAATACATCTTTTTCCTCTATTTCACACAGCACCTCCATATACCTCTGTTCAGCCAGCTATGTCCACAGTCCTGTATAGCACACAGGGATACATAACCAAAACTTCTGAAGAGCAGGAGCAAGTAGAATAAAATACCATGCACTCCAGATTCACTATAGATCAAATGAAAAGAAGCTTCTAATTTTCATGTTAGAGAATGTGGTAGTAATAAGATAGTAGCCGTGGAAATGTATGGGTACTGGAAGCTAGCCACCAGCACTGGAGACTGTTAAGAGAAGACTTGACTGGTATTTTTCATTAATTTTCCAGTTACACCTGATCTTGTCTTGAAAAGATTTGGCTGCTGGGACCTTTCCCAGTCTCATTTCCTATTACTTTATTACACTAATTCAAAATACACTCCCTGGGCAGCTCCATCAGTACCAGCTGCCAAGCACCAGGACTAAGAGCTTTGGTAATGGAACAGGGCAAATGCCACAGCAAGACCAAACTTCTGACAGCAGCCAGGCACAAAGACTCAGGGAGAAGTCAAAGAAAAAGAAAATTCACAAAAACCTTATTTGCAGCTTCCAGCAATGATAGACTTGTAGAGATCAAGTGGTCAGGCACTGGAATGGCTGCCCAGGGAGGTGGTGGAGTTGCCATCCCTGGCAGTGTTCAAGAGGCGTCTGGATGAGGAGCTGCGAGATATGGTTTAGCACTTGTGGTAGCAGTGGCAGTGAGAAGATGGTTGGACTAGATGATCTTGTTTCCAATCTTGTGATTCTATGATCCTATGATTGCATCAAGATCAAAATACTTAGTAGTTTTTGATGGACTTCACTCTCTCCATGAATTTGCCTAGTCTCTTCCAGAGCTAGAAATGATGTGGTGTCAAACTATTTCCACTTATTCATTTAAAACCTGCAGCTGAATATATCATGTAGGGCTGCACCTACCTGTTGCCTTATAAAAAATTATGGGTAATCATTCTATATTCAGAATGATACCATCACAGTATGCCTAATTACTACCTCATGTCTTATTTTAGTCAATTCATTCTTAATTGAAGAGTTTTGACCCAACAAGACCTTCTGCATATGGCTACCATTCTGTATCCACAGTGAAAGGCATCTACATTAGCTACAGTAGGACCAGTTTTTCAATTTTACTCTGGGGTCAATCAGTGATACAGGGCAGCATGTACATTCAGTAGATTTTAGCACAGGCTTAAATCCATCAGAAGCCTGTCCCACCCTGAGGGGCATACAGTACTACTCAATCCAGCCAAAAGCCCAGTGAGAACCAAGTTATATTTCTTGTCAGAAAGACAGGCTGACAAGTTTATGAATAAGAAATAAAGACTGAGTTCAAACAAATCAGCCTAAGAGCACTCCACTTCTCTCAAGACCCTCATTCCTCACTAAGGCCTGGTGCTAACCATCTCTACCTTCCCTTTCTGTTTATCAGTATTGCTCACACAACCCTATGAAGAGGTACTCTGACCTAAAATCCGCTTTCTGAGCGCAAGAAAAGCCGTACCTCTTGTGAAGGAGGAATAGAAACAAATCACATCATAGAAAAATATGACTACTCTGACAGCGAGTGCCCAAGAAGAGCATAGGCAGTACACAATCTTCCACAGACTACAATTCGTCATCATCATTCAATGTTCTATGCAAACAGCAAAAGCTACCATATGGTTCATCATGTTACAAACTACAAGTGATAAGCCTTCTCCACTTCAGTGCCATTCAGAAAAGAATAGGGGACTAAATTACTTTATTTTTTCCCCTCTCATTTTCATAGGTAATCTCCATCAGTAAGAAGAGAAAGATGGTTTCTCTTTCCTTCCCAATGAGTTCTAGCTTAGATGAAATAAGAATATATGACCTTCTAAAATTAGATATACCTTGGACTTCTAACTGTTCTATCAGGCTTCTGAAGCATTATCTAGACATCTCTGTACCTCCTACCCTCATTCAGACTTCCCTTCAAGGCAGAAGGACCTTACGCTTCATAAAGCCTTTCAAAAATTACTTGCAAGACATAGATGTTCTTATAGACAGTTGTTTCCTCACGTTCTAATTACAGTTGAAACTAGATTCTCATTATAAGCCTAATTTTCCCCCCAGTTCTAACTTTAACACATATTAAATCAACCAACATGACTCTCCTGTGGTCACAGCACATCATAAAGTGATATGTTCTCATAATCTGGAGGCAACTCACACAACAGACCTGAGGAAACAGGAGTAAGCTTCTTCCCTCTGACCTTCCTATTTCAATTGATTGGGGTGGTGTAATGCCATACAAAAAAAAACAGCAAGGTCCTAAACTGCAGCAAGTAAGGATTTGCTCAAATGCAATAGCCACAGCCACAAAAACAAAGAAAAGAAAAGAACCTGCTTACCTTTGGAAGGCCTCCAGCAAGCAGGGATCTCCAGCAAAATACTCTTGCCTTCACTGCCAGCCCTTAAATGAGGTCTGGAAAGGTCTCCACCTCCACCAGTCACTCAGGTGCACTGAATGCACCTGAGCTTCCCTGGGTTGGCCCTGCCTTCCCACCAGGTGCTCAAATCACTGTTTCAAGCCTTAACTTGAAACTTGTAACTTAGATCTTCCAGGCAGAAAGAAGGGATGTGAACTGGATGGATCTCCCTACATTAAATGTCTTCCTTCCAAGCAAATCCTTCTCTTGATTCATCAACATAGCTACCCCTTCTCAGATCCAGCAAAGCAATATTAGAAGGTTATAGGACATAAAGATGACAGGGAGCCTGCTGCTGCTGAGGGGCAACAGTGAACTTCCAATGCTGAACAGCATAAACAGTTCTTAGCAGTTTTTTGTTTTTAGCAGTTAGACTAAAGTGTACCAACCCAAGAAGACAAAACTGGCTTCACTACAAACACTCTGCTAGCTTTTCAAAGCACTCTAATTGGGCCCGCAGTATTTCACCACTGTCTGTATCACTTACAGGACTGACACAGAGACTGGAAACTGGGACATTATCTACTGTGTGCCACAGAAAGAGGGCACCTTCCCTCCTGCTGAGCAAGAACCTGCTCACATGCTGAGTATTTTCAGCTTTGTTTTGTTCTCAGACCATCACCATGACAGCCATCAAAGACATTTACTACCCCCAAATCCAGCGCAATTTGTGCTCTCTCCATCTCTCTCTTATCATCTGAAAAATGATGGATAGGAATGAACTTCAGGCATATTCTCTGTGACACACACAGCTCCGAGGACATTCAATAAATAGTAACACAAAAACAAAAAACAGTAATTAACAGAGGGAGATTTGGAAAAAAAAAAGTTATAAGTAAGCACAGAAAGGGCTTATTAAGCCTATGAAGTGGTCCAGGCTATAATCTATTTGCTGTACCCAGTCTTAGAATTAATAAAACAAATCCCTTGATAAGTCTGACAGAGTTATTAAAGGACTGATATTCCCCCTCAGAGCAATCTGAAGCAGCAGAGCTGGAGCCACAGAAGGCTGTGCTTGGCTGAATCAGCCAAGGCTAGAGGACTGGAAAGAAGAAAAACCCACCCAACTCTTACTGTCAGCACTGCTTGCCCCTGTCCAGCCTGCTCTGCAAAGGGTCAGTGGCTGTGAAACAAGGGGAAAAACTGCAAGGAAGAAAAGTCCATCTCCCCAGTTCTGCTGCCAATTTCATCTTGCATGAGGCAGGAAAAGAGATGCTGCTCCACCGGTGAGCCTCTGTGAGCTTTTCCCTGCTCACAGTGAGCTGAGGTGCCAAGCCACAGTGGGGAGGACATCCTATACCACTGCCCTTGGCTGCTACTGCCTGAGTCCTGACCTTGTGCAGGCTTTGAGGGCAAGAACCACTCCTTTGCCCAGGTGCACCTCTCATTTACTTGTGCTGTATGCCAGCACTCTTCTTTTGAGGCACCACAGCATCCCAGGATAGAAGTGATATAGTACAATCATCTGTGAGGCAAATGGGTGCCGTATAGAAAAAGAGACTTGGCATTTTCCACATTAAAAGGGACCTCCTGCAGACTCCACTGAATATTCCAGATATCATATCTTCTAAGTAATTTATATGTCTTTACTGGAAGATCTACGTGTATGTTATTACGCCACTGAATCCAGCTCATGCTGGAAATAAAACTCATCCTTGCTTTCTCAGTATTGATTATAGCTAATACTGAATCAAATCTAGACTTGTTACAAGATTCAGTGCTGAGAGCTTTGCAGAAGACACTGTATTCAAGGAATTGGCGATCTTGACAAGGCCATACCACTCTGTTGGGCCTTGGGCTTAGGGCTCAAAAAGCCCATGTGTTGAGTACCAGTTGTAAGGGAACCTGCTGGTGTGTCCTGTGTTTGTCTGTGAATGACATGACAGAGATACAATCCCAGCCTACCGGGAGGTTAGGAGTGTAACAAACAAAACAGAAGGTTCCACAGCATGAGTGCAAGAAGGAAAATCCAACTGGATCAGGTCCATCTGATGCCACCTGAAAGCAGGGTTTACTGCATTTTCTGAGATGTAAGATTTATGTGTTATCTATATTCCTCTTTTAATTCTATTTTACTGAAATCACTATTTTATTACTCTATTTGTTGTCAGGCCTTTCTTCCTAAGTCCAAAAAAATCCCTGCATCTTTTCTCTCTCCCATACACCCACTCACTTCCCAGTGCAGAACAGTTCTAAGGGAAAAACTCCTCAGAAAGCCCATCATGGTGCTACACAGCCACCTTAGCTACTTAGCCTCTGGGTTTGGTATAAGTAAGTATCAACTAATTATTGATGCATTCATTCCAATTCTAATTAGGATGGAATTTCACTGTGCTTGTAAAGTGAGAACTCTATTTATTACACATAAAAAAGTATAGTGCATGCTCCTCCAATAATCATCCTAAATACTGCATGAGTAATCAGAAAAAATACATCTTCTTTTTCTCTCCCTCCTACACCTACATATCATTTTTAGAGTAAATGTTAGTGGGTTTTATTTTTCATGTTATTGCTGTATTTGCTGCCACAATATATATATTTAAATTAAATAGGAGTCATCAAGAGGTTCCATTGGAAGCATTTGCTTTGTTTATTGTTGAAATTTGCTGCTTAGAAAAGAGTAACTGCTGACTTAAGTAAATGTGAAACATAATGATGGGAAACAGCTGCATTCTGCATCTTTCAAAATGCTAAATTTCAGTGTACGAATGTCTAAATGTAGACCTCCAGCGTTCAGCAGGATCCATGCAGATGCAGAACCCAAGTACATAATCACAGGTCAGGGCAGGACCTCACACCCACTGAATTCAGCAGATGTCTCTTCTCACTGAATGGACTAGGATCAGGCCCCTACAATTACTATTACAATCACTTGCATGAAGAAACAGTTCCTCTCTCTCTTAAATATGCAGTACAAAATACTTGTGATTATTCTTAATATAATATACATAAGCTCATACTCAGAACTGAGAACAGCTAGAAACGATGTGGGGGAAAGCCTGGCATCTTTTTGGTACTGAAAAAATATTTTAGAATTTCTACTCTTTCTTAAATTTGTGAAAAGGAGTAGTGTATGCAATAGATAGCTCCCATGCTCATTTTTTTCAGATCTGTTATATAAAATACACCATTAAGCAATATGAAGCTTTTCACTTCCATTCCACTGATTCAAATCTATTGTATGTCAATAGAGATGGAAAGTTATTCATGGAAGCAGTCCTTCCATGACCTAAGTGAAAGAAGACAAGAGGAGTCCTCAATTCATATCCTGGCTGATTCCTACATCCAGAAGAGCCACCTTCATAATTATTGGCTTCCAGCAGTGCATAAACATGTTAGCACTGCACAAACTGAGAAAGCAGAGGCCCAAATCAAGGAGACTGCCAAGCACACTGCCAGACACTGACACTAACTGATATCTCACCAGGGTCTTAAGTACAGAAAGAAAGAAGGAAAAATAATGTGTTCTAAGTGCAGTATTTTTGCAGCTGAGCTGTGCCATAACATCAGAGCAGAAACAGAAAACTTCCACCATGTGCTTCTTGCATGCCTGAAAGCTAGCTCCTTTCCCACAGAAACTGTTATCCCTCACCAGCTGGGGGTCTAAGTCTTCATATGCTAAAAGCATGGAAAAAGGTTTTATGACCAGTGGTATATATTAGGCTGTCCCAGGGTGTTTGTATCTCCCCATGTGAGATGAGGGAAAGCCACAGCCCTTTTCTTATTGCAATAAACAATCTGAAGGCCCATACCAGAGCAAGAACCAAGGAAAATTGTTCAACCCATTGTGATTACATCTTACAGAGATTCATTCACTGCAAGGTGAGTAATCGATCCCATAATAAAGAGCTAATAAAAACTTTCTTCACTAGGGAGACATAGATCTGAAACAAAATAATGACCTTTTAAGGAGTAAAGAAACAATTCGCCTTTGGATTTCAATGACAGTTGTTAGAACTACTGCTGAGGGATTTGGAAGGGAGGTCCTTTCTTTTGTAGGAACTCTCATTACTAACACATAACTTACCTCTCTTCAAGAACATGTGTACATTTCAGTGGAAATGACTGGATATCAACACCCCCTGAGGACAGTATGAGAAAAACATTTCAAATGCATCAAGGAAAACTGAAGTGCAATTTACCTGAACTGGCACATGACCTAGCTGCCTTGTCAAGGACATAATGATTAACAAGAGTAGAAAATTCCATATTGCCATCTCACAACATGTTGCAAAAACAAGCACTAGCAACTGCTTCTGAGACCACAGAACCACAGAATTAGAAAGCTGTTGAGGTTGGAAGAGACCTTTCAAGTTCATTTAGTTTGATCCATCCAGTCAGGTTCAGGACAATGACCAGTCATGTCTGGAATATCTCAAGGATGGAGACTTCACATCAGTTAATGAAGTGCCTAGATGAACAAAACAGCCCAGCTTATTAATGAAAGCTGGTTATAATCTCTAAGCAGTCCAGAAAGGTGTATCTTTGATGAGCTAGATATGGTCATTAAGAGACAGGAAGATGGTCCCAGAGACGTACTACTTTTTCTTCCACAAAGAGCACAGAAAATGGTTTGCAGAGAATCCCAGGGACATGGTAGTAATGAAATTTCTCTTATGGAGTTTCAGTAACATCTGCTTGCAGTGGAAGACTGCATGATATAGCTAGCCTTGAGGGGCTCAAGATCAGTCTTTGCACCAGAAGGCTTACAAAAAGCATTCAAATATGATAATTTACTGCTGCTTCAAAGCAAACATTAGAAAGCACACTGTGAGACTTCAGGTGAAAGTCAAATCTGTAGTGAAAAAAAAGTGAGTATAATGAAAATCCTGAAGAACTCTGTGAATATTGAACTTAGAATACAAAATTGGATGTACTTGTGTAAGTATGTGATATATTTCTATTATTGCAAGGTGTATCCCAATAATTTCATATTAATCCAGCATTCACATGTCAAGCATGTAGAAACCATCGTTTTACCACATTCATAATGCATTAAGCACTCCTATTTAAAACTTGCACTGTGTAAAGTAACTCCTCCAAGGTGAGAACTTGCTGTTTTTTATAACAATCTCTTGAATGTATTAGAAGCAAACTGATGGTTTTATTCAGTTGCTTACCTCCCATCTGTCACACTCAGCAGCTACTCAACTAGGAATATTGTCTGCAGATAGGCTGGGGGACAGCTGGTGATTTGGTACAAGTCAACAATCACAGCCTTGTACCACATAATCTGGAATATTAGCTGGCATATACAGGGAAGCAGTAGAAAGTAATGGGTCAGTAATACAAAACTAAACAGACACAGAATGAAGCCAATAAATATTTGGCAAGTAACTTGTGCACAGGCAGTATATGAAACAGCAGCTGGGGCACATAGTATTTTCCCTTGTAAACAATTCTGTCATGGAAGACCTGTATTAAGAAAACATATAGAAGAACATTTATAAAGACTTTTTCAGCAGCCACCAGTTGCTAGATATCAAAAGTCTGCTGAGGAAGCTTGCCAGCTTGGAAGCATAGAGCAACAGGGTCATTCTGTCTTGATAATGCTATATCCGGAGCTCGATGATTCCCCAGTGGGAGAACATCAAGTACATCTCCTACATATTGCTTGTCACAATATAATTCAATTGTGCCACAATATAATTCTGTGAAACAAGCAGAAAAACTATTCAAACAAGTCTGACAACTTTCTACTCAAGGGTATTGAGTAGACCTCCTTCTGAAAGCACATTACTCATCTCTGCAGACAGTTCAAGTGGATATCCACGCCTTACAGTGATATTGCCCTGGAATTGTCACGACCACAGTCACTGCAGGAAGGACAATAAGGAGCACCCTTTTTCTCCAGGACTGGCTATATAAAGGTGAGGTGGAAATGGAATCCTCTTGCTTTTATGGTGCCTAAAAAGAATATATTGACCTAAAATGACAGAAAGCTAGAGGTAAAGCCTAACAAATACCAGCAGTTCTTCATACCAGTGTTTTAGGCACCAATTGCTTCTCACCAGTACAATACAGTTCAATATCTACTTCTCAGTGTCTAGAGAAAACATCAAAGAGAAGAAGGATATTGTCTTTCAATCATTATATCCATAAACTTAGATTGTTGTGAGTGAAACCCTCGTTGTCGTAGCTTCTGTCCACTGGGGGAAGTAGAATATTCATCTGCTTATCCACATACTAAGTGTTTGATGAACCCCTCTGCAATGACATGAAGAGCCTGAAAAAAAACAGGCCTTGTCTTAGGAACATTGAGGCCAACAATATGGCATGAAGGAATGTCCTAGAAACCTAATGATGGCAGCAAAGAACTGCAAGCTAGTCTTGAGCTTGGAGATGTCAGTGGTAAAGGTTCACTTTCATAGAATCATAGAATGGGTTGGGGAAGAACGGAATTTAAAGATCATCCAGTTCCAAATCCCCAGACCTGGGCAGGGTTGACAACAATTTTACTATACTGAATTTCAGATAGAAAAAATGGTTTGTATGCATTCATTACATTTCTTCAACCTAGAAGAGGGCAACAACCTCCTTTATTATTTGGTGTAACGTATCATGAGCAAAAGCTGCTTATTCACTCCTACACAATCTCTTGTATGACTCTCAAATGAATCAACACCCACTTCTATTTGGGGCAAGCTTTCTAGCGAGTGACACTCCGAAAAAGAACAGGGAGAGCATATAAAAGATTAAACTGGACAGAGAGCTACAGCCAAACCATGATTTACAAAACAGGACGAGACAGTCTCCAAAGATTTATTCACTGAACTCTGAAAATGCTCCTAATCACTACCGCAGATTTACAGGTGTAAAATGTGAGTGGGCTGCATTATTAGGGAAGTAGAAGAGTGTTATTCTCCAATATCTCACTAAAATTCTTGGCATGATACTTAGGTTGCTAAGAGTAAAACCTATTGATCTGAGTATTCACTGCAATTCGATGGCAGAATGTGAAACCCTAGAAAGCAGCAGTTGGGCCTTCTGGTATTTCAGAACATTAAGTCTTACACTCTACTGCAGCCATAAAGTCTTGTCTTTTACTACAGCTGTAGTCTCAAAAGTGAAAATATTCAGGCTTGATCAGAACCTCTTTGAATATCTAATATCTTTGGTTGGGTCATTTGACATCCTCTAAGCTATATTAGATGTCTTGATCTCCAGGACCTCTGAAACTCTTATGAACAACTTCTGAGCACTCAGCAACACGCTGATATACCCTAGTCTTCATGAAGATGACAACGATATAGTTGCTCATTTGGTAGTGAGCATTAGTACTGCTTTGTCACTATAACTTACTCGTCTCAATTTTTCCCCATACCAATTTTTCTTCATCTCAAATGCATTGCTACTTGTTTCTTACAGACTCCAGATCACTCAGCAGTGCACAGCCTCATGAAATACAGACTATGATTGATTTGCTGGATACTGCAGCATTTGGGCCGTTCCTGAGAAGGTCTGAGGCATGATCTTGGTGATGACCTTCAAAATACAGGACCTGGCACAAGTATTAATGATTATTAAGATAAGCGTGGTGTTGCTGCCTCAGCAAACAAATAAAATAATCTCTAGCAGCCTTCTGTTTGCTGTCTTTCCCATGCCAGTCTATGCTTTCCTCTCTGCCGTAGTAGGCTCTACATGAAGGTGTAGAGCCCTACAGATACCTATTTGCCAGAAGGTGTCTGGAGCTTGTCTCCAACAGGGCCTTCAAGGACTGTTCCAGCAGATGGAGCTTTTACCTCATATCTTGCAATTTAAACATTCTCATAGAGAATAACAATAAGGCATCTGTTTCTTTATGAAGTTTCCCAATATAATAGAGATGCCTGTTGTGTCCATTCCTTACAATAATTAAACACAGAAAACAAAGAGCACCTAAACCTGACTGGCTATGAATCACAGAGGGGTCTGTACGATTCAGATTAAACAGACAGGAGCAAATCACAGCAAAAAGTCTGGGAGGTAACAAAAACAGATGAAGAATTGTTCAGAAATGACTTTAGCTTGAATGCATTAAACATATACCAGCTTTTAGTTCCCTGTCGTAAGGCCCAGAGGGAAATAAATGAAGGCCACAGCATTTTCAAGCCATCCCAGGAAGGAAAAGGAGACTCAGAGCTCTTACAACTCCTCTGATTTCACGTATGTGGAATGTGTGGACCATAGGATCCATAGTTACATTTGAAGACATGGAAGACCTCCCATAGGCTAACTCTGAGAGCAGAAGAATAAGAAAATAAAAAGACTGTTGTAGGAAAAAAAAAAAAAAAAAAAAAAAGAAGAAGAAGGAAAAAAAAAAGATAGAGAGCGCCTATATGGCTTCAATTTTCTTACACCCGACAAGGTTCTTGTGACACTTTTGATGATTGCTGGGAAGGTGTGAAGAATGTATCTTGTCTAGTATTAAGCAGCCAATTCCAGCATGGAAATCCAACATCAAAAGGTGGGAGATTTTGAGCTCCACCAGTAGATAATCAGGGAAGAGATCCTCAAGTGATAGAGATGCTTTCATTTAGATAATGACAAATAATAGGACGTAAATGTGAAAGTCGAGCTTTATCTTTCCAGAGGTGCCTTGGAGGCTGACAAGTTTTCCATGCGTGGGCACTTCTCACCTAAAGCACACAGAAATTCAGCTTTCCTTAGAAGACTCACTTTCCTTTTCCCCTGTTGCAGAGCCTGCTCCCCCCAGTGTCAGTATGTGAAGGCTGGCCTGGCCAGTCACAACCAGGAGATTCTTCCCCTGCCAGCTATGATCATCCTGACAGTTCTGCTAACTCCTCACATCATCTGTCATTTCTCTCTCTCCGTCTTCCCTTCCTGAAATCACTCTCCCCCAGCAACCACATTAGGGTTGGGGTCAGAGGAACCAGGAGCAATGCCCAAGCCAGATCACTCTCTGCTTCCGTCCTACTCCCAACACAATGATGAACCTGCAAAAGTCAGAGTTAAGTCAGGATGGGATGATTAAGCTTGGGTGAAAGCAGTGAAAAGCAGCAGAGCCATAAGCAGCTACAAAAATCAATTTACGATACTTCTGCTTTGGGTAACAAACAGCCAGAGTATCAGTGTCTAGTTGTGGTTTGGCTCATGAAAGACTGCCAGAAAGATTTAAGGAAAAGATCCATATAGTCACACATCTGGGGACCACTCTTCAAATACCTTTAATGGAGTTAATTGCTCTAGCAATACATCTCCATCTGGACTGGACACTCTTTTGTTCTGAGTAACTTGAGTTTCACTTTTAACACTATCAACACTATCAACAAATGTCACTCCTGATCCTGACATCACTGTTAGTTTAGATCTGATTTCTTCTGGCCTACTTCTGCTGATGAATGTTATTACAGGCCCGAAGGAATTACAGTGATGTGCTTCTTCAGAGAACAAGGCAGTAACTTTCTGTTGTGTGTTATATTAAAACAACCCATAAGTAATGTTTACAGCTTTTGTAGTAAATTAGTTAACCTTGACCAAAGGAGTCATACTCATGGTGCTGTTTAACGTCTTTAGCAATGTCACAGACAGCAGGATCAAGTGCACCCTCAGCAAGTTTGCAGATGATGTTAATCTGAGCAGTACAGTTGATATAACAGAACGAAAGGATGCCATCCAGAGGGACATGGACAAGCTTGAAAAATGGGCTTGTGAACCTTGTGAATGAGCTTGTTGTGAATGAGGTACAACAAGGCCAAGTGCAAGGTGCTGCACTTGGGTCATGGCAATCCAGACATAAGTACAGACTGGGAAAAGAACTCATTGAGAGCAGCCCTGCAGAGAAGGAGTTGGGGTTGTGGTGGACGAAAAGATTGACATGAGCCAGCAATGTGCACTTGCAGACCAGAAGGCCAGCTGCATCCTGAGCAATATCAAAAGATGGGTGGCCAGCAGAGCAAGAAGAGCGATGTCCAAACAGTGCAACACACTAACAAACGGTAGGAAATAAGACGGTTTCAGGTAACAATTATGAGACAGCAGACACAAAGGGTAGAATTTAATGGATAAGGACAATCCATTCCATCAGCTTGGGAGAAAAAAAAAAAAAAAAAAAAAAAAAAACAAAAAAAAAAACCCAAAAAAATTTTTTTAAAAAAAAAAAAAAAAAAAAAAAAAAAAAAACCACCAAAAACCCCATCAATTGACATTTTACAAGAATTCCTAAAATACAAAGCCTAATTTTTAGCTTCACACATTCAATGTAAGCCACAGTATTTTGTTGCTTTTCTAATACACTTGGATGAAACTAGATAAACTACTATATTGTTTAATACTTAGGATTTAGTATTCTGGATTCCAATCCCACCTCAGGCAGCTTCTGACACGATACCCTTCAATAATTCACAGTCTGTTTGCCTCTCAGTTTTGCCATCAGTAAAATGGAGATAACACGCATTTTGCTGTGTGGTAGAGTGATGTGAAGGCTGACTGATTTATCAGTAGTTGTGAGATGCTTAGGAATACTCTGATGAAATGTGCCACATGTATGCACAATTTATTATTAACCTGACAGCATTTTAGCTCTTTTATTTCCCTGCCTTGCACACAATTCAAGTGCAGGATGCCTGAAGCAGATTTGAATGGATGCCATGTGGCATTTTGATTGTAGCGGGTACTACCATTTAATTCTGAAATTCACAATCTCAGCACCAAATTAAAGCAGGATTTTTACAACTAATTTTCTTTCTTCACTCAGTTTTTAAATGTATATATATATTTTAGTTTGGAAAGAGTTCATTAAAACCATTAAAGGCAAGGAGAGAATCTCAAATGAAAAATGTTCTTTTTCTGGTCAAACCTCTAGAGGTGAGAAAAGGAAGGAAATACATGTTATATGAAGGTTAAATGATCAAAATAACTCTTCAGAAGCCCAAGTTGGTCTCAAAGCTCCGAGGTGCCTGGGTCACTTTTCAAACTGAGACTTAAAAGCAGCATTTTTAAAAATAAAACCAACAAATCTAAAGAGATTTTGGTTTAGCTCTCATTTAAGCACATCTTCCATCAGTATGAATGAAGGCTTTTCTTGACTTTGTGTATGAGATTAATTTTGAGAAGAATACAATTCAAATGCTCAGATGTGCAAAAAATAGTTCTGTACAGTGGTCTGCACATTCCATATATTCTTACAGCACAGCTCATTAATGACACTTTATCTGCAAGTATTTCAGGCACCCACACTCTACAGCACAGTCAGACCTTCACAAGGAGAAAATAAATAGGTAAGTGTACACCTAGAAAACAAATGTAATGTACATTTTGTTTCATTCCCAGACCTGAAAATTGTCAGCTTTCCACAACATTTTGTCACGTTATCAAGAAGAAATTTAAACAATTTCATCTCCAGAAGAAAACCAGTGAAAAATGTTACAAATGCCCCAAAACAGTGCAATACAGATTCATAGATTTTTAAGGCCAGAAGGAACACTAAATAGACCTACAGTAAAGCAGTGACCTCCACTGTAAGTGGTATCAGGGCTATAATTAAACACCATTGACAAATGAGGTCTGAAATCACAGCCAATTGTTCTCCCCAGACAGAAGATCTGAACAGTTTGGTTTAGCTATCTTTTGCCTCAGGCAAACTGGGAGTCTCCACACTGGCAGTGGCAATGACAGGGAAAACATCCCAGAGCACAGGAGTGGCTGTCATGCCACACTAGTGCAGTTCCCAAGTGATCTTCAGAGGCAGCACCTTGCTCATCCAGCCCAAATCTCAGCTCCAGTTGGCTGCATTTCAAATAACGTTTCTTGCACAGAAATATTTGTTATGTTCTTCACTAAAAATGCCCATCGTCCAGTCCTCAGGCCCAGCTACATTGCAAACTGCTTGGGATCAACTTAACACACTAAAAAGTTGAAGACCAAACTGCTGACTCTCTGTTTCCCAAATCAGTAGTTGTAGCTCTTGTTTAATATATGCAGCCTTGCTGCCTTTACCTGTCACTGTTGAGAGACTACAATATTCAGTTATAATAGGACATCTGAGACATCAAATGGGGAATAACCCAGCCAAGTCCTGTCCACCCTAGATCATTCCTCAGGCCCATCCCTTAGTGAAGCTCTTGACAAACAGCAATACCTACAGATCTGTCACTTCAAATGAATTTAAATGATAACAGTGCTTCACATCACTCTTCCCTCCTGGGAAGTTTCAAAGGGCATTGATGTGACTCATCATCCTACCTGTGCTTTAGGCTCCCCTGGCTAGAAATATGTTCTCCTCTCTCTGGTTGAATCAAACCTAAGCTGGGTTCCATTCTTCTGCCTTCACTTTTGGGCCTGACAGATCCCACAACTGTATCAAAATGGGTTTCAGTTCATGGGTTTTCATTAGAGCTTTTTAGTCAGTGTGGGAACAGTTGTTCCTGTATTCTTCAAATATTTACTGATAAAGAACAGCTCATCAGCAGTACGTTCATACTAGGAATAATAATGCCAGCAAGCCACAATATATGTACAACTGATATAGATTACTTTCTCTGCTGTCATCAAAATCAGTATTTTTTCCAAATATCTTGATTTTAATGAAACCACCATTGCTATTGAGGAAGACAGTCCCAAGCTTTCTTATTCTGATGTCTTATCTGGCCAAAACACTGCTTCATATGTCTTTCAACAAAACATGCCACAGGACAAGCCTTACAGATGCATGTTAACATATGATGTGAAGCAGAGAAAAAATGTATAGGTATACATGCTCAATATTTGTTTAAGCCCAGCAGGTCTTGTAGTTTGTTGATGTGTTAATTGTGGTTGAGGCACAGCTGAGAATTTCAGTTGAAGTAACAAAAGAAAACAGAATTTAGGAAATGACAACTAAGTCAGTAATTAAATTAAAATTGAGCTTCAAGGTCCTAATGTTTGGGGTTTTTTTGTTTTTTTTTTTTTGTTTTTTTCATTTCAAAAACAAAACAAAACATACAAACAAACAAAAAATCAGATCTCCAACAACACAGTGTCCAGTAGAGGAACAGGAAGGATTTAGCCATTTTTTGCAACATCCAAAATTTTCTTAGAAAACTTTCTTCTTCTACTCAATAATAAACTCATAGCCATGCTGCTGTCATTGTAAGACAACCTCCCATGCTGTCATGACCACACAGCCACCAGTACCTGAGCCTGCAAATTTTAAGCTATGTATGCCTGCATTAGTTGTGCCTCATCTTTGATGCTGACTACAGCTCTAGCTCTGGTCATCCACAGGCATGTAAGAAGATGTCTGCTTCAGGATGACAATACATCCAATCCATATCTCTTTTTATGTTCATTGATCTCCTCTTATTTTCCTTAGATGTCAAAGCTATCTGAATAACAAGAACCCACACAGATCACCAGCTCCAACACAGGTCTGGCAGGAATCACACTGGGCAGTCTATTTGCACAGCATTCCCTCTTCTGCAGCCCAAGTCTCAGGGCAGCTCACACAGAAGCGACAGAGGAGAGGGCAAAAGACTGAAAACACATAAATTCTGGCTAGACTGCCAGTGTTTTCTTTCAACTCGTCCTAAACAAGCAACTTAATTGCTCAGTTTCTCTTCTCTCCACAAGTCTCATCTCTTGTTTGTTGTTTTGTTTTGTTTTTAAAAGCAATTTATTAAATAATGATATAGTAGACTCTTCCCTTTAAATATATATATATATATATACACACACACCTTTGGGGAATAAAAGTAATATATTTTCAGCTACACAGAGAAAAGAGCTTAAGGAATTTGGCTGCAAACACCACTGAGCTATGAAATTCACAGACCACAACACAAGCTGCTCTTATCTCTGCTAGCCATCTCTGCCACAGCTGGGGCTTCTGAGAAGTCGCAGGGCACAAACCTGCATTTATCTCCACACATTTCTTCTATGCTACCTTAAGGAGAAAGTTAAAGAGAGACACTCTGGCCTTGAAAGCCAAGCTGGCAGGCTGGAAGCATGAGGAAAGACCGGACACGTGTGCAGAGGGTGACACACCAGAAGTTTAGAAAACTCAGAGTACAATATTTTACTCAAGTACTGAGGTAGCAAACTGAGAAGAAATGAAAATCCACCCAAGAGACTATGCAGTCCAAGAAAAGTTTCTGAGTAAGCAGCAGCCAAGCAAGAAGCAAGCTCTGGGCACATGAGCAGCGTTACAAATTGAAGCCAGATTTTAACCTATAGCTCAAATTTCTACATCTGCAAGTCTTCCATCCTGGTACAGGTCTGTCAAATACTCAGAGCCAAACCCAGTACATTATATTCACTCAGGTTACTTTACTGGCTGAATTCCATTTTTCACATGTGAAGACTAAAATCCCAATAACAAAACATCCCTTCTCTCCTTCACCCATATAGCAGACTGCAGACCAGCTACAAATAAGCATCTTGGCTATATCAAACAAGCAGGTTCAGTCATGTTGGCCAGAGATTACAGGAAAAGAAACATAGCAAGATACCTTCCTTTCTAGTGCCTTAGAAATACAAAACATTTGCCAGCTTTGGGCTAAGTAGGTAGAGGTGGGTCATTGCACAAGGGAAAGCATCTCATCAGCACCTGGGGTTCACAACAGAGGGCATTTGGAGGAAGTCAGTGGAGCAGTGGGACAGATACAAAAAAATTCCAAAAGCTCTCCTCCCACTGTTCCTATCAGCACCCTGCAGTGCAGCACCTGCTCCGTGCCACCCAGCGGGCTGCACTGCTGCTGGCACTCTGCCTCCACCAACACAGCTGCAGCCCAGGCTGGGACAACTCCATGTGCACACAGCATGACACTGCATAAAGCTGCAGGAAAATGGAAAGTTCTTCGAAAAAGGAAGATGTGAAGCACTCCTTAAACATGGCCACTCAACAAGAAAAGCTACTTTCATTTCTAACTGCAAGCCAAGTTAGAAAACTGATGATCAAACCAGGTCACCCTTCTTGGTGCTCATCATTTATCATCATTTAACTGTCCTGTTTTGATATTTATGGTATTTATATGGTTTTATCTTTCTCATACAGAATCATATTGGGTTGTTAATTCTTGAATTAGGAAGCCCCATTGGCTATGTATTTCAGACACGGAAAATGAATCATAGAAAGTAACGTTGTACATATCCCCTGTGAAGTACACGGAGGTGATTCCAGCCTGATTCCTTTACTCTGCCAGCAAATCATCCCAGGGATCAGGGATGCAGGACTCCTGTTCGAGAAGCTGAAAATAAGTCTCAGGTACTCAGCTAATGCTTTAATGACCAGACCATCCCTTCTTGCTAAATACAAAAGTTCTGTTGCCCCAGTCCACTTTCGTTATACGTGAAACCTTGGTCTCCCCTCAGGATAACAGAGTGTGCAAGTGCATACACTAGCCAGCTGAAACAGCACTACTAGCAATGCCATCAGCAACACGGAATGGGAAATCAGTGTTCTCAGGTCCCAAACCCATTACAGAATAAACACATTTCAGTGCAACATGGTTCTGCTTTGAGAAGTGACACCTTCACACCTCCCTCCCGCTGCTTGTAGGCTGTTTTGACACCCAACTGCCAGCTCCTGGACCATTCATGGGTGGAGCAAGGGGGATTGCTTTGCTCTGCAGGTCAGATCAGCAATGACAGTGAGCTTGTCTGCAATGAAGGATTGCGGTAGAGAGACACACATACACCCCAAAATTACATTGCTGTCCCTGGACAGCAATAACATGGCAGTTGCCTTGTTTTCTAGAGACGGAAGAAAAAAAGCTTTGCTATTCAGCGAGTTCAAAGTTTGTCAGCAAAGGAGCAAGAGGTGAAGTGAGATCAGAGGTTGGCCTGGGATAGGTGGCCGCTCTACTGTTCTGTCACATGGATTACCAACCACCTCCTCCCAGGCTGGGGAGATCACTGCTGTGGCTGATGTGCCGACATCCATCTTCTCAGATCCGTGCCAACCTGTTGGATGGATGTTCTCCTCCTCTGCTTCCTTCCCTGTAGCTTTCTCACGCAGTTGCCAGCATCTCAAGGTGTTCTGAAGAATTATCTCTTCCAGTTTTCCACCAGAACTTAACAAAAATTACCCTATGGCAAATGACCTGCACATGTCCATCCTGGAGTAGAGATGAAAGACAGGCTACATCATGTGTTGTCATGCTCAGGGCTGTATTCACTGCTGACTGACGTTCATGACAGTCTGCCTAGCCTAGCTCAGCAGAAGCCTAGGCAGTAACAATAGGCCATATTTTTTTTTTCTTTTTTTTTCTTTTTTTTTCAGGGCTAAAACAAGGGAAAAAAACTTCCTCCTAAAAATCAACTTTCTGATCTTTCCTTTTTCTGGAAAGGCTGGAAAGGGAAATGCCCATCTCCACACACTTCCATAATTATTATTAGGTTTTTTTACCTTTTAAAAATTGTTACTTAGTAACACACCAAAGTTCCAGTTTAAGACACAGCTGCACACATCTGGGAAGGAGCAGGACGCACCAGGCTGGTCTAGGGGCTGACAGAGGGAGCTGGTACCCACACTACAACAGAGCAGGTCCTGCAGAAACTTGCTCAGCCCATTCAGATGGACTCTTGAAGTCAGCCAAGAACTGTTCTGTTACAGGCTCAGGGAGGTAATTCTAAGACTGAGCAGCTGCTCAGTAATCAGCTTCTATAAACTATGGTTTATTCGTTTAGAAAGTAATTTTTTCATCCTGTTTTCTCCCCAGTCTCATCTCCACCTTGCGTACAACTTATTCTCACCCCACACCAGCTCTGCCTCACACCAAATCGCAGTCTGATTCTGTACCCAAATACAGCCTGTTTCGTTTCAGTGAAGGCAACGTCCAGGCTTTGCCTGACTGCTGGCTACGACTTGTCTGTTGCCTGAGGGCTGCAGCTGATCTGCAATCAAGCAGAAAAGGATTGTAGTCTCATGGTCATCTATAATACAGAAGAATGAAACAAGAAGAATATAGCTGTCAGCATCTATTGCAGCTCAACGGAATCAGTGGCACACTTCATAGAGGCCTGTAATCTCCCTGTGGCTTCCCTACATCAGAAGCAGGGGAGGGCATGAGACAAACCCAGCTCGGCAGGAGCTGCAGGCAGACCCCGCTGAGCAAGGATGGGAGATGGGTCATTGGCCATTTTTGTGAAGGAGTATGTTGGGTCTAAGCCAAAATTCTGTGGCTCCTGCTCAGTTGTGGTATTATTAAGTAACCAGTAATGCTTAAACTGCACTTTGGAGTTTCAAAGCACCTTAGAAACATTAATTAATATCTTAATACATCATCTTTCTTTGGTGGCCATCTGGCAGTGTATCAAAAAACTATAACCAGACTGGAAAAAGAATCATTATTTTAAATAGAACCAAATGAACATAACCTAAGAATAGTGAGCAAGAGAAAGAGATGGGGGAAAAAACAAAACTATTACAAAGCTACGTCAGGAGCAGAATTTTTACCAGCTTTCTGCCCAATAACCCAAGCTGGAGCACAAGCAGATTTGCCACTTGCACCATTTACTCCACAGCCCTCCGAGACCATCAATTCCAGACTTTTACACTGAAAATCTGGGCCCCCACAGTGTGCCCTAGAGCTGCCTGCTGTCCTCAAGTGCAGAGCACAAGACCAAATGAAGGGTCTGCAGCTGTTTATTGCTGGTGAATTCAACAACAAATTTACATTCATCCATCAAAGAATATGCAAGTGGAAGCAAATATTATGGTCGTGTCCATTTGTTTCTGATTACAAAATGTATGATTTACATGATATATGTAATGCACATGCAAATTAAGTGCTCCCATCAGGTTGATGGCAAAGTGCCAAATTAGCCCTTAGCGTTACAAAGTTCGGAGTGGCTGGCAGGGAGGTGTGCTGACAACAAGAAAGGCTAAGGCAGTCTCTTTAGATGCAGCCAAAAACTGGGCTGCTCCGAAGAGCAGGTGGAGGATAAATTCTGCAGTAACTTGTCTCTTTAAACGAAGCTGAGGGGCTATTGAAAAATCTGTTCCCGCTGCAGTTAAAAGAGTGATAATTACAGAGCAACGGGCTCCTCTGTCATTCAGCAGGCAGCATCCCCAGGAACTCTTGCTCTGTAATCAAGGGAAGAGGTGCAATCAGGACCCTATTCAGGCTTCGTTTAGAAACAGCCCCTGCAGGCAACACAAAGGCTTCAGCGTTGGTGCTTTGTGAAGCTAGTGATCACACCGCGCCTTGGTTCTGCAACTACAAGCAGAGTTAATGCCATTTCTGAGCACATCTACTGCTCACCTTCACCCTCCAAGTCCAGAAGGGGCTAGGAAGAGGGGTGAGGTCGTGGACCAAAAGATTTGTACCTCCGATGCTACTACAATGAGCTCATCTTTCAAATCCTCCCACATAGGAGGGGATTTCAAGCAAACTAAGCTTGACAGTGTGGTCCAGAGTGGGCAGATATGAGAGATAGGAGCATGCACAACAAGCTTAGTTAGCAGCACTGTTTGCAAAATTTGTGTAGGAAACGTCCCGATTTGTTTTTTGGTTGGTTGGTTTTGGCTTGTTTGTTTTGTTGGGTTTTTGTTTTGTTTTGTTTTTTACTGACATGAACATATTTATTTGTGCTGCTCACATTCTACTGGAGCTTCATTCTCTTGGCAGGAGCCTGATCCCACAGAGACTGATGAGGTTCATTAGAGGGGAAGGTGTCTCTGACTTCAACTTTCATGTTTAATGGCACCACTGCCCGGAAACATACAAATTAATTGCTACTCAAATCAGCCATCCTTCGTACCCTACAGAGCTGTCAGATTCAATGAACCTGTTTACTCCAACTGCAATAAAAATAGTATCACATTTTATTCCAAACAGATAGGTCTTCTGAAGTGTGCACACATTTGCACACGCACTCAAATACACAAATTGTACTTCTCATTGACCAGCAATGACCAGCACAGATACCCATCTGGGCACGTAGCTATCATGACACAGAAAATGCTGGCAACTCCGTATGCACAGTAAGTGCTAAAAAGCTTTGTGCACACTGGGGCATGTTCTAGTCAGAATGTTTTGTCTCATTATGGAATGATGAAAAAATTTTGTTCTCTACAGTGTACAGAGGTACACTGTAACTATACTTTGCATTACAATAGCCTCTAATACTGTAAATGGAGATTCATTCTATCAAGGTATGTGATCAGCAGGTTCCAATCTTTATTTTTTATTTTTCTGGCTATAGAATAAATGAGAGTGCTGTGGTTTTACCATCTGCAAACATAGGTATTAGTCGATAGCCAAGTAATGGCCTAGACCCTGTCAAGAGAAGTCATTATTGAAAAGGTACATTGCATTTAGCTGTTCAAACAGAAGTTGTTATTGATTGAATCCCATCAGTTCCCACTAAAAGAGCCAACTCCCATGACCAAATGAAAATACACACACAGACTACAGACTAGTAAATGCTACAATGGAATTAAGGATCCTCTCCAAAAAGGGAGTTGTTGATATCCAGTTAAAAGGGCACATCTCTTTCAAAAATAAGATTGAGGAAAAAATAGCCATGTTGAAAATAATTCCTGCAAATATCCAGAGGCAGAATAAAGAAGTTAAAAAAAAAAAAACAAAAAGGGGGGAACAGTTTTAGTGACAAACACTTCAATCTCTTGGAACAAAGCAAACACAGAATATGCAAGATGCTTAACGGCCAATCATGCTACAGGTAGGAAGAGCGTGTCCTGCCGTTCCTACAGTGTTCTGCTGTTCATCAGTGGAAGTCCTGCCATAGTTGGACAGTGGAAATCCAACACCTTTGAAGTTTATGAAGTTTTTCAAAGTCAGATAAAAAGGTAACTTGACTTCACATGGTTCATTTTTTGTTTTCTCGACAATTTTCTTTGTCTGCTTGTTTCCACTGAACTTTTGTTTTTCCCCTTCTCACAGTTTACACAGACACTGTAACATTTCAGGGTGACAGCATTTAAACACACATAAATCACCAGTGTTGCAGAACAAAGGAGACAGAAAACAAGGTTAATTATAAAATTCTAACATAAACCAAATATACATGAAGTAATATAATTAAAAAAAATAATAAGAAGAACTGGACAAGGTGGGAATTGTTTGTGGAAATTCTTGCTATTTCTTCCACTGGAAAAAATTCTTTGCACAGCATCTTACATGTGAACAGACCACAGTTAAGAACAAGTTAAAGGTGTTTATTAAAAAAGGTACACCGTGACAAACTTCTTTGCTCTGCCTTAATAGAAGGTTGGGGAGAAAACTGATGAATCATTACAGGAAACAAACAGCAATGTGACGCATGGCTTCAAAAGGTAACAATAGCGCTGCTTGATCTGCGATGCCTACAACAGAAATATCCCTGGTTTCAACAGAAGATGGATTTCATCTTGCTCCACCCTCGCAGGAAATACAGAAGTTCCACAGCTGAGCCTTGGATGGAGCTCAAAACTGCCCCACAGGTGTAAATGGAAGCCTCAGTCACAGTATTTTCTCTAGACATTCAATGAAAACCATATTCTGTTGATGTTTTGACCTGTGAAGTCTTGATTCATTAGCTCAGCAGCAGAAAAAGGCTTGTATCTGTATAACTCAGGCTCCGCATGCCTCTGCAACTCTCGTGATCTTCCATCACTCAAAATTTTCACTTGGGCATCAGGGCCCCAGCTATTCAAGTACTCAGTCACAACCAGAAGTCTCACCAGCCCCACATACTTCATGGTTCAAGCAAAGGAAACCGTTCTGGCTCACTACAGGTTTGGACCAGATTAATGCTGAACAAAAAGACAGGAAAAAAATGTGGAATGTAAAAATTCAAGTCTAGTTTGGAAGACTTGGAAACTTGGACAAAAATGGGGAGGAAAAAAAAAAAAAAAAAAATCAATGTACATAGTTCCTTACCAGCCATTCTGAAAATTATTTATTATTAATAAATACTTCAAATTTTATTACTGTACTTGAAAATTTGCTGCATGAAGGAGGTATTTCTTCAGTACACTATAGATCTCCATAGCACATACAGCTAATATTATCCCAGAAATCCTATAAGCTTTGTCTCTAAGATGGCTGTTTCAGTCAAGAATGATGAGTTATATAAAATGGTAATGTATATTATTCTTTTATTTGGATATAATTTTTTTTCTTATTAATAGCACTTAAAATTAACACATATATAGATGTCATGTTTGTTTTCCAAACCTTCCCTTCCTGTAAAAACATGCTTGCTCCTCCTTATTTATGCTGTAAAAGAAGAGCCGTATTTACACAGTATTTTGGTAAGAATACTGACTTCCTTTTTGCTTACATATCAACAATATACAGATGTTACTTTCAACACTTCTCAAATTCCACATACTAAATTCCAGTTAATCTACTTGCATTCCAAAAAGAAGTCAAGCAATGGTCAAGCAATGGATAAGCAAGATAATTTCAAAGTGGTTTTATTTCTTCTTCAGACTGAATGCTTCTTGCCCAGTTTCATCTTCAGCATAAGCTCAAATTGTTGTGCTTAAACCCAAATGTCACAAAATAATGCTGAGATGAGATTCTCAAATTCACACTGATTTCCAGTCAATTTACTTAACTCTTTTGCACATAGAGAGTTAATTACCATGACACTGCTAAAGATCAAGGAAAGATCCCTGAAATATTCTTCATTATGCAGTTTGCTTAAGACTTCAGGACTGAAATTTTCAAACATAGCAAGAAACAGTGTAGAAACACTCAAATCCCTGTTCCTTTTGCAATACTAAAAAAGATAATTCAGCATTTCCCAAAGCAATTTAATCAAGGGTGCTAAAACAATCAAGATGCCATTCAGCAACTAATATGCAAGAAATTGAAGAGAAGTACAGGGCTTCCACAGAGAGCAACAGTTTGCACCAACTTTGGTGGCTTAACCTTTGAATGTCCTGTCAATCAATTATGTTATCCATATGCATATTGCTCATTTTTACCAACAATTCACTCAGCATTGGTAAAATGTTGTTGAATTCACCCAGATAGTTGAGGTAATTTCTTACCAATGCTTTTATCAACATCAATACTGAGTATTTCTGTATATATCAATTCATGTTGTCCACCCTCATCAATAAGCTGGTGAAGAAAATCAGCCCGTGCTACAAACGTAGCATCTTTTCAAAAAGGCACCTTTTGCAATTGTTCATGCTCTCCATCTACTCTCACTTCATTATTCCCAGCTGGAAAAAGAACAGTGGAACCTTAATTCCTCTGACAGCCACCAGCAGGGATAAGAGCTCGGTCATAGCCTTGCTGAGTGACAAATAAACTCTTTGAATTTTATAAAGATCAATGGGAAGTATAGAAGTATTTTCTTACCTTCAGAACACAGCTTGCCAACGTACCCAGTAGCTGAGCAGTCACAGTGTGGCTCACCATCTAGAAGAAAGCAAGTGCCACCATTTTCACAAGGGTTTTCTGCGCAAAGCCCTTCCATTTCCAGCCGGACTCCTTGACTGTCCAGAAGATGCGGCTCAGAGTTGCCATATTTCAGATCCAGAATAAATCCTTGAAACGGAGGCTCGCTCAGAACACCATCAAGGGTCAAGGTGGCAGGACGGATGTCCAAAGGGACTCCACCCACAAAAAGGTCACTGACAATATTCATATATTGACGCTGTGGACGCACCTCACCTGGTTTGGCTTCACCATCCAGCACTAGCACTGTCCGAAGGTGATTGCGGCTGACCATCAGGAAGTGCCAGTTGCTGTCGTTGACCTGCTTATCTGTGATAACTGTAGTCTCTGCACAGTCCACACTGAACTGGAGCTGGATGCGCCCATCAACAAGAGACAGACAGAGGAAGTCACAGACACCACCGTCATCAAAGTAGAGAAGCAGCCCAGCAGAAACATTGGTCTTGAACTGGAAGCTGAGTTCACTCCTAGTGCTGGCATCCCAGCGGAGGAAGCGGGCCCACTGGTTGGGGATGCCCATGAACTCCAGACCCAAAGAGAGGCCCAGCAAGGAGCCAAGCAGCAAACTCACCTTCAAAGTGAAGTAGACAGAGTGGAGAGTGAAGCCCATTGTTTCAAGAATCTGCTTTCACCAGGAGAAAAACAAAAGCCACACTACTGGGAGGACAACTCCAGCAGTCAACACTGAATCTGTTAAATCCAGCAGGAAGAGGAGAGCACAGACTGACAGAGTGAGGGAGAGTAGTTGGAAAGGGAAATAGCAAGGGCACGTGACCAAGAAGAAATGCGTCCTCTCCAAGCAAAGATCTCAATTATCCAGAGGCCTTTATCTCTGGATATCAGATGTACAGGGTATACGAAGTGACTTCTCCAGCTGGTGCACTTTTGTGAAGGGCAAAATAACCCACAGAGGTTTGTTTTAGCAGAACACAAAGGTGACACTGGTTGTTCCTGGGAGGGAGGAAAGGCAGAGATGAAGCCAAAGCCTCAGATTCTGGTTTCCTAGAAGTGATGACAGTACTGAAGGAGGTGGCAGTAAGATGGAAGAGAAAGTGAATTCATAAAGCATGTGATCCTTGGGAGGGCAAAAGTGAAGTCAATCTTCATGGTGCACTGGTGACACTCCAGTTCATCATTCAACACTTGGCACTCAGAGAACTTGCAGGACCTGCAGAGTCAAGAGAAGAAAAAGAAAAGGTTGGTCCTACTACTAACCATATCTTTACCACAAAGCTTATTAAGCCCAGTATCTTCTTTACGTTTCTTGATATTCTGACCTCTTCTTCATGCCTACAGATAGCTGTACAGTCCTTCAAAGCATTAGGAACATCTATGTCATCAAAACTAAGAGGATCAGATAGAGAACACACCAAGAGGTCTACACACACCCCTGCTCTATGCAAGAAAAAAAAAAATACAACAAATTATTTTACCCCTTTGATGAAGGTAATGCCAGTGACTAATGAGAGAGATGGCACAGAAGCTTCCCCACTAAAAATTGCCTCTCTGTAGAAATACTCAGTGCAAAGACCAGTATGCTTTAGAATATAAGAACTGATGAAGAAAGAATATTATCCAAACTTCCCAAACTTCTGTTCCTTTTGTTAGACTACCGAGCACACCAAGAAAACATTAGAGAAGACAATTCCACTGTCAGCCTGTTATGCAGTAGCTGCTTTTACTTTACATGTCTTGCACACTTCAGGGACTTTAACAAGGACCTTTGTAACCTGGAAACATGTGCTATCCAAAGTATATATGGCAACCTGCAGCTGAGAGGATAGGAAACTTGTAGATTAGATGATAAAAACTGTCTAAGCACTTAAACAATTACCCTGGTCTAATTGTTTGGAAAAAGGCCAAGTTCACCCTTAGATAAGAGCAAGCTTCTGTCTTTAGTAAAAAGGAGTTAGACCTGTTAGCACTGGGATTTAATTCACTTCTGTCTATTCACATGTGGGTGACTGTATGCCTAGGTTAGAAGAATGTTTTAAGATTACAATAATGATAGCACAAAGCTAGGATACATTAACACAGGGACTTGTTTTCAGAGATGGGCCAGGCATAAGAAGAGCTCAGGGAACAGCTAACACTAGCAAAGATACAAAGCAGGAAAGAAGATGATGTGAATCAAGGCCTTCAACCTCCTAGAAAACAGCATGAACACAGATTTCACAAACTGGGTCAAAAGTATTGTGAGGCAGCATTTGCCTGGGTGTTTAGTGATATGAATGATGTGAATTGCTGGAGACCTTGTTCCTGGCAGAAGCCTCCCAAGCCTGACACTCACCTTGGTCCAGAGGTGCTGGCGCACAGATGCTGTAGAAATAGGCAGTGCAGAAAAGCAATGTCTAGTAAGTACAGTGGTTGAGCTGGAGGAGAATCACCAGGTAAAGGAAGGGATAGGTCATGCAGTCACAGCCTCTGCCTTACCTGCCCTAAGGACCTGCAGGAGCTTTAAGTCTCCAGCGCTGTCAATCTGGCAAATTTAGCCAGCACAGAAAAACAAGTCACTTAGAAAAGAAAATTGATCAATTAAAAGAAAACCCTCAAGCTAGAAAGAAACGTGAGCTTTTGGTGCCCAGTGGAAAGCAGGCCTACTCCCTGCAGCTGCCTGAGTGGAGCTTGTTAGCTAAACTGCTATAAACACAAATAAAATCAAGTCAAAACCAGAGGGAAGATAATTCCTTTTAATTGTTAACAGCTTGTCTTGGGAGAATGGAAGGAAGAAAAAGGAGGTGTTAGGAGATGTGTAAAAAGAAAAGGAAAAAAAGAAGAAAGAAAAAAAAAAAAACAGATCTAAATGCTCAAATCATCTGTTTTCCCAAAAATCGCAATGTTGATTCAATTCATGAGGGTTTAGGGTGCTTTGAAAATCACATAGAGGAAAAAGTATGTGGCTCTTGTCCATTTACCTTTCTCCTCTGTGATCCCTAGTGGCTCCACTAAAATAGCCCATGATTTATGGAGAAGGAGAATAGAGTAAGCAGGAGGAAAGAGAAAAAGTGATGACCCAAGTTGGAATTATTGATGAGATGGGAATAGGAATATAATAATGTGTGTAAATTAGCCAGCGATGTGCTCCCAGCAGCTCACAGTTCCCTTTACCTCACATTTACTGTAGCGGAACTCCCTGCTCCATGAGGCAGCTCTGTGCTCAGCTTGTGCTCAGGAGGTGGCAAGTCCAGCACAGCCCCAATCACCCATGGGGGCGCTGTACAGGGGATCTCACACAGCAGCTTCAGTCCTCCTGGTCAGGGCAGGTGTCAGCACCTGCGCCAGAAGCAGCCCTCAGCCTTCCTACTCTGCTCTCCCTGTTTTAAAAGACTGACCCTTTGAGAAGCAGTGGAACACAGTGTACATCACAGCATCAGGTGTGAGTAATCTAGAGATGATCAGAAAAGAAATCTATATGGCCACAATACAGCTGTACCAAAAAACCTGCCTATCTTTTCAAACCCCATGTTGCTAAAATCCCAGTTTACAGATGCAAACAAGTCTAGGTCCCCATGCAATGCTTCAGTCCTTGGGATACTTCAAGGGAGCAATAAAGGGAGCAGTGCTGCCTTGTATAGATTTCTGTAACATGGATACATGCTCATGTGCTGATGACAAAGGCTAATGAAGGAAACTTACACCAGGAAGAAACAGTTAAACAGAGACTGCACTGTCGGCTGAGTGAAGCTTCTCTATCTGTTCTTAAGAAGACAGGACCCAGGCCTGTTTCAGTAGAGGGAGGCGGTATGAAAAATAGTGAAATGCAAGTTTAATTTTGGGTACTTCATCGCCTCTTGGACATTCCAGAGCAGCTTTTGGGAACACTGCTGACACTCAAAAGGCCAGGACTCCTCCAGAGCTCTGCCAGAACCCTCCAGCCCTCCAGCCCAACCCACAGCACTCCCTGCTATCTGAGCTCCGTGTCTTACACAGCTCAGCCTGTGACAGTAAACTCCACCACACAGCAGTAATACATGCAGAGAAGAGCCAGGGTCCTTTTTACCACTGGCCAGGATTTGATCTGAATCTTGAGAGAGCAAATTCTGACAAAACATACCTGTGCCTTCCTCATTTCCCACAGTGATCCTCTTAAGCACACTGAGAACAAACACATTTCTGCTCTATTTTATTTTTAGCATAAATACTACCTTCTCAGCCTCATGCAGCACACTGCTACCATAGCAATGCATTACAGTTTGGGACAATAACTATAGAATCTCATAGTATTTTCTTATATGTATCATCCTTGGAGATCTCAAATTTTGCCACAGAACGAACACATCTAACAGAAAAAGATCTCATGATGGTCACTGCCTTTTTGGAGCACAAAGCAGCAACATCCCTGTTCCAACCCCAGCTATTGCTCACATAGGAAAGTAACACAACCATAGTACATTTTAGGCTTAATGTGAGTTAGCAGCACAAAGCAAGACAGCAAGTCTGGATGTTCTCAGCCCTTCAGTAAACCAGCATGTGAGACAGCACTTTGAACACTTGTTACTCTGAAGGAGTGAGGTTGCCTCTGCGTGCAGCACCCTGGCAGCCTGCACACCTCCCCAGCCCTCTCGAGAGTGGAAACAGTGAGGAGCCTGCATGCTGCCCAGGCAGCTCAGCAGCCCACATACACAGGGCCTACAGGAGGAAGCACCCCACTTATGCTACTCCAACTTCCCACTCATGGGGCTGACAGACTGCACAGCTTCCCAAGCAGAGGACGGGAGGCAGCCCTGCTGCAGGGAATCCTACCCACCACCATTCAGCTGAGGTCACAGCTATCCATTCTGCAGCCCACAAAGAGAGCCTGGGCCACATGCTGGAGTGGCTCTCAGCTGCTTATCAGCTGTATGCGGAGAGTGAATGACATTATCTAATTGCCAACTAATTTCCATAATTACTGACAGGCACACTCTGTATGCAGGGTTAATATCTCTGCAAATGTCCCACAACGCACCTGCTTAGGAAATGGAGTGAGAAGCCAGGCACTCTGCTGCTCAGCCCTCCCTCCTTCACTGTCTCCCTCCCTGGTTACTAATTGCTTGGGGATGAATATTTTGGTATTTTCAGCAATTCCTAGTGCAGAAAGAATAATGGCATTGGCTGAAGCCTGGATAATCTGGCTTCCCCCACAAAGCCCTACCACTGCAAACCGGCATAGGTCCTGTCATTCCAGTTAAGGTCACTAGACAAAATCCCACTTACACACTGATTGGAGAGGTTACTGTCCCCCTAGTCTGTCACTCATTCCACAATCAAAATTGTCCATTATGCCATACTTTGTGTGGAGTTAAAAAAACACATTAGTATCCTTAAATCCACATATTTTTACCCATCACAAATTCACCCCTGCCATTGCATTCACTGGGAAAGAAAATTGAATGGTTTACTCTTTTTTGGGGCCTATATTGAAGCAGAGGAGTTTGAAGATGGGCCCTAATTTGACTCTGCTTCCATATGCATTCCCACAGCTCAAGGCACAGCAATCAGATAATTACAGCTCAGTGACATATGCCGCTTGAAATGTTCCAGTGAAAATCACAATCAATAATTGATATTAAAAGTCGGGCTTGCCAGCGGCAAAGAAATGGAGAATTAATAGTATTTATTCAGCCCATCTTCACTCATCCTGTTCTCTAGTAAAGAACGGGCTCCTTTTGGCTCATGGCTTGTGTGGGTCTCCACGGACACCACTCTCTCATAAGAAGAAATCTTTCTGCCTGATCCATTCCCAGACGAATTATGGCTAAAAAAGATGAGAGAAAAAAAAAGCAACAAAAAAAACCTTCAGATGAAAAATACAGATGGGAAAACTGTGAGTTGCTACCATTGCTGGGAAAAAGAAAGGAACACAAAAATCCACACCATCTCACAGCTTCCTCAGCAGGTACACACAGTGAAATGTTCGCAGAGAACTGAGAGGGGCCAGAGAGGCTTTGAAATTCAAGAGACTAGAGAAAACCACAAAGATTAATTTAGTTTTTATTTCCTCTAGCAGCATTTGCATCCCAGCTATTAAATCTGGCCTTTGGCATCACCCCCTTGCTGTGCTGGAGATGACTCCAGAGTGATGTAGAAGAACTGCACTGAAGATAGACGTGGACTGCTTCACCCACGGGAGGCAATAGGATGCTGACAGGAGTCAGGGATTAAACAGGATGGGCCTTCCTTAATCAAGCAACTGCAAGTGCAGTGGAAAATAGGGAAAATTTTGTCTGGTAAGGAGCTGAACACACCCAGCTCCTTGTTGAAGTTGTCAGAACTTCACTTGAGGCAGCATCTTACATGATACTGCTAGAAAGAAGCGGAAGAGGAAAGGAGGGAGCTTTAGGCCCTTATTTTGTATGTAGAGACACGAGGATGAGGACCAACATTTTCCAACTTGGGATTAGAGGTGATACTGAGCACCTGTTAGCCTCTTCTGGATGTTTTTTTTTCCAGGGATACTACTACTCATGCCATTCTCAGACATAGCAAACAGTACATGCCTTTGCTCCACCACAAGTCCAAGGAGAGGAAATATTCTCTTATGCTTGTTGGTTTTTCCTCCGCTGCTATAATGTGCGGGCTTAGCTTTTCTGTTATGTAAAGTGGATATGGATTTGCTCACTTCTCCTTCCTTACCTAAATTCAGCACAGAGATCCTTAGGAGATACTAGTAAAAGCCAAATACAACAGAACAACATATCAAAGCAAAAAGTAAGAACAGGAGATGCTACCATTTAGGAAGTCTACACTTGCAATCCAAGGGTGTCCTTTTAAAAGAAAAGAAAAAAAAAGGAAAAAAAACAGACACCTAGATGAAAAAGCTAGAAGAATCTTTTTGTTTCTGCTCCCCTATAGCTAAGACACACCACCCCCACATGCATACACTGTCAGTTATGTCAGTGGTCAAATAGTGAGTGGTTCTTTGTCTCCTGATGCCTGGGCACCTGGTTTGCAGTCAAGCAGGTCAAGCCAACTGGATTGTTCCTCCCTATCTTTAGTTCCCACCCAGAGAGGGCAAGAGTGACTGTCCACTGCAAATCCCCTCTTGGAGCTCACCTTCAGAAACACTGTTGTTTATGTGGGCATGTGTAATACCCAAACTGTGTATCCACACCTGGGGGAGATGAACTCATGTACATTTCCCTCATGCAAGAGGCACAGCTGGAACGCTCTCAGTGATCTCAGAAGAGCTATAAGCAAGCTAGTGAAGTGCTCAGTTTTCGAAAAAACATGGGAACGTGACAGCACAACCTCACATTTCAGAGCAATCCAGCTGCTTAAAGAGTTAGTATTGAATAATAAATGCCCTTTTAAAAGTCTAACCTCCTGTACTTACTACACTCAGCTCATATCTGGAGCTCTTTAGAGCTGCACTAGAGGAAGAAGGGTTAAAAGAAGACTCAAGGGACAATGTGATTCCCTTCTTAAACACTCTCCCCACCCCACAAGGAGTCCATGTAGTCCATGAGAGTGACCTTTAACTAGCCTACCTAGCCCAAGCTCAGCAGGAATGCAATTTACAGACCATTTCAGCTCTCCAGCTTTCTTAACACAAAGAAGAAAAATCAAAACCCAAGCACAATGGAAAAGAAAGAAAGAGAGAGAGAAAATAACCCTGCAGAGCAATCATGTCTGGGGCTGCTCTGATGGCTTTCTGTTCCCTTCCAGGACACAGAAATGACCCCCAGTGCGTTAATTACTCCCATTACCACAAACTTTCCACTAACAAGGACTAGCTAAAAGGAAGCATTGGCAGCAGCAGAGCAGTTACTGTCTCCGTACTGCCACGCACGAGAAGCCAGACTCCCCCACCCCAAGCTGGTACTAACCAGGCGAGCAATTTCTGCAAAACACCACAGCTCTTATTGTAATTCCCAAGGCAGCTGCACTAGGAACGTTGGCCTTCCTTCAATTCCACCATCTTTAAAACAGAACTAAGAGTGCCAGTTTTTCTAAAGACTTTCAAATTCAACAATTGCACAGCTCTGAATTGTTATCATGTATTTTACTGCGTCAGCAGTTGGTCTACTTCCATGCCCTGCAAAATCTCCCTCCTGCCACCAGGAAATCTGGGTGGTCTGCAGCGCTGTCTGTTCTACCAGACCCTAAAATGTCAAATGTGAAGAAGGGAGCTGCACGTATGGGAACAGTGGATTCTGTGAACTTCCAGTGCTAGCATTACTGATAACAGCAAAGCTTCTTTCAGTTTCCATATCCAACAACAAATTGTATTTCAGTTTTAATAAACAGCTCTTGAAAATGCGCTCCACATTACTGAAAACTGAATTCTGAATGTGTCATCAATGTCTGAAAAAAAGGTCACTCTCAAGAAGACCTTCCTGAGATCTGCAGTCTGCAATGGGTGTATTTTTCCCGACCATTAGATTTGATATCACAGAGATAGATGTGCATTAGACACTCAGCAGAGAACAAGCTGGAGCATGGGCTTTCCCAGCTTTGAGGCAAGAAGAAGAAAGAAGTCACCACTGCAGTGCATTACCAGTTTCTTGGCATGAGGAAAAAGTACAGAAAATAAAAAACAGCGAAATAGCACCAGGGTCTGGCAAACCAATCAAGAACACCTTGTTCTTCCTATTTGTCTGCTTCTTCTTTAGACTTTTTAAGTTCCTCATGAATAAGAACAGTACTAGTTCCTAAGGAAAAAAAAAAAAAAAAAGAAAAACAGAGAAGAGCTATCCAAAAAGACTAGAACAAAAACAAAGGTCAAATTCATTCTTTCCTTCACCTTCAGATCACAATGAATTCCCACTTTGTTTAACACTCTTTTGCACTCCTGAGCATGATCTCCAGTAAGTCAGGGAAGTCTGCGTGTTTTGAAACACCACGCTAGGTTATTACTGAAAGAGGAGATTGATGCAATCGATTTGCTCTTTTATCCTGAAGAAGGGAACACTGCACCTGGCCAGAGCTCCCTGTCAATTGCATAGCCAGTAATAAGCAGCATTCACTTGGGAAGAAAATAGAGATTTACAGAGACTCTCATTATGTAACATATCACTATTTTATTGCAACTTCATAATATCACATAAAACTTTCTCCTCAGCTTCCCACAAAGCAAACCCTAACACACAAACCTAGCAAGCGTGATAAGCTGTCCACAGCACAAGGGAAGTTCTGTTCTATTGCTAAGCACCTCGAATAGCTGATGTTCTGTTTAAGGCCAAAATGAAAATGACTTTCAGAGTGCTGATATAAATGTTCAAACTGGAGTGTGAGAAAGCCACATTCACACGGATATCACGACTGAATCTCTTAGAGAGCAGTGTTATCGGAAACCTCATACACTAAAAGTCAATGGCCTCTGTGAGATTAAATGTCTGCTTTCCAAATCACATTCCTCCTTTACCACTAGCTCCACAAACATTTCCTTTTGTGGGTATATACGCAACAGCTGGCTGGGAATCCTCTGCCGTGTGAGCTTTGTGCATTCTTCTAGCTCTCTGCTCTTTCTGTCTTCTGATATACAAAATTCACTCCACTATAGCCTCCTCCCTGCTTCAACTTACGGAGTACTGAAGGAACATGACAAGAAGTTATGCATAGAGAGGTTTCTCAGTTCCAGTGTGCTGGGCAGGAAGCAGGAATCTTTGCCAAGATAGCCTGCTAATGAAAATCTTTAAGCATCAGTGTCTTGGCTGGAAAAGGCCAATCTTTTGAAATGCTCAGGTTATTGAAAGCTTTCCAAATCAAGGAACTAGCTTATAGCTTTGCTTGACAGGGACCACTTTCTGAACTAATCGGCAATTCTGCCCCTGTAGCACGATGTGGTGATCTGCCAGGGGGTACCAAGCAGTCCTGCAACTGAGCTGAGACTGTAAGGCTGGAGGATGACTTTCACTGAGTTAAAGCCAGGCTTAAAAGTTCTGTGACCCCAGGAGACCTGAGAACAGCAGGAGTTACACACTGAATGAGTTTTATTATTCTTTCTGATTTCACGTACAAATTCCCAACTTGTGTTTCTGTAATTCACACTATTTTGCCCCGTAACTTTTCTCTCTAGTTAGCTCTTTTCCTCAAAGGCTTGCCAAGATGAAGTGAAGAAATGGAAGTGAAGTTGTGTAAAGCAAAACCATTTTTACAAAATTCAGGTATAAAAGATTCACTTGTTTATTTCAGTGGAACCATCTAGATCATAGAATAGCTTGAGTTGGAAGGGGCTTTAAAGATCATACAATTCAAGCCCTACTGCCTTGAGCAGAGCTGCCACCCAGCAGATCAGGCTGCTCAGAGCTCCATCCTACCTGGCCTCGAACACCTCTAGGGATGGGGTATCCACAGCTTGTTTGGAAAACCCATTCCAGTGACCCTGGTCTCCCACGTGACTGACAGGGATACTCACTACTATAATAAGGAGGAAATGACATTTCCTAAAGCTAATGGAACATAAATAGTCAAAAAGAAAGGGACAGAACACATGGAGCAAAGCATAGCAGAATCACTGAGTGCACAGCGCGGCAGACAGATATTGGGTAAAACAAGCAGCCTAGAAACACAGCCTGGGCTGCCAGAAGCACCTGGGCACATCTGTGGAAAGGTGCAGAGAGAGCACCATTGACTGATACCTCTTTAAATGAACCTGGATAAAGCCACTGGGAAATAGTAAAACAGGAACTGGCTCTTCAATAGCTGAGGCACAGCTGTGTGCTCTGCCTGCATCATGCAGCTCGTTCCTGAAAATTCCACACTAGGCAACAGTGTGTTTGGGCCACAGACCCAGAAAACAGAACTTTTCTTAGTCAGCTTATTTCACCTATACCCCCAATGTGGGGAGTAGCAAGTAGCATTATGAAAATGATCACTTTCAGAAATTCTTTCAGCTTTTCTGATTAAGTGTTGCATTGCCACTGGAGAAATGCATGCTTTAAATAAGCTTTATTTGTTAACATTGATAAATCAATCACACTTGGTAGATTTAGAAAGAACTAAAAGATATATATCCTCTTACAAATGTTCCTTTAAAAGTCAGATGGTCTTTTAAAGAGCTTTCAGCCTTGGGACTCACAGTGCAGTGCCCTAGAAGACAATTGACATTCTGAGTGACTGCTCTGTGAATTCAAAATCCCAGCTCAACCTGGCCAAGTCAGGATCCAAACTCACATATTTTAAAAATAGGAAAGAAAAAAAAAGAGCAAGGGGGAGGGAGGGAGGAAGACTTGTATTCCTACAGCTGCCCAGGACAGACTATCAGAACACATGTGATTGTGGGCCACGGAACATCCCAGTAATGGATGTGCATGGGGCATACTTTGTGCTTTGATGTACTAAATATGAATTTCTGTATTCTTAGCAATATAACTGACAAGGGATAATTGTTCACTATGAAAGCCAATACTGAAAAGAACAACAAAACAAAAAAGATGCATAATGCTAAGGCATTTAAATTTAATTTTCTGTTTTTAATTTAAAAAGGAAATATTCTAATGTAACTGCTTTGGCTGTAGTAACTTCCGGCCACTATTGGCTCTCTTCCCATTAAGAATGGAGAACAGAACAGGAAAAGTGGGAAAACTGAGGCTGCTATAAATAGCTTAATTCCCAGCAATTGCATAACTTTTCATTTCAAATCAATTCTAAATGCGTTTCTTCCCCTTTCAACTAGAAATCTGCACATTCTGAATAATACACCCTTTCTGCTAACATTGTTTTCACAGCCTGAAGAGCCATTATTTGGAGAAAAACACTCTGACCAGCTCCTGCTAACAGCACCCACATTTTCCCCACCGTTCCAAGTTCATCACCTGGCTGGAAAGCTCTGCAAAGTTCTGCATGTTGTCAGTGAGGTGGTGGCACTGATTTTTAACTTCTCCTTCCACATAAACTGCTCTGAAAGCTTTTGCTAGGCTGGTACAAGTTGGTAGCCAATGGGAAATGCTGTGGAATTGGCCCTGGTTTCTCAATTAATACCACAGATCCCCTCACCAGGAGGGACCATGATTCTTCTATTGTCCACTGGGCATGGCAAGCTATGAAAGCACAAAGCAGTTTCTCTTGCACTGAGACACCCTGCCACAGACAAAGCTAAAATGCGTCAAGGAAGAAGAAAAGTCACTACGGTGAGAACACCCATTCTTGGGAGCCTGAGCACTCCAGTCTCCCACCCCACACCTGCCACGGGGACAAAAATAAGCACAGGAGTGATGGAGGGAAAAGCTTCACTAATCAGCACTTAAAGGAAGATATCTAAAGTGCTCATAATAGCCTGGCAGAACTTCTGTTTCCAAATTGCATTGAGTAACTGAGATTTAGAAGTAACGATGGAAAATGATTACTCGGTACCACAGGCAACAGATGGTTCCTGCAACCTGCCAGTTGACAGATTCCAGGCCAAAATTCTCCCCCGTGTAACTTCATCACACATTAATTTAACTAATTTTATCTGTGGTACCTAGTTACTGGATGCCAGCATTTCACTGCTCAGTAGTTCCTCATGCAAGGGGATTTGCGTTCTACCAGTCTGGGTGCATGGATGAGCCAGAAGGAAGAGTTGCATGGCCTGACTGTGTCTCCTTAGGCAAAGTGTTCTTTCAGGGGATATAGCAAAGACTACAGCGGCCACATCATGAAGTTTAATTACTGACTGTAACGTGCTTAACCCATTCAGAAGACAAACTAACATAAGAGCAACCTATTTTTCTTTATGACATCACTAGTCAAATTAAGCAGAGGAGGCTCACCACAACAAGGTGCAGGTTTTGCTCAGGGCAGTGGTGGGGTGACAGGAAGCCATCCGCTGCTCCACTGATTGACCACTCCATAGCCTTCCCAGCCTCACACACTCCCAGGCTGCCCACCTCCAAAGGAGGGGAGCTGACATGGCCCACTTCTCCATTGGGACAGCCAGACACAGCCACAAGATTCCACCTGCCCACGATACAGCTGGGATACAGGCACTCACCTTCCCATTTAAGTACAAATCAAGTGAATCTACACCTTGGCCCTGTGTTTTTAGCAGGAATCATGTTAATCAGAAATCAAAGACCATGCTGGATTTGCTGCTTAGGCAGGAGATCCTCAACCCCTCATTTTCCCCCACTCTCCATGCTTAAGGGAGCGCTCATCTCTGGAGCTCCAAAGTCAAGTGCTTCACCATTTGGGGGAAAAAATGGTAGATTTAGTTCAATTTTTCACCACTACTAATTTAAACCATCTGAAAGGCTCAGAGGAAGGGAAAGGTGTCAAGTACAGCAGGCCTCTTATAAGCAGCACTGCCGAGCACTGAGGATAAGTTAAGTATTTAAGCTTGCTTTATAGACTCTTGCTTGTTCTTCCAGTCTTCTGGGGTTTTTAAAAGTCAGAAATAAAGGCAACTTAAAAAGACATGCATCTGACACAAGAAAATCCCTATGTACTCTGTGTATGTAGTTAAGATTCAATAACAAGAAAAAAAAGCTACAAATCACGTCTGTATATTTATGTTAGCCTTATGAGGAAATACAAGGTTTTAGCTATGTTTAATCACAAACATTGCTTTAAAGAAAAAGAAAAAAAAAAAAGGCCCTTTTCAAAGCAGTCAGTTTACAAATATGTGAAATGTGTAGGACTGCATAAGCAGAACTGCTTCCACAGTTTACAGGAACAGGAAGACGTGCATCAGTATAAAATGCTTCTATAGAATTTCAAACAGAGGATTTCCTACGAAATTAAATGAAAAAAAAAGGAAAGGGTAGGGAAAACCCAACACTGTCTGTCTTACTGCTTACTGCTTACAACTTACTGCTGTCTTCCAATTACCTTGCAAATACAGGCCAGAAGTAATCACCTGCTAAAAAATACATGTCGATAAAAGGCATATAGTTACTGCACAGCTCTGAGGCAGTCTGTTGTCTTGGACTGCAATGCACTGCTAGCTGTCGGATGTCTCCCCAGAGAATCCTATATGGCTTCACCACGACAAACAGTGCTCGTATACAGCAGCAGAATCAGAGGCATTCGAAGTCTATCTCCTAAAATATCTTTTCCCAATAGCTTTTTCCAACTGGTGGGAGAGATTAAGACTGCAGCTATAGTACACTATATCTGCCATTCACTACCCAACTAGTTGATTTTACACCACAGGACTGCAGGCTGTTTCAAGACGATGAAAATAAAGTCTGAAGTAATAGTACCACAGAGTCAAGAGTGCATGACTGGGTGGAGGAAGGAGGCAATAGTGGCATTCATCAGAATTTGCTGTTAAGGTGGGAAATAGCAAAAACGTCAGAAAAAATTCTTTAAGCAGCAATCCTATAGGGGAAGAAAAAAAAAACACCACCAAAAAACACCACAAAACCACTCAGGTTCAATCAACTACACAGACTTCAAGAAGAAACTTCCATTAATCTTCGCAACCATGTAAGCTAAGAATCCCACACTGCAGAGGGCCATCTTGCTCTCTGAGGACATTCATTCCCCCACAGACTCAACACTTGCTCCTCAACATTGGCCCAAGAAAACTCAGATGCCTCTGACCACCCCATCTCATTCTCCTTTGGTACTTTACACCCAAAACACAAGAACCCACCCATGGAAATGAGCCAGTCTTTATAGTGGAAGCTCTGCATTATAGGGGCCATCACACATTCCCTCCATTCCTTCTCATTGGAGGACTTCCATATAGCACAGCCCATTGCCAGAGCAGGAGGCCACCTTCCACTCAGCCACTTTAAAACCCACTTCTCAACACCAAAGCACCCACACTTTTAGTGAAGCCACTCCTCTCTTTCTCAGTTGCCAGAAAATTAGAGGCCATATCCAAATCCTCCAGACCTCTGTGGATTTTACAGTGCTCCCTGCCCCAGACCTCCTCTCAAAAACCAGAGTGCCAGCCTTTCCATGCCTCCATTCATGGAGGGATCACTAAGAAAAAAAAGCAGAATTTTCTCTCAACTCTTCTTCTAGGCAGGATGAACATAATTGCATGGATCTCACAACTGTGTCATATTGAGCTGGGATCTTCATAAGTTTTATAACAAAGGAAAAAAAATAGGAGAAGTAAAAAAAAAAAAATAAACAAGGTGCCTCAGCATACATTCAGTGTAATCTGGGTTCTCCTTTGGCTCTTTTACAGCTTCCTTCTCAGAGACATTCAAGTACATAACACATTAAGCAATGCTAAGAATTTATCCTGAACGAGCTTCCCATTCTGTCCTAAGAGAACAATTACACTATTTTTAAAGGGCAAAATTAAAGCATTTGATTTTGAACTAGAGATCAATAAGTGAAAAGCCCTGTTCATATCCTCGTACTAAAACTCCCAGCCAGAAAATATTTTATAATGTATATTAATTATTAACAAATGTATACACTTGTCTGCTACAAAATGACTGGGAATACTGACGCAGTCCCAGGAGTTGTAATAGCAAAGTAGCTAGTGCTGCAGTAGGTGGGAGCTAAGCTAAAGTGATGGACCTGCAACATGTGTGAACCTCCAGACACCCTCTTCACAGCTATCAAACAAAGAAAACATTCACCAGGCTATTCAAGGTGATCGAGTGAGAGTGAGTTCTTTTCTATTTTTAGGTAAGAGATTAAATTTAAGTTTTTATTTGACCAAAGTAAGCTTACCACAGGGGAATGGAGCTAGTTTGCATCAGTTAATTTAAAAAAAAAAAAATCTTCAGTGGCAAATAAAAAAATTTTTAAAGAGTGATAGTCCCTGTGAGAGTAGGCTCAGATATGTCAAAGCTCAAGCCACTGTCAGAAGCCAGTAGGAAAAAAGGTGAGAGAACAGAATAACACGAGGAATATGATTTGATCAGTCTGAATCTCCTGTAAATCAGCATTTTTACTCAACATTCTATTAAAGACATTGTTATTTCAGTGACTCCAATATTCACATTTTGTGCCCCTTGTTTGCTGCTTTTCACTTATCAAGATCTGCCCAAAATACCAACAGCCCAGAAAAGAAATGAGTTACTTCCCTTCTTTAAGAGCTTTGCTTGACTTTAATTACTTTTATACTTGCTTGGGAAATCAAATTTCATTCCCAAGAGGGATGAAAGGGGAAAGGGAAGGGAAAAAAAGACATGGAAAGAAAGAAACAGAAAAAGGAGAGACAAAGGTATGCAGAAGAAGCCAATTAAAACGTTCTAAGCTCCTGTTACTGAAGTTGCAGCAAAAGCTACCACTTAGCAACATAGTGGGGCGTGTTTTTAAACTACTTTTTAAAGTTTTATTTTATCAGTCATCTATTCAGAAAATTGCTGACATTATTCTTTAAGCATGCATGATTATCAATCATGAGAAAATGCTTTTATCTGGAGCTGCTTATAAGCAATTGAAGTCTTTCCAAGATGAGCTTACTGCAGATAGATGATAGTTCAAGACAGTGGTGAAAGAAGGAGGAGAACGATGGGATAGTCTGGTTACGTTTGTTTCCATTTGCTTCAATATTCAAGACTGAAAAAGCAAAAAGGGCTGCAGTCAGGGATTGCAATCACAAGATTCTACAGAAGTGGGTAAGAAGCTGTTATAACAAAATGACTGCTTCATGAAAAATACTTTTTTTAATTTAAAAAAAAAAACAAAAACAAAAACACAACCTTACTTCTTTCATTTTTTAGCACTGAGTGTTTCTCAATGTCACAGCATTCTCTGTGTTGCTTGTCCAAGCTCTATCCATGACTGCCAAAGTATTCTATTGGTTTCTCTAGACCTGTTGATCAGCACTCAGCAGCATGGTCAAACTTCCATCTTGACTCCTTTCTTCCCCTCCCACACTCCCTTCTTCCTCTCCTACAGCCTTTCATTCCTCTGCCATCACCCTTCCTCACTCCATTTTAATCAAGGTTCTTTCCTAATTAAAACAAACAAATATGAGGAAGCAATTAACATCTTGAAGGAAGCAGATGGTGGAATAGTGCCATTTCGTTATTACATGAAGCCTTAACTTGCAATCTCTTCAAACTTTTTGCACTTTAATTAAGCACTGTTACAGGCAAGTTCAACGGGCTTTAAAGTAGGCTTTATCCAATTAGCTCCTGAGAAGCCACTGTTGCACGGTGACAGGCTGAGCCAGCTGTGAGGGCAGACCCAGGGCCATATGGGACTGAGAACTTCCCTTGCACATGCCTAAGGCGAGGAAAGGAGCAAGGTGGAATGAGAGCAGTGTGGAAATTCCGGCACAAGTTTTTACCATCCGTGTCACAAAACTCAATGATCCTGAATTCCACATGCACAAGTATTAAGGAGCTACAGTGACTTAATGCTACCTTCCCAGAGTGAGGGCAGAAGTGTAGAAAAGCTCTAATGCAAGTCAAGAGAATTGTGGATAATTTTCAGATCCATTTATAACCTAAAATCTCCAGCATTCCCTCCACTTCAGTCCTCTGCTTCCATTTTCCCCCATATTTTTTCATTTGCTGCTATCCTGGCATTGCCAAACACAGGCCTCCACAGATGAAGGAAGCATCAAAGGGAAGCTGTGTCAGCTAGGGTCATCCTCACACGTGGATACACATGCCAGAGAAGCAGACAATTAGAAGATGCTGTAACCTCATTTACCTCTGCCCTACCACATTCTGGCAGGTGATCCTTTGACATCAAAGCCAAATGTCACTGAATCCTACCTGTTTTCCTTTAAGAACAAAAAGAAAACCATCCAGTGTGACCCAGATGGACACAGCATTACACATCCTGAGACTTTGCACAGATGCATCTCCTTTCTCTACACTCATATGAAGAAAAATATGCTACATCCTCTTATAGATTGGAATGAGAGCCACTGACAATTTTTGTGATTCCCAATGTCAGACAGGGTTGTGTTTACTCTAAACGCACATCAAACCTGTCTTTTCCGTTTCTCTCAGAGATCATCCTTTCTGTACAATCAAGGTTGGAATATGACTCATGGGGGGTTCTGAAATTACAAAGCCAGAGAACATCCCTGGGGTTACCTGGCCTGGGAACTTTTCTGAATTAATTTCTGTTTGAAGCAGGAAAAAAAAATTCAAACCTGACTTAAAGATTTCTGTTAATGGAGACTTCATAAAAACTCCTAGAACATTTTTTCAGGGCCTAATTATCACAGTTAAAGATGTGCACTTTACTTCCAGTCCAAAGTTGTCTATTTCAGCTTCTAATCACTTCATCTTATTATATACCTTTGTTTGTACAACTGAAGAATCATCTATTTGCATAACTCCTTCTTCATCTCTTAAAGATAAAATCCAGTATGTAACATATGTATTTGCTGAGGGATGAGACACATAATCATAGTGTCCTGGCATCATTTCATTCAAAGTTTCACACTCAAACTAGGAAACCATTGAACATAACAATAACAAATGCAACCATTGTGTCCTGTAAGTAGTGATGTCTTCCTTGCTGGCCTCCTATAATTACGCCATGTGCAATGCCAACCTAATTATTATGTTGAACATTTAATTGTGTTAAATTCAGAGGCTATGAACATCCAGTTCCCACTATAACCATGATTTAGCATATATGTGAGGCTGCATGTTTTCCTGCAGATGACATAATTATGGCTTGAGCATCACTTCAGTAGTGTTCTGAGAACAGAACCTCTGAATTCCCTGGCTTTGATTACTTAAATCCTCAGTGATATTATCACTCTACAAGGTGTTACACATATACAATAGGATCGTCAACATCAGATTCAAATAGTTTTATATGGATGCTTAATCTTACAGTAGAAGTGTATATACATGTAGTCATTTCACATCTGTCCTTATTCAAGACATGTTCATGTTCCTGTGTGAAGTATTACACACAACTGTGCCATGTTCTCAAAAAGCAGATGTTCAGATCCACATGCTATCAAGAAAAGAATTACTTTCAGTTACACTAAAGGAGGAGCTATTTTGTACCTAGCTTATCATCTGATTATTTGCCCCCATAAATCAATTTGAATATGCAGTTATTCTAGGCAGATGTTTCACAGATGCACGAATAAGAAGTGATAGTGTGCTGTCTACTGACTCGCTCAGCTACATCCTAACCCCAGCCCACAGGCATAAGGAAATCCAAATAATACTTCTGGAGCAGGTGTTGAGCCCATGCTGACACCAGAACCCAAAGCTACTGTCCATGACACCAAAACCAGACTGTTCTGCTCTCTAAACTCCACATGATCTATACAAATTTCTGCAGAGATTGAGAACACAAAGGCTTTGTGCTGTGTTCTGAAAGACACAAATCTGGCAGCAAAAATCTTACAGCAGCAGCCAAAGCTGTCCACCATATCTGAGGCTGAGCTCCAGCCATTGGGCCAGCCACCAGTCAGACTGCCCTGGAACAGTATGTGTTCTTCCAATTACCTGGGCTCACAAAGGAGGAGGCCAGATGAAGCGAACTTCAAGAACACTTCCAAGGGTGAACAGGAGAACCCTAAATCCTACCTCACAAGAAGAGACTAAGAAAACACGGCACTTCTGCCCTGAAAAGAACAAAGATGACTACTGTCTATAAATCCTTTGGGGACAGGAAAGAGATTTAAGCTGGTGCTGGGACCAGAATAAAGGATATATAAACTGGTAATAAGTAACTGTACACTGAAAATTAAAATATAATTTCTAATAATAAGAAGACAAATTCTGGAATGTCCACCCATTCAGAAAAGAATTAGATATCACAAAACTAAATGGTTTTACTTTCTTTAGATGATACACAACTGCTTGGCACGGGAATCAGGAGGTCTTCTGCAGTTCCATGTTTCTGCGCTGATCAACATTTACATTGGGAAAAAACTCAAGAGGGCACAGGCTGAGCGTACCAAGGTCCATAAATATTAGAAATTATTTAAGACAAAACTGAGCAATGATGGGGGAAGAAAACTGTCCCCCGTGTACTGTTACCAAGAGAAGAACTCAAGGGAACTTAAGCCTCAAAAATAGCTGTACTGTATATGAGAATATGCTGCAGCTCATACAGCAGCTCCCAGTTCCCATTACACATACAATTGGAGTAGATCATTAAATGGCCACCTCTGGTCTTAAAAATCCATGGATCACAAGGCATGGTAAAAATGATACAAGTAACAACGGAAAACCTGAAATTATTCCTGTTCAGGTAGCACTTGGAACCAGACAGCTGGTTCAGATCGCAAAGTTTTTCCTAGCTGGGAAACACAGCCTGATCTAAGGTTCAGACAAAGGTGAAACTCATTCCAAAATCTGTATTTGGCAAGAGCCTGGGGATACCCTCACAGCACTAGGTTTTTGCATTTCTTTGTTAACATTTAATATGATGTGGAGATGCAGAGGTCCAAATCCCTAAATAAAATGGAAGAACACAACACTAGCAGTAAAATGTGTAAACTAACTACAGCAAATATAGTTTAACAGCATAAGGAGCAAAAAACACTTATCCTAAGACAACGTGCATACGGACTGTGTACTTGCAGTCCTTCAGACAACACAAAATCACAACTACGACTTTTAGAAGACTTTCCACAAGAACAGGAAAAAGATAGTTCTTGTTCCATCTACATTTTGCCTTCTGCAATTGCTCTCCACCTCAACAAGTGCCCTCTGTGCTCAACTGGCACACTCTTCAACCAGTCATCCTAGTGTCAAATTTCTAGTAAAAAATACATCACATCCCTTGAAAACACAAGTACAGTAACATTCAGTTTCCTCTAGAATATTTCCTCAGAGATGCAGTCTCCAGTGGACAAAGGCCAAAGCACACCTGTGACTTTAACTTGGTGCATCTTCCTTTTTGACCCTTAGATGAAATACAAACCTCCTTTGTCTGAGAATATCCAAAGAGTGTGACTTTACCCCAAGGGACAGCAGACTCCTACAGCTGATTTCACATGCATACAAATTCTCTATGTGGCTGAACTGATGCCAAGTCTGAGAAGAACTTTGTGGATCTTCAGATGACAGCATATAAAAACTGCATAAAACAAATATTTATCATCTATAAATACACACAGGCACATTTCTCCTCTCCACAGAGCAGAGATTCCCACTACAAAGTATCTTGCAACATGTCAGACATATTGACAAAGCAAGAAGTTTGTTTTTTTCTCTGCTCTGAACAGCAAGGCCATGTTCTTTGTTCCTACTCCTCTGATATTTATCCCTTCATTTCTTCTCCATATTCTGCCTCGAGCCATAGGCTTGTCTGCTGTCTCTTCATACTGGAAACACGCAAGCTTGTTTGGTTTAAAAGGTCAATCACAGCTTGTTTATACTCAGTCTTTCTCAAAAATCTCTTACTATAAGCTAGGAAAAACACTGCAGAAGAGCCAGTGCTGGATGAAGGAGTATGACTGTAACCAAGGTATCACATCAGGGGCACAGATATACTTAAGGCACATGGAAGACATCATCCATCAGTTGAGGGGTTTGTGAATCATTCTGTGTTCCTGGTCAACAGCAAAAAAAATAATTTAATTCAGCTTATAACAAAAAATGCTTAAACCACGTACATTAGCTTGTATTGGTCATAAATAGCGGCAGCAAACCATCAGACAAACTGATGCCCCATATGTTAATCCAACATAACTGACTGTGTCATAGAGTTTAACCCTTGAACATCAAGAATAGGGTTAAAACAATGCCAGTTCTGTTTTACAGAAGAGGAATGGGTAGAGCTATCAAGGCTTATACGCTTCCATGACCAAGAGTTGTAACATGGCATTTTAAAGCTGTTCTGTGGTTGGTTTGGAGGCTTTTTTTAATGCATAAAAAAATACAACATAAAGTTTGAAAATGTACATCATCAGTACAATGTTCTACTCCTTAGCTCAATGGCAACAACTCCCTTTCAAAATAAATTGGTCTCAGTGTGTGGTACTGTAACTTTATTCTATCCAGTTTAGCAGTGCTGAGTTCTGTGCCATAAGCTCTTTATAGGTTACAGAAAATTGGAATTTAGCAATCAAAAGTTGCCCAAAGTTGAAGCGGAGGATCCTACTTCTCAATTGCGTTGCCAACAGATACTTGTGTAGCCACAAACCATCCACCACATCTTTCGACTTAAAGAAGAAAATCTTCGCAGATGCTTCCTCTTTCCCAGACCTGTCAGGGTATTTGCCATTGCAGAAGATGTGTTTTTGTGTAGACAGCTCATGGCACTACTAAGGCTGTGCCTCAGGTACTGTGAGTGAGAACACAAACCACCTCTCATAGCTAGGTACCAGCAATAAAAAATCCATCAGGAACCAGAGTAAATACTCACTTGTGTTACATACACACCACAGACTACTTCATATCCACATTTCTGTGCTCCCTGTGGGCACATGGGATATCTATGCTTTCTTTTCTCCTCCTCTCAGTTGTCAGAAGAATAATCAAGTTCATTTTCCACTCCCAGGCTGGTCTCTCTGCCATCTTCCAGAGCAGCTTTTTCCTATTGCACAGCTATCCATCCTGGTGCCTCCGTGACCTTAACTGAAAACCTAACCAAACCAAGGCAAGTCCCTGTCAATTCAAAGTCTAAAAATGAGGTTTGCTTTTAACTAGGTTTGACAGGGACTGGCTCTTGGTATGTTATTTCCAACATTTATTGATGGCCTTTCATAACTCAATCAGAGGCTTCACACTGCTCTGTCACTTCAGTTACAAGGCCATCCGTAACCACTGAATATAAGGTAACCCGAGAGGAACCAGAGCTGAACCTCCCCCTCCAAAATCTTTCTTCACCTGTGCAGTCTGGGCTGAACTACAACACTGAGTAGCTAATGAGAAGTGCAGGCTCCAGCTGATACCCACACACCAGAGACAAAGAGAAACGGCGCTCTTCTCTGTAAACCAGTATGTTCATTCCAAAAAAGAAAAAAAAATCTCCAAGAAAACTACTACAGTTTCATTTTTCTTCTGTGTGAAAAAGTGCAAGTCCCTGTCCTGTACAATCAGAGACAGCCTTGGAGCAAACACCCACATAGCACCCTGCTGCTATTCATTACTCGCTCCAGCAGAACACAATGAAATCCCCAGAGAGATTTTATAGCCTTCTTGTAACTCTACACGTCTGTTTGAAGAGACCCCAAACAGCCGCACATATAGGCTCCTGTCACACACTACCAGATATTTGAGAGCTCAGTCCTTGTGAAATATCAGAGGCACTACACATACCTGATCTCCTAAGAAACAAAAGGACAAAAAAAATCAGTGACCTCCTCATGGTTTGTGTCACATGGTGAAATACAACTGTGTACAAACTGTACATGCCTGCAGAGGGTATCAATGTATTTATTGCACAAGATATATTTGGAAATTTCTGTGAGGATTATGGTATTTGGAAATTTGGTTTCAAGATAAATAGCAGACTCCAGCAGAAAAAAAAAACAAACGAAACCAACCAACCAACCAACCAAACAAAAAAAAACAAAAAAAAACAAGAGTTGTTCAAAGAAACAGCAGTGAGATGTTCATTACTCCATCAACACAATGGAAAAGGCTGGAAGGCTGGAAGTTACATCTCCAGCAGATGATAGATCCTCCCTAGATTTCTTCTGTTCTTCTCATACACATATAAAGTGTAGAGAGCCTACCTTTTGTTGGGAGAGGAAAGTGATTAACGTTAACCAAAGAATTAAAAAAGAAGAGAAATAAACTAATATTCATCTTTACTCAGAACAGAAGCAATTTTTACTTTAATAGTAAGGGTAGAAATTCCTTTTCATCCAACTTTTTTTTTTTTTTTAATCAGCTACTTTACAAAGACACTAATGAGTTCTGAAAATGGAATTTGGACCTGCTCTTTCTTCCTGAAATTTAACCAGGACATTTCCCAAAGACAAGTGCATCTCCTCAGTATTCAGTTGAGATCAGCAGCACCCCAAAAATGCCTATTCTATAGCAGGTGCAAACTGACACAGAAACACACTTTTCATCACCAGTCCATCAGCCTCCTCTTCTGGTTTAGATCAGTCCTCTGTCTCCTTTTTAAATTTTGATTGTAGATAAAGACACAGAATCTGGTTAACTCTTTTAGCTCAGTTTAAAACTGCTGCCAATTTATGCCACAGACCTTCTGGACTGTGTTCTTGCACTTTCCATTCAGTCTGTCCCAGATGTGTACTGCAGGCTATAGCATTTTTGAGCTATCCAACTTACCTGTGTACACACTCTGGAATGATATGAATATTACACTCTGGAATGATATGAATATTACATGCAGCAGCACTTGCAGCAAGCAATACGTTAAGTCCTATATTTTTAATGCCACTTTTAGTATGCCTATAAAAAGACTCTATGCAGAAGATTGGATTATGTATTTTTGCACTGTCTGGGAATAGGATACGAGTAAGAGATGTGGCAAGTGGGAATGATCCCATCCAGGTGCAGCAGCCTTTGGCAACCAGCACTTACAAAGACTGCTGTAAAACATATCTTCCTACAGGCACCACAGCTAGTTAAATCCATGGGAATTCTACATCTCAGAAGGTTTCCAACAGGCTATCACATGAAAAGTGCTGGTGAATGCTTTCCCTTGCAGTGAGTGGATTACATGCTGCTCTTCAATTTCTCTGCATCCACTCAAAAATGTGACAATTTCACATCTCATAGTGTGCTCTCCCACAGCTCATAACAGAGGGCCAGAAGGAAGAGAAATGCCTGCCAGACACTTTATCAACATTTGATGATATTTGGAGCCTTCTCTCATATTTTTCCTTACCTCTTATGAACTAAATTAGGGCACACGAACCCATTAGAGCTTTGTAAGTGTCTCACTTTCTTTCACATCACTCCTGTTTCTGCACCTCAGCTTTGGCCTGGAGAGACTTCCCCAGCAGCAAGAGAACATTTAACCTCTATGATCTTTACAATGTTTGATTTCCTTGAGATAGCAAATGTACAAAACAAGCAGGACCGGGAGCACTTTAAAGCAAGGATAACTCAGATTACTGCAAGGCTTTTTTTCCTTGTCATCATTTGCCAAGAGAGACAGACATTCCTCCAACAGACAGCATTTCCTAGCGCTGCTTTCCCCAAATAACAGAGAAACTTAGCAGGTAATTAGGTGATTAAAACAGAGAGCCTGACACACAATGAGGGATGAATCGATAAGTGACCTTTGATGAAATGGAGCCATTGATCAATGATTACTTTTTTAATAAATGATTCTTTTCTTGTGTCAGCTGGGACTTCTTCCCTCACCTATAGCACTAACATTAACCTTTGCCACACAGGGATTAAAGGAGATGACACTATACAGAACTGTCAAGCAAGATGCCAGCAAGAGAACAAATGGCAAAACAGAGGCTCAACTGAGCCACTGGCTCACTATTTCCCTTTGATGGTTTAGCTGATGATGCTCAATTTCATCACCACCATTCCAACCTCTGTTTGCTGTACACAAGCTCTGAGATGGCAGGTTGGTCAGAGAAAGAAGGCAGCTCTCAATGGGGTTAAGAAAGCTAGGAATTCAGGGATAGCCAGTGAAGGCAGATGGGGCAAAGTGAAGCATAACATTAACAACATGAATATATTGGCTGCAGAACCACAAGAAAAATCAAGTTCTACAATTCCAAAGCAAGCTTGATGATCCAGTTTCCAGGCCCTTAACTGATGGCAGGCACAACCCTGAATTCTTTCTATTTCACTGGCTGGCTCCATCCCAAAACACTTCTGCCTCTATGCATGCCAACCTGTTTGACTTCAAGGCATTTGCTTCTCCTGAGTGGACTCCATCAGTCACGTCAAGCTGCAAGAGTTATTTTGTGAGAAGGGGAAAAAAGCCCATAGGGAAAAGCACAGCTTATCAAGTGTACGGTGCCTGGGACTTGAGTTCAGTCTTAACCCAGATGTCCTGGTGTGAAGCATGCACTAATCAGGTGAGCCCTCTGACACCATGCCCACAGGAAAAAGACCATCTGGAAACAGTTTTTAAAACCTTAAACAGGTAAAACGGCAAGCGTAATACAGGAACAGGAAAACCTCAGCATTTGGCAGGGAAGCAGCTGCTTTCTGTTTTTAATGGTGGTACCCTCCAGTATGGCTCCTGCTACAATGGCTCTGCTGGGTGGTCCATACACTTCTTTAGTTGGCATGTCTCACAGGAGCTGCAGGGAGGATCGTATACGGTCTGTCTTTGTTACTCCCTGTGTGTGCTGCACCACGGTCCCCAGTGGAGCAAAACAACCCCATCTTGGTCAAGTGCCATGAAGCCAACTGCTTCAAAGAATGAAACACACTCCAGGCAGCTCAGCCATTAATAAAACGGAGTTCAGCTAAAGGGAGTAACTAGAGAATACCTCAAAAGAAGCCTCTAGTTCAGCTTCAAACATCTTGTGCATGTGTGACTCATTGCCATCCATGACAACAGCAGACACCCAAGTATTGCTCAGACAAATCTGAAGCATCTCCCCACACTATTAGTGAAAGAGGGGACACAGTCAGCTGAAGCCCCACCTCACTAGACATTTCCAATGCAAAAACAGCTTCACTGTGGACAAAGAGGTATGCCTTGCTCTTCCTTCTCTGAAACTGGTCAGTTGGTAATTTTTTAAGGCACCAGCTTGATATATCCAACAAAAACTTTGTCCCTGTCAGAATACAATAAATGCCTGCCATCTTAATAGGAGAGAATCATTCTGCCCATGTTGCCTCATATTGTTTCTGTCCACATAATAATACAGGAAAGATATACAAATGGGATGAAAGGAAATCATTCCCTACATAGAATCAGAGAAGAAAGGTAAGAGTACTGGTTACCACCAGTACAGATCTGAATTGTTAGGGTGAGGATTGGGAGCCTCACCAACTGCTCAGCACAAAAAGAATCCACTGGATATGACAAAGCTCTCTCAACTGAAGAAGAGAGTAGGCTCTCAAGTTTTCCCATAGCTTTGCATTAAGAACACTTGGTCTTGTAGGCCTCACTTCCAACATACTTGTCTGCTCAATGGTGTCTCCAAGGACTCATTCTGCGCACGAAACTGCTCTCTACACTCAACTTCCTCTCTTCTCTCATCAGAAGAGAGAGGCAAGGGATCACAGTATTAATTAGATCTTGTCTTTTAAAGATAATACAGTGTTACAGACTAAGAAATTTGATGATACACACCACTTCCATGTCACTCCATTTTTGTGCTTCCCTACTGTACTCAGTAAAGTTATTAGGCACTACTTCTTCCCAACTCCTCTGCCAACTCCCAACAAGCAGGTCTCAGCAGCCTTGTCAGAGCCAGGAAACATTGCCAACTATGGCAACACTAGCTCCCCAAGGGACCTTTCACAGAATCACAGAATGGCCAGGGTTGGAAGGAACCTCAAGGATCATGAATCTCCTGCCACGTGCAGGGCCAACCTCCACATTTAATACTAGACCAGGCTGCCCAGGGCCCCATCCAGTCTGGCCTTGAACACCTCCAGAGACGGGGCATCCACAACCTCTCTGAGCAGCTGCTCCAGCACCTCACCACTCTTCTGTAAAGAACTTCCTCCTGACATCCAACCTAAATCTCCCTTCCCTCAACGTAAAACCATTTCCCCTTGTCCTGCAGTCATCAACACTTCCAAAGAGTTAATTCCCCTCCTGTATGTAGGCTGCCTTTATGTATTGAAAGGCTGCAATGAGGTCACCCCACAGCCTTCTTTTCTCCAGGCTGAACAAGCCCAGCTCCCTCAGCCTGTCTTCATAGGGGAAGTGCTCCAGCCCCCTGATAATTTTTGTGGCTCTCCTCTGGACCCTCTCCAACAACTCTCTGTCTTTCTTGCACTGGGGGCTGCAGACCTGGACACAGTACTCCAGATGGGGCTTCACAAGAGCAGAGTAGAGGGGGACAATCACCTCCCTGTCCCTGCTGGCCACCCCTCTTCTGATGGAGCCCAGGATACCATTTGCCTTCCAAGCCGTAAGGACACACTGCTGGCTCATGTTCAGTTTTTCATCTGTCAAGACCCCCAGGTCCTTCTCTGTAGGGCTGCTCTCAAGGACCGCTCCTTCCAGTCTGTATGGATGCCCGGGGTTTCCTCTGGCCCAAGTGCAAAACTCTGCACTTTGCCGTGTTGAACCTCATCAGGTTCACCCGGGCCCACCTTGCTAGCCTGCCGAGGTCCCTCTGAATTGCATCCCTTCCTTCTACCGTGTCAACCACACCACTCAGCTTGATGTCATCAGCAAATTTGCTGAGGGTGCACTCGATTCCGTCATCAATGTTGTTGATAAAGGTGTTAAAGAGCACCAGTCCCAAGACAGACCCCTGGGGGATGCCGCTCATTACCAGCCTCCACCTGGACGTAGAGCCATTGATGACCACCCTCTGTCTGCAGCCTTTCAGCCAGTTTCTTATCCATCAAGTGGTGCACCCATCAAATCCACATCCCTCCAACTGCCATACTGAGACAAAACAGAGTGGTTCCACAGGACAGCACCAGCCTCTACCTCTGCATGCAGAGAAGCAGGAAGGGATGAAGATATTTACAGATTATTACAGATTCTGATCTCACTCCAGTCATTTGATGGACAGTACGCTTTTCCATTCATTCATATATCCATGCTTTGTCCTTCCAGACACAAGCTGTATGCCAAGTCCTTCCCAGGTACTTGGTCAGACCAATATTTGTAGGGATTGGAGAGCAGAGAGAAGGAACATCATCCTCTTATCCCACACAAACTTGCTCCCTCCTTCCATTTCTCCATGATTCCATTCCACAATCTTCATTTCCTGCAACCCTCTATGTAGCTCATTCTCATCATGCTCCTTACTATGAACTTGTCCTATAAATTAATGGTCCAAAATTGTACAGTTCCTCAAACCATGGACCCAGATTTTGAGACACAACAGTACAACTGAGTGGAATCAAGGCAACTGATAAACATTTCATTAAAAATTGCCATAATGGGGTTCTTTGTTAACAGGTCTTTAGAAACAAGTGAAAATTTCTAAATTTTAGCGTCTTACACTGTGAGAGAAGTTGTGGATGCCCCATCCCTGAAGGTGTTCAAGGCCAGGTTGGATGGGGTTTGGGCAGCCATATCTAGTGGGTGGCATGAGGGTCGGAACTAGGTGGTGATATTTAAGGCCACTTCCAGCCCAAGCCATTCTGTGTTTCTTACACTGTGATTTCTGGCATATTTAAAACTAAAAGCAAGAACACATGTAGCTTTCTTGCTCTTTGTCTTGGATCCCAAACTAAATCATGAGTGGCAAATTATATTCCATTAAAGGACACCAATTAAAGATAATCATGCTTCTATTTGAATACTTTTTATCTGGCATTGTTACAAGCGACATCTAAGATTAACAGAATTGAAGGATTAGAAGGAAAAATGCCTTTCACCTAAATGCTTACTCCATGAGTCTGACAGCATTCCATGTCAAGTCAGTTTCACTGTTTCTGCTATAAGCAGCCATTTCCCCTGTTAGTTGAGCTGGATTAGACTCATATAAATAGGAAAAGAAAAATACATATGAAAATGTAACTACAGAAAGTCAAATATTAGCAAGAGAGCCCAAGGAGAGCACTTCTTTTTTTCAGCTGAGTAAAATGAAGCTGCCTCGTACTCCTTAAACAACACACACACAAAAAATACTCTGCTTCAAATAAACACACATTTCCCATCAGGCACAAAAACACATTCAACAGACAGTGTCAATATTGGCAATGGCCTCTTTTTTTCTAATTTCAGTAAAGTGAGTGATCTGTTTTTTCACATAGTCTACCCTAGAAATATGAAATATCTATGATTCACGCTGCAACCTACCTCTCCAGTCCTACAACTGAGGAGGAAGGCACACTGAATGTTTTGTGGGTTGTTTTTTTTTTTTTTTGTGGGTTTTTTTTTTTTTTTTCCATCAGAGAATAAAAACATTAAAAGCATTGTGGATTTTTTAGTATCTTTTTCCTCCTCAAAAGTAGACTCATCACTCAATATTTCCCTTCCGTATTTCCCCACGTTTCCCCCACTTCCAACCCACTACCTGGCACTCTTTCCCTTCTCAGACTTTGTCTCTTTCCCCACTGTGCTCCTTCGGGACACCCAGTTCAGTGCTGCCTCCTGGCTCTCCCCTGTCCCTCTCCATGCTGAGCTGACTGGACTCTTGTGCAGCTGCCAGTGGGGTCAGTGCATAGAGTTAGCTGTTACATGTATACTTCATACATCAGAAAGCTCCCTTTTGTGCTTTTAATTCATTCTGTTCACTTTGAAACTCTATCTATAGTCCTTCACCCTTCCTTCTTCTTTACTTCTACTTCCCTGTATCTTTTTCCCTCAGCCAAAGCTTGGTAATTTTCTTCACGTTTCTCTCTTGGTCTTAAAACTTCCCATTTCTTTCCCATTCTCCACCTACTTCCTCTGGCTAATTTTGTTACCAGACTCTGCTTTAAGTGCCAGCCATGATTTCCAGTACTTCCACAACTGTATCATTTGTGAGACTCCTTAAATTTTCTCCAGTTTCTTGTTTGGAGTTCTAACACTGCCAGTTCTCAATCACACAAACACCAAATCTGCTTCAAAAAGCGCTCTCCTTCACTAAGAATTGAATGTTCCTATAGGAAGCAATCACCATTTTCACAGGGGTGCATCATGATGCATCAGCGTTAAGAGGGTGGCTTACTAAGAACTGATTAGAAGAGATGAGCAATGCTTTGATAATCAAGGCTGAATCCACTTGAAGTTAAGACAAAGGTTTGGGCTGTCAGTTCTTCTCCCTAGAAACTTAAGAGAAAAAAAAAAAAGACTCATCTGAGATACTTAGGCCACGGACAACGCTAACCAGAGCTATCAAGAAATTCCAAGGCAAGAGAAGTCAAATCAGCTATCTGCAGCAACCATTTACCTCTTCAGGGTCCAAACTCTACACAGTCAACAAGCAACTGCATAAGGCAACTTTCTAGCAACCCAAGGAAGCTAAAAGCTAAAAGCTTCCTTAGGTTAGTAATACAGCATTAAGAGCACCACAATTTTCACCTGGAAAATAAGAGAAAGAGAGTAGCATCTGTTCAGTAGGCTGAATGAAGTGGTACACCTGGGACAAAGATACAGACAATTCCCAAGTAGTGAGATGGGATACAGCCTTTCAAAGTTTAAGGCAGGACCCTCTCTGACAAAGTTGTTTGCAGTGGCCTGTTGTTCCCTCACAGCACAGTAAGGTTGCTAGTAGCATCACTGCATTACTGCAGTTTACTCCTTGACATGACATGCTGCCCAGCCAGACACAAATGTGGGTGTGCGGGTGGCACAGGAGAATGAACATGCAGGCAGCTGTGATTGAAAACTCTGAAAGTCTAAGGTCTCTGCAAACACCCAAGTTAAAAGCAGAGGCAGCCTCCTGGATCGATTATGCATGCACGCCACTGAAAATACAGGCAGCTAAAGTGCCAGAGCCCTGCTGGATAATTTATAGGCTGTTGTTAGTATTCACAGAGTGGTGGGCAGAGTTCAAAGGAACAAGGTAGAGAATAGAAGTTTGAGCCTTATGAAAACACTGTCACAGCCAGCACGAGCTTCTGCTCCATAAGGGGCGCTGCTTGTGCTAGGTACAGGCAGAAGCCAGCAGACATCAGCATAGCAAGAGCAGAGAAGTGCCATCCTGGCACAGGCGCAGAGCAGCCAGGCAGAGTGCACAACCAGAAAGCACTAATGTGCAAACTGTGAGTGTCTGAGCACGTAGCTGCTTTGCTTTTTGGAGAGTACAGGTCAGCTGTGTGGCAAACAGCCTGTGACTCTTCTTTCCCCACAATCTTTCCTTACTATACCCTTGATTCTCCTACCTGCCACACCTTGTGTTTCAGGGGCTACTTCTGCCATAAACACCAAGCAGGGAATAACTGAGGACCTTCAGATGTCTTTCTTACTTAAGGGTTTCACCAGGATTTGAAGTCAGAACTTCGGAGGAAAAAAATAATCACCCTAAGCCACTTAAAACATGAGCTCTGTTCAGGTGAGCTCAAGTTTTTCAGTTTCACCACTGCCTGAGCCTCTTAGCCATTAAGTTAACAGAGAGAAAGATGAGAAGACAGTGAGGTCACCACTTTACCAAGCTCCCTGTCTGCTCACTTTTGAGATTACACACAACACCAACAGCATTAGCATAAGTACTGGGTTGTTGCCTTCAGGAAAATGAAAAGCAAAACCTCCCTCGCCTGACTTCTCGCTCTGCAAGGCTCCTGTAAAACCAGAGCTTGCAGGCAGACATACAGGGGCACTCTGCGTGCTGTTACTATTCGCCAACAACTTCCTAGCACAGTAAAAGGAGTACAAGAGAAGGCATCATGCAGACAGATAAAAGAAGGGATTTAGCCAATTTTATACCAGCACCTGTACATCCAGGTACATCCACCTTTAAATTCCACTCTCACATCACCTCTCCACAGCACCTAGCATATTCATCTTCAACATTACACATTTCCCAAGAGTCCTGTCTGAAGGTACAAGTAATTACCTGATCTGTAAACTTTTCTAAATGAAGCTCCCTAGCCTTTGCAACGTGCATCTGAACTGAGAAGTATCACACACTGTGCTGCTTCAGAGACACCAACAGCTTGTAATGAAAACCTTTTGTTCTAAATTTTGGACAGCACCAAGCAAAATACAATCCTAGTGTATGAGCCAGGATTATGGCAGTATAATTAAATAACAGTCACTTAAACTAGTCTCCACTCCATACAAGTTCAAATACAACATTTCTTTCTTTTTTTTTTTTTAATCTCTGTAGTCTGGAGGACTAGAATATTGACAGAGGGGTGTTCTTTTAATCATTACAGTCAATTTTTAATTAATTATTTTATTTTTTAAGCAAAGAAGCTGCATCTTTATTCTCTTAAGCACTGGCATGGATTTTCAGTGTAGTATCAGCCAAACTATTGAATGCAGTATGTAACTTGATTAGCTCAGTTTCTACACATGTGGTGGTCATTGGGGTCTTGGCAACTAATCTATAAAAGGTTCACAGCAATATTTCAGGTAGATATTCAACAGAAATGTTATTAAAAGTCAGAGGATAGACATACATGTTGAACAGCACGGAATTTTGAAGAGTGGCAGCATCTGCTAATAAGTTTGACAACCATTAACTTGCAGAACAGTTTGGGATAGAATCTCAAATCAATCCTAAGATGAAGAGCACACAGAATGTGATTAAATAAATCAGTCCATTGTTTAGGATTTTCAACAAAGAGGATTTAAACTCCTTCTATTGAATTTGAGACCTATTTTAGAGATAAGAGATAGCAATTTGCTCTTGTCACAAAACAACTCCATCTCAGAACAAAATAGAAGTTTCTGCCTCCCATCCCCTCCGTTTGATTGTTTACCTCTGGCAGTACAGAATGGAAGCTTCAGAAAAGAAAAAAAAGAAGAAAAAAAAAGAAAAAAATAATAATAGCTGCATTTAAATGCATGAAAAAAGTCTGGACAGGGTCTGGAATAAAAAAATGATGGTTGGGTGGAGCTATAAAACAGACAGAAAAGACTTGTGTGGAAATAGAGAGATTTAATGTGTTTAACATGCAGAGAGACAAAAATTACAAAGAACAACCACATCTGAAATGACATATAAATCAGTTTACAAACAGAACCATTTTCCCAGTACAGTTATGGTGACAGAATAATCACTGGAGAGCTTTAAGAAATCATTCGCTGAGCACTTACATGGGAAAATCTAGCAAGGGGACCCAGGAGACCTGGTTGATCTTCAAGAACAACCTCCTCAAAGCACAAGAACATCAGAATCGATGTGCAGGAAGCCAAGTGGGTGTGGAAAGAAGCAGGTGGCTGAATGGAAAACTCCTGATGGAGCTCAAGCATAAAAGGAAGAAAATTGAAGATGAAAGCAGGGCTGGGCTCTCCAGAAGTAGAATGAAACTCTGCCTCAAAACAACAGGATGAGAACTAGGAAAGCTTGAAATAGCATGAAAATTCACAAAATGTGAAAGGTGGCAAGTGGGGCTTTGAAATGCACCCTTGCAGCAAGACTACACAAACTACAGGCCCAGAGCTGAATGGGACAAGATACTATAGGCAGAAAGGGCACAGAAAATACTTAGGTCCTCAATGCGTAGGTCTTTACTTGTGATATCTGTTCTCAGCCTACCTGTTCCACATGCCCACTGGAATTATCCAGGGGACAGAAACAATACCTGCAACAGAGGAAGATTGACTTATGAACTGCTGAAGAAAACAGAGCTTACTCAGTACCTGGGGACCAGACAACATGTCCCAGCCAGAGCAAAGGGTGCATGAACAGCTGGTGTCCTTCTCTGCCTTGTTTGAGAGGTCACAGTGAATGAAGGAGTCTCCTGATGACTGAAAAAGGTTAATATCACACCTCTACTCATGAAGGGAGAGAAGGATTCAGGAAATTTCAGACAGGTCAGCCTAACATCAGTCCCTGGAAAGACTGCAGCAAATCCTCCTAGAACGAGGCACAGGAATAGCCAAAATACAACTGGGAATGACCAGCAAGAGTCTATCTAGGGAAAACTCAGGCTGATTGCCTTATGTGATGAGATTATTGGCTTGGTGAAGAAACAGCTTTTGAAGCAACTTCCAACAGCATACTAGTAAACTATATAGAGATGGCTGGAATCAGATGAGCATACTGCAAAGCACATGGAAAAATGACCAGACCATTGAACTCAAAGGCTAGTGGTCAGCAGTACAACACACTAATGGTAGCCCATTAGTAATGATGTTCCTCAGGGGTTCTTTGCTGGACTTCTCTATTTCATCAGTGTCGTCTTTGTACTGTACTGTGCTGCATATGTGGAAATAATCCCACACTATGACATGCTGTGTGTGCTCTTGCCAACATAGTTCAGTATATAATTAGTTTTTACAATGCAAGAATCACCATGATGGGTAGGGGCTGGAGCATGATAGGCAAAAAGGCTGGGAGAGATGTGTTCATTCAGCTCAAAATAATATCAATATTTGGTCCCCATTCTCTCCATAGCTGTGAAACCTCACTATTCTCTAAGGGAGCATAAGAGACAAACTGAAACATGGAGACATGTTTTAAGAACCAAAGGCACAGAGTTTTTAATTTCTCGTTTCCAAAGGTACATAGAAGTCTACAGGAGAGCCAGGAACAAACCACCAAATACTCCAACTCTCTTTTCCATAAGAGCTTGCCCCATAAACGTGTTCTAGCACTAATGGTCCCATAATTTTGCAATTTGTCTGTATTGGAGGGTTCTTGCCAATCAATTCACCCACGGAAAGTTAAATAAAACTCAAATGGACAGTTAAAATTGTATTGAAGTTTTACATGACATAAAACATGCAGCTACACAGCAAGCTGAAGTGGAAGGGAATTAGGGATTCCAACACAGTTAACACAGTCAACTCACTTGTAACACGTCTCATGTTAGCGTACTATGTGATGACAAGACATTACACAGTAAAGGACAAAGAGCATCACAGCGCTACACAGTTACTCAACTTAATGTTCATTAAAATTATATTTATTAATAGTCATTTAAAATTCAAAAAGAACATAAACTCCCCTCAAAGTTACCCATTGTCTATCCTACATTTTGTGGCCCTTGCAGAACCACTCTAAACAAGACGTACAAATGCAGCCACTGGAAGGGGCAGAGCTCCTACAGCCAAGCAAGCCCAAGGTCCCCAGGCAGTGCAATACAGCCTCACAACCGGAAATGCCACCCTCTGTATAAACAGTTCAGAGCTCTCCATGTTTTTGGGCAGCCTTGCACTCTCTAATGTACAGTGCCAAATATATAACCTATATGTATAACGTCATATGAATGGCATTAGATGTTTTTTGCATTACCTTGGTAGCACTTTGGCCAACAACCCTCTTGCTATGTGCCACTTACTTTGCATACTCATCCTGCTGACAACCTGAAACTTTTTTCTCGGCATCCTTCTGAACACTCAGCATCAACATCATAATTACTGTCTCATTTTCTTTTATAACAAAATATATATATATACAACTACCTCCTTTCTTTTAAAACCTGCACTGGTCAGTTCACTGATAGATCAGTATGTCTCCCTACCTTAGGGATTAGAAGGATGATGGGAAGTTTTGGGACAGAAAACTTCATCAAGTAAGAAGTAAGCTGTTTAAATACAACAGATGGGAGATGCACAGACACAAACTCTGAAGCAAGGGCCGCAGCTTGAATTATTATTGTAATCCTTTGCCACATGCCTACAGAAAACTTGACAACAGCTAAGCTGTCAACATGCTATCATACCACCCATCCTGCTGACCAATCTTTGTTTTTCTGTACTCCCCCAGTTATCTGTGTCCATCTGTTGTCTCTTGTCTCATTATTAGCTTGCTAGCTCTTTGGGGCAGGGAACATTTTTTGCCCTGTGTTTGATTCTGGACTGTGTAGGTTCTACCACAATAGGCAGGGATAATAATAACAAAAATAATTAGACTGTCTCTCACTAACTCCTTGGATTTGAATGTTTCCCTCCTAACTTCACAGCAGGGTTCACAAACAGTTATTACTTCATGCAATATGGAGCATCATAAACAAATAACTATACCCCAGCCTATCTCTGACCATTTCATCAGTCACCCCCCTTCAGGCCTGCATGTGCTGAACAATCCATTTGCTTCAAATGGTGAGCGTGTGTGTGAACTCAGCTCCAGAGGAAAATATTGGCCTTGTAGTGTAGCAGAACTAATGCCCTGGATATAACCCTTGGATAGATTTTCCCTGGACAGAACAACCTTCCTACATACAAACTGTTGCCTCCTACTATTATGTGTCAAGCCTGACTCATTTCTACTGCCAAGAAGTAGAGGATAATTTCTTCGTCCTCCACTCTGAAAAATGGCAAGAACCTGCAGTTACAACTTTATTTAAAGGCAGAAAGAGGTTTTATCATGAACTTCAAACATACACAAGCGGTCAATCCCAATGTTGCCCTTGTTCAACAAGTATATATTCCTGGATGCTCTGCTCTTTGAGATCTGTAGAGGAACTGGATCTCTGTACCGGATTTGCTCAGAAATTCACACTTAGACCCGATTAACGCCTGTCTATGTACAACTAAGATGTAGAAAAAAATGAAAGAAAGACACCACATAATGTCTTGAATTGTTTTCCAGCAGCCACTGAGGAGGTTTTGTTAAGCCCTGAGGGAGTTAGAACGGTAGCCTCTCTGGAAGTACCATCAGCCCCTTTCACAAGTACTAAAAGTCTATGTCTTTACTGGACCAGGCTTTAGGCTCCCTTTTCTCTAGCCATCAGAGTCTAACACACCTCCCTGCAATGCCTAACCCACACTGCTTTGCTTTAGGTAACTGGAAGAACAGTTCATTCCACAGATGAAAATCCTTTGCATTTGTTCAATGTATTTCATGGAAGAGCACAGAAAAATCATTTTTCAGAAATGACAACACACTATAAAAACCTGCAGTGGATTTTAACAGGTACAAAGAGAGGTGGAGGTCTTCTTTTTAATCTCCAAATCATTTCTCAAAATCTTCCCAGCACAAGTTAGTCAACGGCTGGGAGAAGAACCTCTAATGTCTCCAATTTTTAGTTAGGAGAACATGGAAAGCTGGACGAGTCCTCTGCTCTTTATCCACAGGAACAGAAGGACTTAGTGCTGGATGCATGTGTGACTCTGCCAAAAGCTACAAGCTTGCTCAGGCCTTTTTGGGACACAATATAAAACTGATTATGCCAGGGACACAGCAGGTGCTGCAGGGGCATTGCAGAGGGAGGGTTACACCCAGGTCCTGCCTCCGACACTCTCACCTCAATAGAAAGCAACTTTCAGGGAGCCTAGAAGGAGCTGAAACCAGACTCTGGGGGTTCAGGCAGTCCATTCCTCTCCTGAATAGGCCAGAATTATAACAAAACAAACTAGATAAAATCTGGCAGCTCTATGTCCCACCTGCTCTTAAAGCTTCCTGTGATGGAGGCACCGCAGCATCTCTCAGAAGTTATTTTCATGCTTAACTATCCAGTCACAAAGCTTTTCTTAGTATCCATCTCCACATCTTACTTGTCACAAATTAAGCTGATTACTCTCGTCCCATTCCCATTTGACACAGAGAACAATTAATCACTGTCTCTTTTAAAACAAGCTTTCAAATACTGGAAGACTTTTCATGTCCTTTGTCAGTCTTCTCATCTGTAGACTAAACTAACTGAATTCTGTGATCTTCCTCTCACAGGTGACACTTGCTGCTCTGGGCACCTTCTCCTCATCTCCTTCCACCATTTCTGGGTTTGCTGCTCAAGCTGGACACAGTGTTTGGCTGTCGCTTCAGCTGTGGCTGCTAGAGTAGAAAAACTACTGCCTGTGTGCTACACGTGACATTTCTGTTAAATATACCCTGAAATGAGATTTGCTTTTTTGCAATGTCACCACACTGTTGACTCACATTCTGTCTCTGACTCACTGTAGTGCCTCCCAGATCCTTTTCTGCAGTACTGTTGCCTGGCTTGTTATTCCCCATTTTGCATGTAGGCATTTGATTTCACCTTCCCAAGCACAGTACTTTTCATTTATCTTCAATTAATTTCTTCTTACTGAATTCAGACTGTTTTCCAGTTTATCAGGTATATGACCAATGCTGTGCCAAGATCAACTTCCTGCTTAATGTTACATGTGGGCAAACAGACAGCGAGAAAGAACTGTGTTCATACAAACTTCTCAAAGGAGTTATTAAGAGAGTTATTGTCTTATAAAAAGCCTATCAATTTGTCAATCCCTTTTCACTCTGCAGTTCTATGTGATACACCATGGTCTTAGTGAGCAAGCAGCAGCTCACTGAAGCCTTATAAGATGCATTTATTCAATAAAATTATAATCCACTGTCAGAAAAGGATTGGATATCCCAAGCACCACATCACTCTGCCCAAGTGGGAACCAAACAGAGCTGCTAGCAATGTATCAGTGTTTTAACTAGGTCATATGAACTAATAAGAAGGACAAAGGAAATATTAAAAAATAAATAAATAAATAAAAATATGCATTTTGGTCCACTGTTGTTAGATACACTGTCAAATATGTATTTGATTAATGGCTAGTATGAAAATACATAGGGGATCAATTTGTTTCCTTGTATTTTCCCACAGAGCCCTTTGGCTCCCAGAGATGTAGCCGGTATTCTAAATGTATCTGCATGAAATTCTGCTGTATCGAGCCCTCTTTCGAAGCTAGCCAGACAAACCAGCATATTTTGATTCTAGAGCTTCCACACAGGCATATGGAGTTCTGCAAGAAGGCAGATCCCACCACAGAATTCCTACGTTCCCCTTTTCAGTGCTGTATCTAAAGCTTTTTTCAGTAGTGCCCTGTAATAGGACAAGAGTCAGTTGGTACAAACTGGAACACAGGAGGTTCCGCCTGAATGTAATGAAACTCCATTCCGTGAGTTAGCTGAACACTGGAAGAAGTTGCCAAGAGTGTTTGTGTGCTCTCACTCCTTGAAGATATTCAAAAGCTATATAGCTTTGGTCACCTGCTTTAGATGACCTGGTTTGAAAGTGGCATTGGACAAGATAACCTCCAGAGATCTCTCCCAGCTTCCATCATTCTTTGGGTTTCACCAGTCATCAACAAGTCAAATATTTTCCTGAAAAATAGTTTTTCTGTGGCTTAAATCTGTTCCACATACTACAGTGGAAACTCCTGTAGTCTGATATTGAGGGATGGTGCAGAAAGAAATTGCAGCCAACAAGAGTTCCTTCTTAGGACAATTCCGCCATTTTGATTATTGCATAAACTGACAAAGATCTTTGCAAGAACACTTTAATTCAGACTTCTGCTATGCTCAGAAAGGTCAGATAGGTTATTCCCTCCTTTCCATTATTTCCCAGAACTGGTGAAGACAGAAAGTTCAGTAGTCAAAATAATTCAAACTGTTTAATGCAATACAAATGTATTGCTCAGATCAGCTGAAAGGTTTATTCCAGACAAGATCTCAGACTAAAGCAAGGACTCATCTTCCTTACGACACCCTAGCACAAGGAAAAACGAAAGGAGTGCAGCATGTCCATTCACTAGCTCTTCCAGCCTAAATGGAATAGAGTGCAACCAAGTAAAGGAGGAAGATATCATAATCTTGTCTCACCTTCCCCTGCTCCGAAGACCAGAAGAGAAAATATTAAATACACACATCGCAATTTTATACTGTATACTATGCTGTGTTCAGCAATTGATTTATCTACATGCAGAAAATGAAGATCAGTTGAACTGCTGTATATCTGGAAGTAATGAGAGCAAGCACACCAGTATGACCGTTCCTTTAACTTGCACCACAGCTTAATTTACCCAGAGATACAACAATAACTACAGAAGTAAAAAAACTAGAGAGTATCAAACTGATCACAAAGCTTCTTGAGTGATAATATTCCTTGAAAAATCTCTCTTCAACTTTGTGCTTTTGATAGAAATGCAGCCCCTCTATCACTTCCCTCCATGGTCATGAAGACAGCTGACAGAAGGTCCTTCCACACATCCCTTACCAGATCCCATTCCTCCTTGCTCCATTTAGTTTCTGCAGTTCAAGCAGATTCCTCTCTTCTCCTGAAATCAATGTTTAATTAACACATTATTGGGGAAAAAAAAAAAAAAGAAAAAAGGGCTGTAACAGCAGACTGAAATGAAGCCAGCACCCTCCCTGCTCTGCAGATGCAGCCAGTCCCATCAAACAGTAACCCTGCTGGAGAGCTCCTCTTCTCTCAGCTGCCAGCAAACATCATCCTTTTCCTTGGTTACTTTCCTTTGCATCCCCATGGGACTCTTCCCCTCCTTAGAGGTGGTACACAAGAACAGAAAATACAGGCTCATATTGCAGAAAGCAGAGGGAGAGAGCAGCAAGTGCATTCTGGGTAGCCTTACACTATGGCCAGTGCCTCACCTTTAACCCTGCCATCCCTGGTGGAGCAGCACACGATTCCTCTGATGCCCTTCCCCTTACTCAACACAGTAATAGGAGATGTACAGTTGATACAGGACAGTAAGCCTTGCCATGAGCTCTCAGGGTCAAATTCACCAACAGATTCTGGGACTACACACAGTTACACATACCCAAAGGCAGCAGAAAGACTACTGGCAGCTTCAAAAGATTTACATCATGCCTCCCCCCTCACCTCCTCCCAACTTCATCAATTATTATTCCAGCCCATTCTTTGGCTCTCATCCGGCTGCAGGGAGGTACTTGGATGTAGGGGATGCTGCAGCATTGTCAAGGGCATTGCCTGGCAGGCTTTGGGCACCTTTCCTGCTGAGTACCCAGGCACCCTCATGGCAGGGTTGGTACAGCAGGCAAGATACAAGAGTATCAATGAACTCCAGGGTTGCCCTGCCCTAGTTTAAAAGAGACATTGGGATCTTTGAAAAAGGCTACTATCCCAGCACTGCCATTCCCAGGATTCAAAGCTTCTGGTGTTAATTAGTTCCTGTGATGTGATGGATGACAAGCAGCAGGGCCGGGAATGACACAGGCAGATTGTGAACAAAATAAGCCATCCCTCACCATCAAGGGCAAAGGAAAGGAATCTGGAAAGGACAGGAGCTAAGCACACCGCTGAGAGATGACAGGTATGCTGACAGATGCCCCCTCATGCCTGACATCCCCTTCCGATCACCCCAGATAACTCCTGCTGCCAGGAGACAAGAAACAGGCAGGGGAACATGCCTGGGGAGAACTTGGGCACAGGGATATGAAAGATAAGGGGAAAGCTCTGAGAATTGGGGAAGCAAGGAAGATGAAGGACTAACACCCCCTGTGGTAAGGGGCTACATTTCAAGACAGACCTGAGTTCCTGATAGCTGCAGGCACACCTCCAGCACCCTCTGCAAAACCTCAGTGCAATGTCTGCAGCAGCCGGGGTCCCAAGAGGCTGCACGCTTTAGAGGGCTCTGCCAAACCGTCTGCATGGTGTGCTTTTTCCAGCTGCTGTCCACAGAGCTTATACTGAGCCTTTTTCTGTGAATGACAACAAGACGCACTGCATCCCCACCTTCCCTTACGAAAACACAGGATCTTCCAATACCATTGGCATTTTCCCACTACGAGTTCAAGATAGCCCAAAGCCTAACCAAAATTTGGGTGATTTTTGGCTCCAGTACATTGGCAACAGCCACAAAATAAAATTTGCCTCCTTATTCTGCCGCTGGGGGCAGGGCATGTCTCTTGAATCATAGTCAAAGGTCATTATTTATCCTTGTTTTGGTCATCATGAAGTTCCTGACTCACTCATTTTGTTCTCAGCCATACCACTATGTGTCCTCATCCTTGATACAGCACATCCCCTGCATGCCCAGAGACAGGAGAAGGCAAAGGAAAACTTATCAAGGGAGTAAAACACAAGATGCTTCTCTTAAGACAAACTGGAGCACTGGATGAAGACAGGGAAGATAAAAGCAAGAAATTCAGTAGATCCAGTGAAATACCACTGCTGCTACACCAAGAAAGGGATAGAATTTTCCTTGTCAGGAATGTACTAGACAAGAGCCAGACCTTGTGTATTTTGAAGGTATCCTTTAGGGTGATACTTTGAATCCAGTCCTAATGCAGAGAGAAAAAGAGCTGGCTGATGCCTTGGTAACTGGCTCGAAAGAGGAGAAAAGTAAGGAAGTCACCTACCCATTTCCTTTTTGCTCTTAAAATCCACCATTATTACCACCACAAATTACCTCTGGCACCACTGCTCACCCCCTCCAGTGCTCTGCTAGAATTGAATTCTTCTCTCATATCTAGGGTGCAAATCACTCAGGATCAGGAGTTCCTTCCACTGCTAAGTGAAGTTTACCCTGCACCACCAGCTGTGCAAGCTCAAACACTGACAGAGAAGCACAGTCTACAAAACTCACTTTGGAGTCATCGAGATTTACCTACTGTAATGCTTTTTTCCAATTCTCCCTATCCCTGCTAACAAATAGTAAATACCTGAGAGAGTGGGAAACAGAGGAACCACAAGACCAGGGCTCACCCTTGCCCAACAGGGTAGCAAGGCAGCAGTCCTGCGTGGATACTGTTCAGCCAGCCACTCCTTCATCTTTCTACAGGAGCCATGCTCAGCCCACAGTACACAGGCACCACAACACGGATTCTGAAGGGGCTGAGGAAAGAACACAGCAGGGAGAGACCAAAAGCAGCTCCTGCTGAGGCTGGGCAGCTGAGGGGGAGTGGCAGAATCAGGCATCTCTTTGGTGTCACCCACCACAACAGCTGTAACACACACACCCAACCCCATTGTCCTGACCATGGCTTACAATTACACCCGAAGGTCAGATAGAAGGGATTAAAGCAGAACGCAAACAATTGCCCTGAATACACCTAGTTGTTGGGCTTTTGCTGACAGCTCATGAAGTGGAAAGATCCAGACTATGCCCATGAGCAGGCACAGTCACATGCAGGAGATGAGAAGCAGCGGCTGGTAGAGTCCTGAGAGCCTTTTTCCTTTGGTCACCCTCTGCTGAGGTTGCAAGCAGACCACAACCCAGTGGGGAAGGTCTCCACACCCAAGGAGAGAGGTGCCACGCAGGTCTGCAAGCCTCACTCCCCACCCTGTGCATCAAAGGCTTGCTGGGCCCTTCCTCTTGCTCCTGCTGTGGGAAGGAAGGAAAGAAGGAAGGAAAAAAGGTCTTCCTTTCTTCTTCCCACCCTTTTCTCTTGTTCCATGCAAACCCAAAAAGCCACGTCCCTCCTGAACATCCTACAACAGAAACATAAGCAGCTTCCCCTCCTTTCAATTCACCACCCTCCATCAGGGACTGCACAGAAATGGCGATGTTCCCGTATCGTCTGGATCAACAGCACGGACGAGCTCAAGGAGGACAAGGGAGGCTGGCATGGGAGGACAAGGCAGGAGGCTTTGTTTGGTGCTGGTTCCCCCCCCTCTTTCCATTGCAATGCCCTCCAGCTCGGACACGTGAGGAGCCGGTGGGAAGGGAGGGGGCCAGGGGTGCCTATGAATTTTGTTCCCCCCGTCAAGGGGACAGTTCACTCCCCCGAGCACGCCTGGCTCTGCTAGAGCTCCCTGGAGTAACCTTTATTCCAGTGTGTCGCAAGCATGTATTTCACGGATGGTTACACTGAATCATTATCACCAGACGTTCATTTGACCAAAATAATGTTATTAGCATCGTCAGGTCCATTCCCCCTTATCTCTCCCCTCCCTCCCCAGTACATACGTGCTGCCTCTAAGCCCCGGGTCCCTTCCATCCACTTAGGGCACACCCCTCCCCGGCACAAAATCTCATGATGTGTGACACAATGTCCTGGAAAAGAGAGCGGCGAGATGGGCAGGCGGAATGGATGGACGTGCCTTTGGCATTTAATGTGCTTCCAACCCTCTGCCAATGTTTATCAGCCATACACACACGCACACAAAGACATGCACGCAAAAAATCAGAATTAAATCACAGCCCATCCTAGGTACGTGACCACAGGCACCTGAGCGTGTGCACGTGTGCCCGAGCTGTGGTCACGGTCCTGTCGGTCGCCCAAATCTGTGTGGCATGAAGCAAAGGTCATCGTGCCACTGTTGTGATGCACTAAAAACCACCGCAGAGCCATCAGGATGTAACACAGAATTTTCTCGTCAAGGGACAAGAAACCTTGAGAGGGGCGGAGGCTGGGAAGAGGAAAGCGGGCGTGCAGATGGGGGGATGGAGGGAAATGGCAGAAAATGGGGAGGAAAATGAAGAATACAAAGCTCCACTTCGCTAATCCAAGATAGACAATCCATCCCTTCCCCCTCTCTATGCCCTCCCTCCCCCCGAAATGTTGGTGCAGATGGATTTCTGTATCTCGGTTTTGCAGCAGTGGGTCTAATGACTCCTATACCAAACCCCCTCGCTATCATAACCCCTCCCACTATTTTTTTTTTAGACTGGTCTGAAGAATAATGTGTTTTTAGAGATAATGGGTTTTATAAAAAGAAAGAAAAAGGGATGCAACGCAGACATTATGTGAGTAGGCTGCTCCCCGCATCACCCCCATCTTCTCCCAACCACATATCCCGATTTCTCCCCCTCCCATCTTTCTCCAGCCTTCCCCATCAGCTCCCCCAAGGAAAGGAAAAAAACCCACAACGCGATCTGGGTAGCCGATCTCAAAATCCTAAGCACTAATCCGCTTGAATTTGTTCTTCCCCTTATATAAGCAGCAGCACGTCAACATGTTCACTGGAAAGGCAGCGTAAAATGAGGCCAGGCTACAGCCATGGAACGGGGCTGATATCGGCAGATATCATGTCTATCGAGAAGCCGTTCCCACCAGGACGATGAAAGCAAGCGTTGGGCTTTCAGTCCCTTCTCTTCGTTTATTTATTTATTTATTTCTCAATGCTTGTTCTTGTTTTATTTCATTTCATTTTGGTTTCACTCTACTTCATTTTCTAAAGGACAAAAGTGAAATAAATAATTAAAAGGCAGAGACATACCCTACCGGAAGGTGCCCGAATGCTCCAGAAAGAGAATCCTCACCTCCTAACTTCTTTCCCTCTTTCCTTTTTATTTTTCTATTTTTTCTTAACAAATTTACACAGTCCTGTTGCTCCCGTTATCCCCTAATATCCAACAACCCCACCTACTACACCCTGCTCCCAAAAACCAGACACTTTCTTAGAGAGAGACAAACGTTTAGGAAACTGACAAAGACCGAAAAAGAAACCGATAGAAAAATGGAAAATGAGCTCTACAATAGTCGAGTTTGTTCAACGGATAAAAGCACGCCCGGTTCAAAATCAACAGCAATAATCTCTGCGACATCCTTTCCCCAAAAACAAGATTCACCCTCAGATAAACTTGCCCAACTTAACACTGATGACCATTTTAACTTAAACCAACGACAAACGTAACACCCTCCCGGCTCACGCTACGATTAATAACCGACTGTGTCACCCCAACAAACAAAACCCTTCGGAATGAATTTTTCCCCTCACCTACCCAACATCTCTCTTAGACTTTTCGCAGCTTTGGGTAAGAGTTCACCCCTTCAATAGCAGCCCCTCCAAAAATGCCATCAGCAGAGAGAGTGGTGAGCGGCCGCGTCAATGCCCACCGCTTTGGGAGGGCTGTGTGCTCACTACAGAACAATTGCGTGCAGGAAAAAATACAGAAGGAACAATTAATATTTAGAAAAAATAAATAATTTTTCAAAGCTAGATTCAACGAAGCGTTGAACTGTTTGTCCACGGAAAGGTGGAAAGAGCTTGAAAAAGCAGAAGGTTAAAAGTACCCTTTTAAAAAACAATTTGGTGGTTTTAGCCCAGGTTTCTCCTCCCTGGTGCTTTGGTTTTTCTGCCACTGATCTCACACCTCATCTTTTTTATTGTTTTCTTTGAGATGGGGGAAAAAAAAATGAGATTTTGTTTGTTTGTTTGAAAGAGAAAGATTTGTTTTAACAAAAGGAATCCCCGGAGAGACCTGCTCAAATATGTTACTTCCTAGCTACGAAGGACTACAATTAAAATAAATTTAAAGAGTAAGCAAAAGGCAAGTCACCTGCAAAGCACCAGAGTCAGTGCCCTTAGGTAGGAGAATTACATCACTCCCTGACTGCACGATGTCCTCTTTTAAATTATAAAGCAGGTGATCTTTATTTATTTATTTATTTTTTTAACAGGAAAAAAAAAAAAATTGAAAGACAAAAATGAAAAAGTGGGTATTCCACGTATATCTTGCACGAAGAAAGCACTGAACCAACCTTTAAGGTCACTCACTGCCTGAAAACCCACAGCAGCAGCTCACGGTGGAAGTTTTCAGGCAAGACGGCTACTAAATCATTAATACAAACAAATGGAAGGCGGGGAGGAAAGGCGCTACTGTAATAGATCCGAAGACTTGGAAGAAGAAAAAAATATTAAAGCAAAAAAAAATAAAACTTTCATCTTCAGCCTCTCTTCGTTCTTCGTTAATAATTTTTCGGAAAAGAAATCCTTAAGCTTTAGTCAAACAAGAGGCTCTTTCTAAGCCTCTCACTGCCGTAATTCAGCGTAGCGCCTTCTTCTTTTTCGCGAGCCCCCCCCCCCGTATTTCACTCCGAAGAGCCCCACAGCGAGAAGAGCGGTTACCCAAAAAGTCGGGCAGAGCAGCCCGGGCCGGAGCGTCCCGGGGCCGGGGGAGCCAGGCAGCGCCCAGCCCCGCCAGGGCGGCCAGGAAAGAAAGCCGCTCCCCGGCACTTCTCTTAAGGGGAACAGCGGGAACCTGCCCGCGGAGCTGCCGGCTGGGCAGCGCCCGCCGTGCCGAGCCGAGCCGCCCCCCGCCCCCTCTCACCTCCGCAGCCGGGCGGCCGCCGGCCGCCGCGCCAAGTCGCGGCTCGCCTCCGCTGCGGGGCAAGGGGCTCCAGCGTGGCCCCAGGCGCGGAGGCTCGGGGGTCCCGGGGAGGCTGGGCTGGGCTGGCCGCGCAGAGCCGAGCCGAGACGTGCGAACCGCGGGAGGCTGCGGGCGGAGCTGCGCAGGGCTGAGCGCGCCGCGGTGCCGGAGCAGCCCGAGCCCCGCACACGCCGCCGCCGCCGCCGCCGCCCCCTGCCGCCGCGCCCGGTCCGGCCCCGCCCGGCCCCGGCTTTTAAAGAGACCGCGGGTCCGCGCCCCGGCACGGCGCGGCTCCGGCAGAAGCCGTCGCTCCCTGCGCGTCCCGCGGCGGCGCGGACACCTCCTCCGGGACGGGGCTGCCGGCCGCCCTCCGCTCCCTGCGCTCCGGCGCCGCCGGAGCCGCGCCGACGAAGGCGGGGGATTTCCGTCCCTCGGCCCCGGCGAGGGAACGAGACCTGTTCGCCGGCACGCGCAGAGCCGTCCCGGGGCAGGAGGTAAGGCGCTTCTCGGCTGCTTACTTCCTTGATACTCCCTAGAATCCTTGAAGTTCAACCCTTAAGGATTTTTCTTCTAACTCGGGGTTCTTCCAAAGTTCCTCGATATTTCATACTCATTTATGTGCTGCCCCGTGCCCAGTTCATTTAACCGGCCCCCGAATTACCCTATTAATGCTCTCAAACTCTTTACCCATTCATCCACTGCTAAAGCAGAAAAAAGGGCACCGTCTGACACCATGGACAGGAAGGGTCTGAATTACCCAAAGACTGTACATATATCAGTTGATTGCTGTTTCATCATTAACACTTAGCATAGTAAACAAGCTCATTCAGAGTACCTTCTGTAGGGAGCATCTTTGGGAAGTTTCTGAGTGCATTACTGCACTGAAAGTCCATCTCAAAGAAGCACACAGGAGCACCAGGCATACAAAAAGCACACACAAGCCAAAGTCAAAGTCCCTGCATTTGGGCCCTTCTCTCAAGCCCCCGGGATTTTGTAATGTTTGTGAGGGATGCTTGTTCTGCAAAGCCAGACACTTGGAATTTCATTTTCCCGTAGTGCAGGCTGTAAAGCTGCCTTTCATTCTCTTTCACATCACTACATAACGGTTTTTGCCCTTCAATACTTTGAATAGCAGACAGCCTACTCACAGCACATGGTAAATAATATATAATTATTTTATACAAAGGTATGCATCACTTTGCCCACTATCAAAATGAAGCAGTGCCTGAGGTGTGCAATAGCAACACAGAAACACTAGAATTCACGCTTTCAAGTAGCATTAGGAGTCCCCAGGGAAGTTCTTCCAGAAAACACAGTCCACCACAGCTCCCAACAAATTCAGATACATGCACAGAGAGGCTAATGGGACCTGTATCAGGGAAGTGGCAATGGCCCAGCAGAGAAGCATCTTCCAGACTTAAAATCAGATTCCCTAGAGAAAGAATTTATCCCATTATGTCTGCACCAATGCAGGTTATTGTTGGCTTCCCGTATTAAATGGACAGCATCACAGTGAGAATTATCAATCCCTCCTCGGGGCATGAGATTAGATCCTAGTCTCAGTCACTGTGAAGATCAGGTACTGCCTTATTTGCTTCAAGAGTTAGCTCCAGATTTAAAACGCACAACTGGCAATAAAATCTGGCTTCTGGTACCTCTCTGCCCCTGCTGATAGCTTGAGCAATTCTGCGTTTTGTAGTTTACAGTTTATCAAGTAATGATTTGATGAGGCAGTCATCCGAGATTGCACCATCTCTGGCCCTTCACTCTCCAATGTCTTCTAAGACAGTGTCCCTGCATCAGACCCTGGTCTCGCCACCTATCTGCCGTGCAAAAAATCAACGTCAACAGCAGAGACTCCACTTTCAACTCTAAGCTTAAACTCCTCAGTTTGATGAAGGGCAAACAGCACATATCCAACAAGGGGAAAAAGAAAAAAAAACACACACAAAAAAAAATAACCAAGGAATTCTGGCTCACAGACAGTTTGGTCAAGAAAGTTGAAGCATGAGTGGATTCGAGTGAGGTAAACTAGTTTTCATCTACTTCCTACTTTTTCAACTAGAAAATCCAGGACCCCCATGGAGAAAGTTCTTATAAATCAAAAAGGGAGAGAAAAGGTTTCTCAGAGGAGCTATTTAGAGTGCTATATACGAACCAGGGAAGGTAACAACTGCTTTGAAAAAGTCTTACTGTGCATAACTCGGACACATAGACCTCTACTTCTGAATAAGTGGTACAGTTAGGTACCAAAATAGCAGCCATCATTTTAAAAATAGGTAGAGAGTAGTGGGAAAATATTAAGAGGGCAAGGAAGCTTCCTCAAGGCTGCTTCCCTTTTGCTGGAGTGCAGAGCAAAACAGAGGCAAGAGGAAAGCAGCACAAAAGCTGCACAAAAAAAGTGCAGCACAAGAAATCCCACACCCAGCCCACAGTACTCCCATTGCTCTACAGCAGAGCAGATTTTTCTAGTTCTTCCTCTCGCATCTGCAGTCAAGCCCTACAGTTTGCAAACAAGTTGTACTGAGAAGGGACAAAAAAAAAAAAAAAAAAAAAAATCATCAGGACAGTGAGCTTTACAGCAGCTGTCTCTAATGCTTCTCCTCACCCCAGGATACACTACCAACATCTGCCAATCTTGTACACTTGCATGTCCATGTAGATGATCAGTAGACACACTAACCTTTCTCTGGTTTCTTCATTAAGATGACAGCAAGATCCCTGTCCAAGGAGACTGGCACAGATTTAAACATCTGGTCGCAGGCACTTGGCACCCCCTCTGACATTGCTCCCACCACTGGACAGAAGAGGCAAAGGTAAGCATACCTGAGCATTAGCAGTCATTCATCATCTCTTGCTTCCTTCCTTTAGAATAAAACCACAAACTTTTCACCAATCTCACGTACTTGTTTAAAAAAAAAAAAAAAGCCATAATTGTGCCATTAATTTGGAGCATTTATCAATACGCTGCACAGTCAGACTGTTCATTTTCAATGCACTTGTACTTCTCTGAGATATGGGGGCTGGTAACTCAGTACAGTGGCTATAGTATCCATGAGATAGCATTCACTCACACCTCTGAAGGGAACAAGTTAGCTCACAGGAGCTACCTAGCTTCTTAAAGCAGTACAACCTACTCCTTAAAGCAGTATAACCTACATGTGTTATTATCATCATCATTTCATCTTCTGTCCACTGAGGAAGGGTGATGAGAGGCAGATCAGGGTTTGAGATGAGCCCTGGAGATAGAACTTGCAGGAATTACAGGCATCACCTGCCATGGCAGGCTATCCAAATGTTGCAACACTAAAATGTAGGTGATCCCATGTAAACAAATGTCCTGAGTAGAGAAGCAAGGCATGGGAAGGGAGAGTGCACCACAATATAGCCCCACTTTATATAATCTTCCAGACTTTTTCCTCTGTTTCTCTGAATAGTGTTCACCAAACCATTGATTTCAAGCATGTGTGTGGTACTATTAGTGGAAGTGAGATTCAAGGGGAATATACTACTGAAAAAAGGGGCAAAGCAGTCTATGCAACAAGACAGGAATGTTCTTTAACTATGGCTTCTCTTTTTTTCTTTTTTTCTTTTTTTTTTTTTTTTTTTGGCCACATTAGCACTTTCAGTTCTTTTTGCCCAGAAGTTAATACCCAAGGTGAATTTAGAAGCTGCAGTCCAAACCGCAATCAGATCATCTTGGTTGTGCCAAAAAAAGCTGATCTTATCTCACTTGTGACCTTATCCTACTTGAAAGAGCAAAACTCATTACAATAATAAGCAAAAACAGATGGGAAAAGAGTAATGATGGCAGCATCTGGTCAGAACTCACTTTGCCATCATTTTGGAGAGGTAGTTCTAAGCCTTTCTCCTGCAAACATCATTTTTTCCTCCAGCAGGAGGTGCAACCTCCAACATTATTCTGGCCCCTTGTTGCAGGATGCATCTGTTTATTCTTAATTCACTGCCTTTTCCCTGCTCCTCCTAGCATTTTCTGTTGCACCTATTAAATAGCTACACAAAAGCTTCCTGTGTAGGCTTGTCCACTGAGTACTTCCTTGTTCAGCACTTTGTACACAAAACAGAAAGTATACAGGTACACGTTTGTATGTGTAGCAGTGTATGAATGAGAAAGCAAGTGCCAAAAAAATGCAACTCAGGTACTCACATGTGAGGAAGAGCACATTCGATGAGAGTGTTCTCACAGGAGTAAAAATGTCTGAGAAGTCTTAAGGGTGGCCAGTGCGTAAATACCACAGGAACACAACCAGAGCAAGTTGTGTACAGAAAGAGAGTATATGTCATTACACACACTAATTGTAATTGGAGGGGGGGAAAGATGGTGAAGGCCTTCTTGAAGTCTTCTATATAGTTACCCATTATCTTTTAGCTGCATTGTGGAAGAGTGTCTTGTATATGTATACTTAAGGATATGTAAATATAATGACAACTGATGATTCCTGCACATGAGTTTGCAAGGAAAGAAAAAAAAAAAAAACTGTACACACTTTTCAGCTAAAGTACATATCTAAAATCTGATGGTTGTTACACTGACTTTTATGACCTCCACTACTGAGTATTATATGTATATCTGTACTTTATGACCTCCACTACTGAGTATTATATGTATATCTGTACTTCATTCTAAGACATAGACTTTCCATCATATCTACTCAACAGAAAAACTTCCATTCCCACCTTTCATATTGTCAACAGTCCCACTACTATGACTGCCCAAATGTCGGCTCAAAAGGAAGGCAATCATTCGTACAGCCTTGCAGGCCTCCACTCAAAAAAAAAAAAAAAAAAAAAAAAAAAAAAAAAAAAAAATTAACCAACTCTGCTTTGCTCTATCCATCAGGAAGCGTCCAGTGAAATGGTCAAAAAACAAAGGCACAGTAGAGTTAACTCATAAGCCTTCCAACGACTATTTCCACCTGTTTTGAACTCCATCCTTTCTTATTTGTTCAGTCTTCTAACTCAGTGGGATCACTCCAGTTTCTGTGATATCATCAGCTGCTGCAAGACCTAGGAAATCCTTAATGTTTACTGTTTTCTTCACTTAATTCTGCCTCCCTTTCTTGTCTCTAAATGATCAGATGGGGCTGTGAAAATTATCTGATGACATCTGTACGCTTCTCTGGCAACAAATACTACATCCTACCTATTTGTTCATCAGTACATTTGGGTAAAAGCAGAAAAAGTAGAAAGGAGTATGGGCAAGTACTAAAAGCTACTCTCTGAAGAGCTCCAATGATTCCTCAAGCAAGATTATTTCCACATTTCCCTTGACCTCTTCAGAGACACTGAAATACAGAGATCTCGATTGCTGAATATCAGTGGTATAAGATGGGGATACTTCCTGCTGAACCATTTGATGATACTCCAAAACAAGGTAGGAAACGACCATTTTTCAGATTTTGGATCTAGTCTTAGGTTCATTCTTTTCAGTTCAAACACCTATATATGGTCTGCTGCACCTAAGACAGAAATCCTTCTCAGCCAAGAAGCACAGGTGGAATAAAAACATTAATGCAGGACAACACCATCACTGGCTTCTCAAGATAACAGTTAACTTTTTTTTTCTTTTACATGAATCTGTAACTAGATTTAAAATGAGATTAGGAACCCCAAATAGGATTCCATTAAAAGTGGGCTGAGGAGAAGAATTCTCTCCCTGATGCACTGAAACGCTGCAAGTGGGAATTTTCTAACATAATCAAAATCATCTAACAAGTCAAGAAGCACAAAACATATCTTCCCACAGAGTTCTCTATGGCAAGTTTAAAGCCTTGATTTTTGATCTTTAAAGCACTATATGTTTTAGGTTTTTTAATTAATACAAATTAGATAGCTATGGTGTTGAAGTTCTTTATGAAAACCCTTATGAAGATATGGGAATCTATCTAAAAGTAACCAAGTTTTGAAGCTGAATCTTAAGTGGCCTGGATCCCAACCTCAGAGGAGGTTATTCTAGCACTAAATCCCAGCAACAAAAGCATGAGGGCAGTGAGCCAACAGTGTCAGTCCAGGCACTGCTTGCCCCCTTACACATCTGTGTCCCCTTACACATCTCCCCTCTAAGTCTCGTGGCTCTAAATGAGGCCATGAGAGTGGCAGCTGGTCTATCATGTCCAGTTACAGATTCTGCACACCAACCCAGCCAGTGTATACTCTTGTATTTTCTGGGCTCAGTCAGAGCTTTAAGACAGGCAGGTTGGGAAGCTAGACAAATGCCTGCGTTTAAAAAAGGGAAAGCACAAAATGGAGAGCAGTTCCCCTTCTCTAGCCTGGCCCCTGTGTCCCAGACCAAATACAAAGCTTGCTTTAGGGCACTATATAAATTTGTATTATAAATTCAGATGGTGCACCAGGGAGTGCCTCATTCTGTATGATTGGAATCATTCTCAGGAGCAGTTCAGGCACTCAGTCTGCCACATGCGACTGCTGCCCCAAGGGCTGCCATTACAGATGCATTATTACAAAGCTCCGCAATAAAGCATGAACTAAAACAACTTCATTGAAATGAAGATTAATACAGAACATGTGTTCACCTCCTTCACACTCAGAAGGAACAGTCCAGCAAACACAAGCACCACAGCACTACAGCTGATGGGCTAGGAGAGCAATGCAACTGGCCGACCGTTGCTATTGCTCAAGGCAAGCAATACATTTCTGTAGCATCTCCTAAGCATCCACAGATAGATTTAATGTAGCATCTGTGAAGCAGAAAGTGAGGCAAGCAAGACACGTGGAGTGCTGGAACACACAGGGAAGCATGCTGTGTCTAAGGCAGAGGACAGAGAGGGATGCTTCAGACTTACAGAAATAATACTCTGGCTGAAGAGTGATCTATGCCTTTAGTTAACACAGACTTCAATGGATACTGAGGATTCTCAGCACTTCAAAGTGTCATATCCACGTGAGAGCTACAGGTGAGAGGAAAAAAAAAAAAAAAAAAAAAAAAAAAAAAATAACGAAGGTAATGGCTTATCCATCCCCCTCACAATCAGAGAAGGGTTATTGCCCAAGATCTATTTGTTAGCGCTACTGTTGCCTCACTTAAACTCTCCCATACAATTCACAACATTCCTTTTCTGGTGCCAACAGAGCCTTAAATTTCATTACTGGCATGAACTCTGGGACATTAATTTGATCTGGGAAATATATAGATGTAAACTCACGATACTCTGTTATGGTTTAATGGCTCAGTTTCCATGCTTCCTTTTCCTGATGTAAGTTTTTCATTCTTCCTTTCCTTGAAAACAGTGTGAGGCTCCTATTGAAATCCAGCTGTGGCTAGTGACAAGTCCTATGGGATTCCTTCATTCCATCAACCACATCAGCCCCCAGCTTTGAGTAATACGCATAAACGCATTCAAGATAGACACAATGCATCGCATCCCGAATATGTGAATGACTCTGTCAATCCTGAATGTACTTCCCTAGATCCTTTTGAAGTATCTGGGATAAGATCCAGTATGAAGGCACCTTTTATGAAGGAAAAAAATAAAAAAAGGCAGGGGGAAGAAATATAGTATTCATGATATTTCACCAGAGGTAGAAAACAGGATTGGAGGTGCAACGTAGTAACAGAAGTAACAGATTCATAATTAATCTGCACGATGAGTATTTGGCACTTGACAGGGAAAAAAAACAACTATCTTTTCTCAGGAGGCTCCTCACTCAACTGAGACCTTCAGCCTTTGGAACCAACTGCATGCAAAGTCTTTTATTGATTACTTAATAGTGCTTAAGACCTCATAGATGGTCTATTGCCCCTAGACAGAAACATTGTAATGGATGACACAGGTACTCAAAAAAAAAAAAAAAAAAAGTCACACAGCTCTGTATATAGGATAGAAGTGAGTGGGGAGAAAGGATTAATTAAGAGTAGAGAACAGATGCCCCCATGATGCTGGCATCTCTAGCGCTTTCTGTTTCTGGAATGAAAATATCATAAAAATAAATGAACTGACATCAAATATTTGAGTTTAAAAAATAAGATTGAAGGAGAGATAAAAATACACAGTAAACAAGTAAAATCTACAGTTATCAGGCTTGCCTCTTCTCCCCAAGCTGACTGGCACTACACCAATGCACCTCAGAGAGAACGAGATCTGCTGCATGCAAATGATTCCTAACAAAGCTGAAACTCTGCATTTAACACAGACGAGCAGAGCTTAGGCAGATGCCTTTAGACAAGGCTGCCATGTCACTGGTCATTCAAAGGGCAATACTGTAAAGAAATGGATATAAATTAGATTATTTCACAGCAAGGTGCCATCCATTCCTACTTGCACTGCAATTTTGTATCCCAAAAATAGAGTAGCCTTCACAGCCCTCCTACAGTGCACCTCTCATACCACCACAGATACTGCTCAGTAATACTTCATTGGCATCAATATTCCCCTAGCTGAAGATGACTTAATAAAACATTCTTAGAAGCCAATGAACATGGCTTATAATTAAAAATGAACCAGTGTCAACCTCTGTTGAATTATTGCTTTCTCTCAGCTCTCCACACTTCTACTAAACCAGACATCTTGCTATACTCTAGAATGGATCTATGCTTAATGTCTGAGCAGATTCTCGGTGTACAGACCTCTTTTTTTTCCTTTTAATTATTTTAATATGTAACTTCAGACTTGCACATCTCAGACTTACACCACATATAAATCCCAACATAGCTCCATGTGTTTGTTTCCAAATGTCTACATAGACCTGATCCCCATGATGGAGAAAGACGTGCGAATCTCATGCAAGCTTAATACAGAATAACCATTACATTTCTGTAATAAGCATATTCCTTCTAGGAAAATGCTGTTTGGATCCCTAGATTTCATGCTGGAAACTCTGAACCTTCCTACCCTTAGGATCAGGTATGTGGAATGCAATAAAACAATGGTTATATCTGGCTAAACAATGAGGCAGTGCCTCTCTGCATTGGTTTGTTGTAAATGACGGAATCCTCCCTACAGGAGCTGATCCCTCAGGTGAAGGGCAGAAACAGTCAAAAGACCTGCTAGATCTGCAGTGGCTATGTCTCCTAGTTGTATCCTAATAAAGAGAAGGCTTTCAACAAATTCCAACCAATGCCTAGCCTGTCACTGCCACAGCAAGAGGCCCAGGGTTGAAATCAAGGGAACTACTGCAACCTGAACACGGCATGGGTCAGTCACAGCAGAATTGCAGTGTCTTGAGTATACTGCACTCAACTCTGTGCATGGAGTCACAGAGATCATACGAGGCACTGATTACGATCACTCTATGCATAAACATTCATAATGGAAGACTCCACATGAAACTACACTTTAGATTTCTGCCACTCTCCTGCAAACAACAAGTGACAGAGGACTTGGATTATCTCATCTCTTTGTACCGGGCACAATCACAGGACTATGGCTGAATCTACTTATGGCACTGCTGATCATCACTACAGAAGCAGCCATGTCATCTCTGAACTTGTTAAGCAATAATTTGCTTTATAACAAGAAGCTCTTTCTAGTTCTTGTATGCAGGAAAGTTTCACTGAGCCTATCTGTCCAATTTCAGAAATCTTGTTAAACAAGCATTATAATTCCCAGTGCAGATGCTTGCTGCAGGAGTTGCTATTATGCTTTCCCCAGCTTAAACTCCTTCCCAAGCAATGCAAGATGACATGAGAAAAGTTCTTATAACAAAACGATGAAATTATACTAGTATATCAATTTTAAGTTCAGACTCACATACACCAGTATCACTACAGAAGGCAGACAACCCATTAGATGTGAAGATACAGCCTTTTCTGCAGCAAGAAGCTACGTCAGATAACAGCAGTGACAGAGAATTATGATTGTTTCTTGGTTCTTGCCTCCTACTTTGGGAAGGAAAGTGTGATTTCATGTCCTGTTTAAACAACAGAACACTCAGACTTGACGATCTGCAACCATATCTGTAAGCCAGTTTCCTTCTCTATGCTCCATCTTTTCCAACTGTGAAATGAAAAGCATTTCCCAACCCCTCCCAATATATTTTCCAAAGGTTGACTTGTTAGTTCTGAAGAAAATTTATTCAGGCAGAAATTGATGGAATGCTATATGAGAAAAATATTTTGAGACACGAGAGTAATTACTGGACTGTTTCAGTGTTTTACAATTTCTTTTTGAAGTTATTTAAACGTACATGTACCAGATTTCCAAGTTGCAGGTTCTCTGGCAGCTTCAGTAACAGACGCCTGGTTTCCCCTCATCATTAAAGACTTCTAATATTATAATATGTATATTTTATGTATATCTATAAATATATAAACTATATATATAGGTAAACTATATATATATAGTTTACCTATAGTAAAACTTTCACAATTACTCCTTCCTTTTCTCTCTCTTTCTGTCTCAGAGAAAATATTTTAAGAAAAATGGAAAAAAGAAAAAACCTATTGTAAAGGGTTATGATGCATATTTAATGAAGGAGCCAAGAGAAGTGCCTGCCATACAAAGGAGCTAATCAGTCAATCAAGAATCAGCTCACCAGACAGAAGCCGTCAGCGCCTAACTTCTCCATCTCCACCTGTCCGGAGAAACAACAAAACAGCATGGAACATGCCTGACAATTGAGTGCAAAATAGCACAAGCATTTACGTATTTCTAAGCATTAAAGGGGCAAGACATTCTTGCAAATCAAAATTTTCAAAAATAGAAATAACAAACCCAGCACCACACGTGTATTGATGTGCATTTGAATAAGGCTGAGTGACTGCCTTTCATCCTTTTGAAAACACTAGCAGTCCTCACAATGCAGTAGGGCAAGAGGTGAGAATTGCTATAATTGGGCTAAATTGAATTTTTTCTTTGCCATAAACTTGCCAATCTAGATCAGTTAAGTGAATGGTAACTTAGAGAACAAAATATATCTCTTAAAACCAAAATCAGCACAGTTGTGGGAGCTATATGGCTTTCTATTATTATATTTCCATTATATGGCAAAATCATAAGGGTCATAATCTTTACTTCCCAGGTCTAATACTGGCTGACTGAGCAGGCTGAGGCAAAACACATTTTATCTGCCTCAATTTCCCAGACTAGAAAAGGATAATACAGCCTACCCCAATTATATGGAGATGATTTGGTTTTGCAGCTGGCTTCATTAATATTCATAAAGTGCTTAGAAACCCTTGCATGAAAATTGCTGCCAAGTACGGGTTTAAACTTGCCATTTTGCCGAGTGCTCTCGTAAAGAGCTTCGAATTTCGTCTTCCCAGCCCCGCGCACTCACGCAGGTCGGCGTTCGGCCCGCACCTCGCTCACGCCGCACCCCAAGCGCCCGGCACGAGCCGCGTAGGGCCGGGCCCTCTCCGTGGTGCTGAAGGCAGCTGCGCAGAGCCGACCCGGGCCATGCCTCCCATCGGCACCACCGCGCGGCGCGGGCAGGCTGCGCTGCACCATGCACGTCCTGTATCTATAATTTTATTTTGTTTTTTTTTTTTTTGAGGGGAGGAATAGAGAGGATAGTCAGTACCCCTAGATTATCCGTCTTCTCTTTTTATTCCAAGTCCCCACCAAGTCAGTTATTTCTATGATCACAGCTACTTGGGACAGCAGCAGGCTGTAGAGCAGCAGTGCAGCTGCTCTGTAGGAAATAGCCTGCAAAACTGGGAGAGGGGAGGGGGATGGGGAGAGTGGGCATCTCATCTCTTTGATCAAAAGACAGTGCTTTGGAAGTGAAAGAAAGCAGCCCACAGGTAGGCTCACATAACAGGAAAGCCTACCTGAACAGAGAATCATAGTGTGAGTCCCAAGAAGAGACAGGCCAGCTGCATAATATACAATACTCTATACTAAACAAACTTGATATTTTGTTCATTAAATATACAGTAAGTGGCCCCTAATTCTCCTCGGCCTTTCTGCTCACAAAGAACAAGGATGTCAGTGAGGGAAATGCTCTGGTTCCCATCAAGTCTTCTGAGGCCCATTAAGTTACCAAATGCTCCCTAACCTGGATATTTATGCCCTTTCCTTGTGGAAAAGGACAGCAACCAAAACTGCAATCCCCAGTGCAAGGAACAAACTGAACATCCTCATCTCGTACTTCTTTCAGAGACCACTTCCAGGCTGAAAAGGGAGCTGGGAAAGTACCTCCTAGCTTCAGAGAGGTGAGAAACTAAATTCAGTCATGTTTTAAGGCTCAGATATTACAAGAATGCAGGTCATAGAAAAAGCTTATCAAGAAAATTAAATACTAGATCCTCAGTGCCTACCTCTAATCTTAGGAACACTCAGGATGAGAAAGAGATAAATAAAATCATACTTGCTTTGAGGGTCAAGTCTGTGTCATGGCTAAAATCCAAATTGAGTAATTACATTCTGTCTCCTGAGTGTGCCCTTGAATTTTCTGCTAGGCATGTGACTTCCCTTCACTTCCTGTTGCCAAGTTCTGTTACATGTACCTAAATGTCAGCTGTACTCACCCATACAACCTGACTTGCATTGCAGGAAAGGGAATGTTTTGCTCATCCCCACTCTGAGATATTTTGACTAAAGGTCTTGCTGCATTTTCATACCTTGCACAATCAAAGAGTTGCAAAGGCATTTTACTAGGGTTATTTCTCTGTTAACAGCAATGCCACATTTGCTCGATAGCACATTTTATGAATACCCTTTCACAGTGACAGCAATACCATATGTGTGCCAATCTCCTAATAGCCACAGCTACCTCTTTACATTCCCTTACTTAACAGAGATGCTAAATAGGCTGAGAGTATGCTGGCTGTTTTCTGCACATGGTTTAGAAGTAATGTTCAGAGCAAATATCATTCTCTGAACTACAGAAAGGGCCTATAGAAACCCCAAACAAAATCTCCTTGTGATATTAGCAGAGCATTGAATTATCTCTTTATTGCATATTTACTTGGGCTTCCTTCTTTACAGTGCATTTTTTCCTAACGGGAAACATGTTTTATATCACCCCAACATTACTCTAGAGAAGCCAGAATGAAGACAAAGTAAAGACAGCATCTACTTCTTGCAAGTTACTTGACTTTCTTGGATTGCATCTTCAACTTATGAAATGCAGGGAAAGCATTTGGTAATCAGGGCCTGGTCAGGTTAAGAATGTAGGATTAGAGATTTGAAAATGTCTCTGGGACAGGAAAAAAATATGAATAGTAAAGAATAAAGTTGCTTCTCCTAAGCAGATTCCCAACTTTAAGAATATATAGATACCTTATTCAAACGGGTATGGATTACAGAGAGCAAGTTAAAAAATTAAATAACTGGGCCCCAGTATCCTTATTACTTTTTTCACTTGTCTTTAATTTTAATCTCTGGACCCTGCTGTCCAAGATATTATATCATCTTATAAAATCTTGAGACTCAAAATCAGAAGGCTTCCAAAAGATATAATAGTGCCCATGTCCAAACTAGCCACTTACATTTCCTAGAACCCAGGAAAAAGAAGAATACAATTCTGAAGCTGAATCTGTTACCAAGGATTTTCATTTTATTTTATTTTAACCCAATACTACGCAGCAGTGGGGAAGGTAGCTTTTCACTACCTGGAAAATAATAAAAATAATGAAGCCTAGATCTTCACAAATGTTTTCCATCCACATGTCAGTAACCTCTATTAATAGAAGAGAGGCCTGTCTTGCACTGAAAATCTGCAGACCCATTTAGCTTTAATAAAGGCTGTGGGCATCAGAATGAAATCTAGACCAGGGCCATCTGACAAGTATTTTGCTATATTGAGGGCAAGAAATTGCTCTCATCCTTACCAGTAAAGGAACTAACTGCCATATGCAACTTGGTATTCCAAGTCTCCTCTCATTAACTAGCAACACAGAAGAATACTCACTTTTTCTTTGAAGGAGCAAGATGAAAAAGTATTTGAACACAAGCAAAGCAGTAGCTTTGCAAATCAACATACTTATATTTGTTACTTGCATGAACAGTTGGGAAGGAAGAAAGGGCAGCTAGTTCTCTGTGGATCTTTAAAGTCTTAAACCAAAACCATTCAAGAGAGGCACTACCTGGACTATTAAGTGTCTATGATGTGTACTTCATGACTGAAAGGTTACTAGTCACTGCTAGTGACTGAAGTCAGTGGTCTAGGAGATAAATAAGCAGTTGATTCCTCAGCAGTAAACCCAACTTTTCTAAACTGAACATACTTTCTAATATTTCTGCTCTCAGGTCAAGGTGTCTGTTCATATGATTAAACCCACCACTGTCACCTGTATGAATGGAAGCCTCTGGGAAAACACTGAAGATGTCCCATGACTGAGCTGAAATCATTTGACAGTGAGAGTAGAAGCAGTAAGCTGCTCTAAGGATGTGAAGTACAACAGCACAGACTGACACGGATGGAGTAGCATCCTTCCTCCAAGAGAACATCACTGCTTTGCACTATTTTCTCCTATTCGCAACATAATCCATACTCCATGATTTCAGCTAATGACCATATTCCATGTTTTACTTGGATATCTACAAAAGTGAAAAGGCTAGATCTACATGACATAACAATTGTGCTGATGACTGCTTACTAAAAGAGTACAAGTAACCTCATGATCTCCACTCTCAGCCCCCTTTTTTTTCCACTGTACTGTATAGAAGAATATCATGACAAAGTCACAGCACTGCACACTCAGAGGATTGATGTGAAAATCCTGCAATACATCATACACAGTTCACATAGGATAGATCTTTAACTAGCCAATATGGACTTCATCACTGCTTTGTTTCCCTGCGTTGCCTCATCTCCCCTGTTGGACTCTGCTTTGCCTCAGTGAACTCCCATTGTTCACAGAAGAACATGAAGGTTGATAAATTTATCCTCACATTACTCTCCGGAAGGCAGAGAAGTGTCAACTTCTCATCTGCAAAAGGGTGATAATTAAATGCTGAGAGAATAAATGACATGCACAAGGTCACTTGGGAAGTAAGTAGCAGAGCTGAAAATTAAATGCAGATCTCCAGAGCTGCAGGTCAAGGCCTGGAACACAAAATCTTACTGCCCTGCTAGCATAGTGGAGATCGGACTTCAAGAATATTATAGGGCACTCTACAGGAATGTGTGTTTTAAGGGAAATGAACAAAACTCCCTACATGCAGTTTATCAGTAAGAAGAACTGGATGAGTATCAAAGAATCAGATAAATATTAGAGATCAAGGAAACAGGAAAACACCACCAAATCTATCTGAAGAACATAGATTGCTTATTCAATACCTTATTTAAAACAAAGACATTTCTGTAGACTTCTACAGTTGTGCATGCCACTAAGTCCAGAAAGAGAGCTAATATCAACACATAGCGTTTAATGTTCAAAAGTAACAGAATGCAGCCATAGAGTCATCTTTGCAAATTAACATAAGGCATACTAGTAGGTATAAGATTTTAAGCAGCTCTAAAGACTGGCAGGGTTACAGTCTAGTAATTATGTATCTGCACTTTCTTTTCTTCTTGCTCTTCATACCAACTCCTGCTAAGCACCCTCATTTAACCTTCCTTCTCTTTCCTTCGCAGATGCTCCCTGCTGCTCAGTACGATCAGATTTATCCCCTTCCTTGAGTGCAACACTTTTTTCTCATAATGCTCACTAAAAAACTTTCTAACCTAGAGCTTTTTAAAGGAAAGTATCATCTCAGCTGTTAATATCCCAGTGGCACAGCTATATTGGGTTCCTCAACATGTTTAACAACAAACAGTTGCCAATTGATAACAAGCAGTTATCGTTGCTAAGTATGATTCAGCTGCTGCACTCTCTCTCTCTGACCTGCATTCTAAAGCCCAACTTGGCCTCACTTGCCATGGCTCAATGTCTTTTTTCAGATAATCACAGAATGGTCAACACTGCAAGAGATCTCTAGAGATCATCACATTCAATCCACCTAATCCACCTGCTCAAGCAGAGCCACCTGGAGCAAGTGACAATGTCCAGGCAGCCTTTTTATGTCTCCTAGGAGGGAGTCCCTGCAAGTTCTGTCGCAAGAGCTCAGTCACCCACATATGAAGTGTTTCCTTGTATGTGGACAGAATCTGGTGCTTCACTTTGTGCCCAGTGGCTCTTATCCTATCAAGGGACAACAGAAAAGAGCCTCACTCTATTCACTTCACATATTTGTACACATTGGTAAGATCACCCTAAGCCTCCTCTCTTCTCCAAGCTAGAACAAAAGTAGTTCTCTCAGCCTTTCCTAATATGAGAGATGTTCCAGTCCCTCAATCATTTTTAGGGATGTTTGCTGGTTCTCTCTTCAATAGCTCCATGTCTTTTTGTGCTGGAAAGCCCAGAACTGGAATCAACACTCCAGGTATGGCCTCAGCACTGCAGAGTAGAGGGAGAAATATCTGAGAAAGGTTATCCTGCTGGCAAAGCTTCTCCTAGTACAGCCCAGGATATTACTAGCCTTCTTCATGGAAAGAACATACTACTGACTTGTGTTCAGTTTGGTGTCCAACCTCAGGTCATCTTCTGAGAAGCTACTTTCCAGCCAGATGGCCCCCAGTACATACTGGTGCTTGGAGTTGTTCCTCCATAGGAGCACGACTCAGCACTTTTTTTTTTTTTTTTTTAAACTTCATGATGTTTCTGTCAGTCCATTTCTCCAATCTATTGAGATCCCTTTGGATGGCAGCTTGACCATCTGACATATAGCTACTCCTCCCTCAGTTTGACACCCACAGCAAGTTTAAAGATGATACATTACAGAATCACAGGGATGGAGTCCAACCTCCTTGCCAAAACAGGTACCCTACAATAGGTGATGCACGTAAGCATCCATACACGTCTTCAGTATCTCCATAGAAGGAGATGCCACAATCTCTCTGGGCAATCTGTTCCAGTGCTCTGTCACTCTTACCACAAAATAGTTTTTCTGCATGTTAGTATGGAACTTCCTACATTCCAGTTTTAGGCCATTACTCCTTGTCCTGTCACTACACACTACTGAGAAGTGCCTGGCCTCATCCACTTGCCTCCTATCTCCTTTTAGGTATCTATAAACATTTATCAAGTCTCTTCTCAGTCTTCTTTTCCCCATGCTGAGCAGACCCAGGTTACTCAGCCTGTCCTCATACTGGAGATGTTCCAGGCCTTTGATCACATTTGTGGCCCACTGCTGGACTCCTCCTAGGAGATCTGTCTTTTTTGAACTGGGGAGCCCAGAACCGGACACAGTATGTTAAATGTGGCCTCTCCAGGGCAGAGCATAGAGCGAGGATCACCTCCCACGACCTGCTGGCCATGCACTTCTTAACGCACCCATTCTGTTCTATCAACTCATTAAAGAATATGTTAAATACACTATTAAAGACTTCTGCATACACTGCTCACAACTAGTTTTCATGACATTGATCACCATGCTGTGGGTCCATTTGTTCAGCCAGCTTTCAATCTGCCTCCCTGCCTGCTTGTCCAGGTCATACTTCATCAGCTGCTCTAAGAATCGTAGTGGAAACAGTGTCAAAAGCCTTACTGAAGTTCTGGTAGATTATATCTACCACTTGGTCCTCATCTACCAAGCTCGTGATTTCATTGTAGAATGATATCAGGTTGCTCAAATACAACTTCCCCTAGATAATTTTGTTGTTGGTCTTGTGCCCGACAATTGCTTCCAGGATTAACTGCGCCTGTCACAGGGGTTTAGGTGATGGTAACTTGCCTGTAGTTCCCTCAGTCCTCATTTTTAAAGATAGGAGTGATACAGAACACATTCCCACTGCCTCTCCAAAGCTGGAGAGGAAATGCTGGGACTCTATAACCAATAAAGCCTCCCTAGGAAAACAGCAGGATGTCAGGAAGACAGTCAAGTAGCAGTGCATGCTGAGCTGCTACAAAAATGGAACTGGGTGGGAGCCTGTGAAGGCATCAAGATGGGTGCAGGCAAACAATCAGGGAGGGAATTGAGAGAGGAAGGAACTGACCCAGGTGGACACCTGATCCAGCTGCATCCAAGCTCTATGTTTGATTCCAGAACAATCAAGAAGGTTGGAATTGAGAAGACAAGACAAAGAAATGAGACTCTTGAAAAGAAATAAGATCTTGAGAACTCCCACAGATCTCCATCCAGAAAGCAAAACAGTATTTTGCGATTCATTCTGTCTTAATCCTTTTGGGTTATCAGCACCATAAGGAATTTTATTGGTCCTTGCTCACCACAAACCCCGAGCACATTCTTTATCTCAGCAGTGATTCCTCCACACATGTAACACAGGTAACTACACCACTTTGCTGCAATCTGAACTCTGCTGTGAAGTTACAGAGCGGCTCTTGTTCTTAACACGTGCACAAAGGAAAGTCAACAGGCAATATTAAACAGTGACAAAAATAATAAATCAAATGCTGTCACCACAGTACTTGCAAATTTCTACCAACTTCAAAAAATCTGCATTTGTATTCAAAAACCTATCAAATTAAAAAGTTGCAGCAGCTTCACCTCAGCATTTCAGTGTTTCATATTGGACCCCTGTTTTTACGCAATGCAGAGTATTTCAGATGACAAAATATTTGGGGAAAGTCTTTAGCTAAAATATCTTTACACCAGACATTCCACCAACAGAGCAGAGTTGTTTTGCTGGTTTTCAGTTTCTTTGTTTTGTGCTTTTTTTTGTTGTTGTTGTTTGTTGTTTTGTTTTTTTAAGGAATACAAGCATTTATGCTCAGGAGAAACATCTGGGATGAAGAAAAAGGTCAAACAGCTAGAAAAAAAATATATACCCCAAAGGGGGATTTTAAAACTTAGTTCAGTTTTTTAGTATATTAAATTATTAATGATTTTTTTTCACTCTCAAACAATCCATTTATTGCTCCAAAGAAAGCGGGGGGGAAAAAAAAAAAAAAAGCAAACATTGTTTTGAGGGTTTCTTTTTAAAACACTCATCTAATGTTCTTCACCCAGTCACTAGAGCCATCAATGTCACCATCAAAATATAATTTTGGACATTCAGTCATACTACAATTATCTCAAAGATTGTCCACATCTGGGACATCTGCACTGTTCTGTATAAGAACCTGACTGTGCTCACTGTACTTGCCTGAATATTGCAGAGCACTCACAGACAAAACTGTTTTTATTTCAGTGAAAAATACAATTTGCTGCCCTGTCTTGGTCCTGGATTTCACACAGATTTTAGTTATGAAGAATACGAGCCAAGTAAATAACCTTAAAATTTTTCTTCCCCTCCTCTTGGAGGATGTATATGTTGATACATAAGGATAATGCCAGACTATACTCTGCATGACATTTTTATTAATATCGCAGCAGTACAGCACTGTACCCCATCAGTTCTATGTAACCATCTGCACACTGACTCCAACTGATTACATCCGTTTACAGTGTCTAGACATAGATAACTCTATAGACCTAGCAGACAAGAACTGCCAATGGCCCAGAGGTAATCGGTGGATTTCACTGCTAAAATCAAAGCTGCATACCACCTTTGCAGCAACATCTCCGCTAATCAGAAGGGAAAGAAAGGCTTACCACATTGGTAACATTCATGAAGAGACACCGTCCTCAACATCTTCCTTTTCATCCTCCTTCCCTCTCATCCAAACCCACTGCTCTCAGCCACTGCTCTTAGAGGGAAATTCCTACAGGACTGCACATAATAGCTAGGCAAAAGAAATGGAAAATACTAAACCCAGCTAGGTCAGGTCTAATAACTCCCACAGAAGAAAACTAAAGTATTTTTAGTGTTGGTAGGGGAACTACAGGAGTAAGGGTAGTAGATAAGGGCTCAGGCTGGGCATCCCTTCCTGCAGGTTGCTACTTTAATACTCCTCAGAGAAAAAAATATGCATACCATAATGGGACAGCATAAACCTTACAAAGAGAGAATCTACGCTGAATGTAGGCATACTCTGCCTAAGAGACCACCAAAAGCAATGCAATGTCCTGTTGAGCCCAGAAAAACTTTCTCAAGCACATGAATCAGACCCAGAATGCCTCCACATAGCAGATGCATGCTGCAGTTCATTTTGCATCCATGACATGCCTTGAAAAGAGCACAAAGCTGCAGATGGGGAAATGACATCTCCTCATTTCCATGAAACTTAGCTTGTGAGGTGATTCCACAGGGTAACATTGTGAGCGTACATAATTTTTGACCTGCCAACCCCAAGCGTGTCAGACACCATAACAAAGGCCCAAAATTAGGCACATAAAAATAATTAACTTTCAAATCGTGAATGTTTCTCTTATCAGTGTAAACAGCCCTTCCTGTTGCCACAGTGTCAGTATTTCTTACTTTTGAGGAAAACAGACTTTGAATATTCCTGTGGAAGAACAGAAAACTTTGGATGGGAGTCAAAACTTTGAAACTAAAGTGAGAAAAATCCCATGCAAAATGGGGAACAACTGGGAAGCATAGGCAGAGTCACACCACCTTTTGCAGTTCTTGCCATCAACACACCCACCTTTCCCAAATACAAGAGGAAAGGCACACGAGTCTCACTACAGCCCTGCCGGAATCACCAGCTTCCCACTGCATGAATTTTTGTCTCATACTCCATTATCTCCCACTTTACACCTTTTGGTTAAACTTCCTTGATCACCTTTCTTCTCTCCCTCTCTTGCAGGTCATACTCTTTTCCTAGCTGCCAGCACACTCTTTCCCTCTCTCAGATGTACTTTGCTATCTCAGCGTTTTTTACCACCTTCCACACAAGCTCATTTTGAGCTGCTCCCACCCATACATCTCTTTACTCCCCTGCATTAACCCCTCTCCTTCCAACCCTTCAGTTCTAGCACCTTTCTCTGCTTTCCTCATGCCCATAGCTGTTACCCCTTTCCCTACTCTTCTCTGCTCAGCTTTAACCCACTCCTCAGCCCTTTCATTTCCTCAGTCCTGATCCATGCCTACATCATACTGGTACTTCTCAGGCCCTCTCCAATTCACCCTAGGATCACCTCTCCCATTAAGCCAACTTTTCATGCCTTTTGTTTACTCAGCATCAGACTTTCTCCCCCACCCCCCAGCTTCACATAAAGATTTGTCACATTTAGAGAGTAACCATGACCTACTTAGGGTCCCTGACCTACTTATTGCAAAAACACTGACTCTAAATACTCAAGAAAAAAAAAGGCAGCAAGAGACAGGAAATATTATCAGTTGAAATGAAAACAAAACAAACTTACCAGCACAAGGCCGCTGATTTATTCCAACTCTGCCCTTTCCCCAGGGAAAGTGAATCAGCAATTCACCTAATATTGCAACAGTAGTGTGGCAATGGATCACCAGGTCTAGAAGTTACCTGGAAATACAGTCTGTATTCCCTTGCCAGCAACTCATTTTGGTTTCTTCATTCTAGTATCTTTGTCCCAGGCATTCTAGGGAATTTCTTCAGCCTCACCCAAAGAATATTATAGCAAATTTGTTCTTGCCCACCAGCCCTTTTCACTTGTGAGTCCAAGCTGCAAGACCAACCCAGTTCATTCAAGAACAATCTTCCTGCAGCTGAACTTCATTTGAAGCAATGCCTTACAGCTGTTCACTTGACCTCCTCCTCTCTTTTATCCTCTTTCAGCTACCATCACAGTTGTATTCCCCATTCCCATTTAACCCATGTCATTTATCCATGCTGCTTTTCTACCTGACATCATGTTGCAATGCTGTTTCCTTTTTTATTCGCCAGTTAGGGATGTGGCAAGAGTAGTAATAAGAGTAGTGGCACTGAGATAGAAAGCATGACTAGAAGCGATGGATATTCTCCTGATTTAGTCAGGAATTTCTGGCCTAGCAATACCAATTCACTTTTGTGGTTTGTGCAGTGCCCATTGCTTAGTGGCCAGGAACTACTGCTTTGTGGCAGCTGGGTCTGTGATTTGCTCCTAGCTCAGCTTTTAGTGTAGCCACTGTTAATGAATTTCCCTGTAGTGTTCACATTTTAGAAGTCCTATTGGCCCCGTAGTTCTGTGGATGAGCTCATTAAATCAAATTACATCTTCCTACAGCTGACCTTTTGTTCCCTGTGTATACAGCTGGCACCTTATTTGATGCTGGAAGCTTGCCCTCCACCCTGAACTCACAAGGTGCTCCCACCTTTTGGGTAATCCCACTATTACTTAAAATCCTGCTGAATAGTCCAATGGAGACTCCCCTCTATTGCCAAAGCCCTGTCAAGACAAACAGTTAAACACAGCAGTTCTCCCATAGCTTTATCGTTTGTATCTATATGGAACATGTCAGTGTAGCTCAAGCTGCTTTTCCAATGTGAAAAAGTCAATTTTCAGTGTCAGCCACAGGTGGTCATTAGTCATTCTGCATCCATTTATTTTTTACCTGTTTGCAAGCTTCAGTTTAAAATGCACTTTTTGCTTATTGATTTTTTTGGGTCATTCACTAATCTACTGTGCAAATAGCTTTGGGTATTTACTATGATGCCCCCCAAATCCCTGTGTTGCCATCAACCGCTGCTTGCTCATCGTGCACTTGTGAATATACTCAGTTGCAGTTTGGGCTCCTGCATTTCCTTTGTAGCCTTTGACTTCTCAGATCTGCCCCCTCACCCACTGGTTTTCCAGTCCTTACTGTGCTGTACCTATGTTTGGACATGTTCCTAGAAAGGCAAAGTAACCCACAGTCACTTCAACCATGTGCAGTTGACTGACAGCATCACATGTCACTCTCTGATGTCTCCCCACACACCTATGCTATCCTGGCCTATATCACACCAGCTTTTCCAGCCACGTACCCTCATACCACTCTGACAGCGCCTCTCTCCCCTGACCTGCATCATACCACCTTTAGTCAGACGACAGTCAAGTTCTCCTAATACACACAATGGACATGCCAGCTCCACGATTTTGACCACTGGTGCCCCCTGTATACACCAAAGTGTCTCCCACAGCAGTAAAATCCTATATGGGCATCCTCTATGGGCAGGAACACCTTGCATCTTCATCACCACCCCCTACTTGTGTTTACAGAGTACCAAGAAAGGGTAAGAGGACTGTAAAAGGATGCAGTTGTGCCTGTACAAGTTATGTGCAGAGGATTTCTGCCAGCTTCTCAAGATAGTATAAAACCAATGAATTAGACAATTCCAGACATGCTGATTACATTTGCCATTGCAGTTTCTGATGGGATTTTCAGATGTCTCTGAGCATTCTCTACCTGGCACATGTCAGCCACATTTCACTGCTGTCTTTATGTTATTAGTATTGACAGCCAGTCAGTTTAAATGGAGGTTAGGATTGAAATCCTGTCTCTTTGCTTATCTCTACCTTTTTATCTTGTTTGTAACAGAGAAGTCCTCCTTTTCATAAAGCCCCTTCACATACCTCAGCAAACATCAAAAGACAATGCTAAATGGATTAACCCAGAGGTACTGGGGTCTGAAGTGTGCCTGAACAGATGCTCCTGTATCAATCAGCTGTGCATACCAACACCAACGGTCTGAATTCCTCTTGATATTTTCGGCAGTTCAGTGCACGTCCAGTGGTGACCTGGGTGTAACTTTTCCTTCCAGGAGAGGCAGAAGGGAGGAAGAATACCTAGTCTGTAAGAAGAAGCTAGTTATTCTGTAACACTATAAGCCACTACAGGATTTTAACACAGGCAGTGGCAAAGGAGTGGGTGTGTCACGACTACAGATTATTATGCCAAATTTGATCATCTCACTTTTACCTTGTTCTCTCCCCCGTTTTCTGGTTAACCACCATATGCTACAGAAACTGTCATTTTGTTCTTTTGGAAGCTGTTTGTGGTAGGGACTATCTTGCTCTTATGGGCATGCAGAAAGCTTAGCACAGTAGCAGTCACGTCCCAGAATGAGACCTCAAAGACATTACTGCAATATCAATAATATCAATAATGCTTTTCCATCTTTCAGTCCTTACATAACATTTTTAAGACATCAAATTAGTCTCCAAACATCTAGTGGCTGTTATTGCCATACTGTCCATCTATCTTATACCATTTATTTTAGTATCTAATTCATTCTGAAGCTGAGACATCTGAGGGGGAAAGGGGATTAAGGGACACCACTATGCATATCCAGAAAATTCTTAATCCATGCAGACACTGAGTATAGGTCTGTATGTTCAGCTGGCTGGGAGGGCTTCTGAGAAGGTCTGCAGTATCTTGCTATTAAACTGCCCCAGAGCAAGCAACTCAGGCAGTCCCTGCTTTCGGCAGCTCTGTGCCCTAGACATCAGAGAACTGCCCTCAGAGATTCCTCTAAATACTGGCAGCAAACAGCAGAAGCATTGTGATTCCAGGACCAAAGCTGGGTGGTGTGCTCACCTGTGCTACTTGAAACCCAGAACAGCATGAGAGTGTAATTTCCTTCACAGCAAGGATAACTCTTTCCAAAACGAACAAAAAGATCAATTCAGCCCTCAATCTCTGCTAATATGAACAAGAAGGTTACTACACTACGTTACAGTTTCTGAGAGCTCTGGTACACTGAAAACAGGATGAGATGCTGCTACGCTGGCTGACTCCTCAACCAGTCATTCATTCTGACAGAGACTACAAGAACAGCTGAGCTTGCCTTAGCACATACTACTTATATTTCTTGTAGGGACAAAGTAAGCTAGAGCTAATAGGATAAACATGAGGTCTCACTTTGTGAGAAAATGGGTAACAGATCAGAAATAGGGCTTTTCAGGGTCCAGTGTCTCTGGTTTGGTCTACACCATGATTATCAAGTCAGATACCACTGGTTAGTGGCATATTCCACACTCCAAGCACCCACATATTATGGTATCAGCCCCAGCTGAAAACAATTTTCCCTCAATTTTTTTTATTTTTTTTTTTTAATTTTTTTAAAGAAAAGGAAGAAGTTAGTGGCAGAGAATAAAACAGCTCACCACAAGAAAGTACACCTGTACTAATACTACTTAGCAGCTAAACAAACCTATTCTCTAAACAAAAGATTTCACGCAAAGCAAAACTATATTAACGTTGATGTTCCTGAGGTCTTTGATTACTACTGAATGCAAGTTATGCAACAACCTTGCATGAACGTGAATCTGTTTCAGCTTTTAAAGCTAGCAAGCAACTTTTTGTAAACCAACTTTATGTAAATGTGGCACAAGCCACAAGCACTACGGGAACCCAAACTGCAAGGAAAGGAAGTCCACTGCATACTGTTTTCTAAAGCATATGTGAATCAGATAAAGTGTAAATTCAGCGTGCACTGTAATACTGCTCATAAATCTCCAGTCTCATCCAGTAATGACTAACTTGCTTTTTTCATCGAGTAGCTGAACGTGCTCACTTGCCTCTGAAATACTGGTGCATACTAAAAAGATAGCAACTGCACTGAATGAAAGCTATTGGTGCATCACTTGGTACCATGACCAACTAGTGTGAACCATCTGTACACAACTGCCCAGACTAACCCACTGCACATATGGAAAGCAGTTAAAGGTAACATAGAAGTCATATTAACAAACTGAAAACATGTGGCATTCAGGATATAGACACACTACATCTGCTGGCCAACTGAAATGCCCTGAAACCTTTTTTTTTCTACAACTATTTAAAAGCCCAACAAAGGCCACAGTTGGAAACATGCCATTCCCAACTCAATATGTTTAATGAGAGCTTGGTAATGAACGCTGGTGCTGCCTAGAGGCATTGGAACAGAATAACCAAACTAGAGGTTTTCAATCCTCCTCGTAGAACAGTAAGCATAACAAAGCTGTTACAAAAAAAAAAGAGACTATTCTAACAGGAAAGATATGCCAGAACAAGAAAACAGACATGATGGTATGTGGGCTGTAGGAGGAGCTAAAGAACGTAGCACAGCTATCTATGATCATCAGTTCACAGCATTTCTTAGCTTTTACACACTATATATTTGCACAGAAAGAACACAAAAAGTAGTAGCTGTTTATACTTTGCACAGGTATGAATTGATGATGTTTGTGGTCAGGCTACAAACCAATACCTCATATTTCACACACAACCAGGACAGGTACAACCACTCTGGAGCTTACCTTGAGCTGCCCTTCCAACCTCGATGAGCCATTTTGATCACTCTTGAAGTTTTCCTTCTCTTACGTAGTAACATCTTCATGATGAAAACTGACAGGCTGCCTGAGAAAGCAAAAGGGCAGCTTCTGTCAGAGCAGGAGAGTGGCTGCTGCCCTCATAAGGCCTGCTGCCCATGTCTCAGGGAAAGCCCATCCCCAGAATAGTTAATTTATACCATTGAGAGAGGCATATTGGTTCTGTGGACAGAAAATGTTACTGATATGGAGGGGATCTGCAATCAATTTAATTTCTGGCAGTTCTAATCACCAATTCTGGTACTGAAAGAAGCAAACAAACACCCCCAGAAAAGCAATTTTCATCCGTGGCACACCTCTCTTTCCCCTCTCTGTTCCCCCCACACCTCTCACTCCACATCTCATCCCCTCAGAGTCACACCTCCCAACCATATTCAGGCTGCCTCCCCACAGCTGCTCTTTCTCCATGGATCCAGAGAAGGATTTGGCTTTTCTTCCACCTCTTCCACTTCCCTTCTCTGGCCTCATAGTTCCCTTTGCTTAGAACACGCCACTCCATCTCACACACACCTTCACAAAGGTGCCACAACTTGCCCTGCCTGGGTTGAAGGCCTCATAAGTGCCCTTGAAAGACCATCCCACAGAGGGGTTGGCCAGAATCAACTGCAGCTGTGAGTGCCTGCGACTGGCTGTAACCAGCCAAGCCTGGTGGAACTGGCTGGGGTCATCCCCAGAGGAGCATACAGCTCTTGCTGTCCTCTTCCCCTGCAGCCATCTGCAGCACATATGGATTTTAGGAGTAGCCCAGTGGGCCACTGGTCACTCCAGTGTAGACCGATACATACATTTTCCATCTATTAGATATACATATTGGTTTTCAGGGGAAAAAACATTTATTGCTTTTAGCACACTTTGGAGTTTAAATAAAAACAAATGTATCTATATTGACTATAGTTATTATGCTTGGTTTCATACAGCGTAAGTGGTTCAAATAAAAATAGATTGGTTGGAGTGAATGTGCATCAGTTCCAATAATAACACAGGCAGCTTCAAGAAGCATATAAGTTTCATTTAACGTGTGCTGGGCTTACAAGGAAGAGGGAAGAAACATTGGTTTAGAGCAGCTTTTAGTCTACATTTTCTGTCTAAATGCTTCTGCATTTACCAGATTTTTGAAACAGAATGAGAGTCCATAAATAAGTGGAGAGAGAGGTTTATTAGGAGGCCTGAAGGGGGTTTACAAAGGGAGAAAGTGATCTACAATAAAATATGACTGTGAGGTAAAAATTCGCAACTCTATTACCCCTCCACTGCAAGTCCCTTACCCAAGGTATTATCTCCCCATGGGAAGGCTGTGCTTCCTAGAATCATAGAGTCACAAAATGGCTTAGGTAGGAAGGGAATTTGAAGATCATCTGGATATCTCAGATCACTCCTTCATTTCACATGGACCTTAACATCTTTTCCAGGAGGATCTACTCTACGATCTTCCCAAGCATTTACATGAGGCTCACCAGCCTGTAGTTTCCCAGGTCTTTCTTTCTCCCTGTCTTAAAAATTGGAGTGATATTTTCTTTCTTCCAGTCGCCAGGGACTTAACCTGACAGCCATGATTTTTCAAATATGATCGAGAGAAGCTTGGCAACCACATCAGCCAGCTCCCTCAGGACCCTAGGACACACATCATTGGGCCCCATAGACTCAATATACATTCGGCCTCCTGAGGTGATCTCAGACTTGCCATGTTCCTACAGTGGGAGGGATTTTGCTCCCCCAACCTGCTTAGAAATTCAGGGACATGAGAAGCATGGGAAACCTGACTGCTGGTGAAGATCAAGTAAAGAACTGAAGTACCTCAATCTTCTCCATGTCTGAGGAAGCCAGTTATCCTCATTAGTTGGTGAGTTTACACTCTGCCTTGCCTGTCTCTTCTACCCAACGTATCTAAAGAATAACTTCTCTTCATTTTTCACATCCCTTGCCAAGCTCAGTTCCATCTGCTTTTCTGACCCCATTCCTACACGTCCAGACATCATTCCTATATTCTTCTCAGGCCTTCACTGCCTGTACATTTTGGTCTTATCCCTCAGTTTGACCCCTGCTTTAGCGAATGCAGCAGCTGCTGTGGTCCTAATGGTTCCAGTGCATACAAATGGAAAAGGAGAAGACATCTCTGGAGAGATATCAGATGTTCTGTAGAAATGTCCAGGAAACAATCTCAGAGGTAGGGATTCATTTTCAGGAGCAGATGCTGATAGTTGAAGGGATAATTTCAAATTCACACCTCTCTTGCCCCAGAATGTAGATAAAAGAAAAAGTTGTGAATGTAACTGAAGAGCAGATGTTGAGATTCTTTCAAATCTACATGAATTCACAATAAACTCTTAAAGCCACAGATTTACACCCCAGTCTGCAGTCATGACAGAGATCTTCTGTGGTCTTACCCTGGGTAGTGCAGGAAGCATATCTGGGGGCAAGAGGGTATTTTGCAGGAACCACAGGAAAAGGTCCACATTTCATGTCTTCAAGTCTATGTGTTACATTAATTTCCCTGTTCATTCCTCTGATTTCTTGTATGTCCAGTAGACAGGAGTACACTGCATGTTGGAGCACACTGCTTCGCCATAGGTTAGAATAGGGATGTACCTAACTACACCTGCTGGCAATGAAAAGGGATTTTTCATGGTATTAGAAAAGTACCAAAGGAGAAAGCCTTTAGAATAGATCTGTGAGGGAAAGGGTGGTATCCCATCTCCCACCAAAAGCCTCTGGAAATTCCCAGCTCCAGGGCCATCTGTCCCCCAAGGGACCATCTGTTCTGGTGAGCAACACCACAGGAAGGTGTGTTTACTAAGACAAGCAGATTTAAGCTTGGCAGAGTCTGTGAGTAAGCAATAGGAGGCCTTTAAATGCAGACTTTCTATTTGCAGTATGTGGAGTGTGCATATGTGTGTTTCCTTCAACCACCCATATACCACAGGGGAGAGAATTCAAAAGAGGACTCAAAATAGAATAAATAGTGTGACTCACAGCCCTGCCCCTGAGTTACATACTCACCAGAAATCCCAGGCAAAGTACTGGTAGGTGCTACACAGATTCTACACTCATATCAGCAAGAGACCACGAAGAAAAATCCAACCTATATGCATAAAACAATGCACTGTGTGCTGAAGGCATCTCACCCAACAGTGCTTTTACCTCCAAATGGTCCAGCAGTGCACAATGGAGGTTTGGTTCTGCTGGCTACACCAGATCTCTGGTAAGAAACAGCTGAGAGGACCAGCTCCCTCTGGTGAGCGAAATACAGTCCTGGCTGCCTTCAAGAATTAAGGCATGTCAAAATACAATAATATAAACACCACTGCCCTCAGCCACATTTCTGTTTCCTGAGATTTTCAGTGGAGAAGGTCATTCTTCACTTTCACTCTTTAAAGGTGTTGTTGTGCTGTTTGATAGCTGCTGTGGTCCCCCTACAGAAGTTCATGCTTTAGGGATCACTGAGTCAGGTTTTTGTGTACGGAGAAAAAAAGGTCCTTAAGAATTGCCAGTTTTTGCCTGGTAATATGCCTTTCCCTGTCAGATAAACAGCAATCAGCTGAAAATTTTCTCCACAAACACATTTCTGATAAAAATATTTTGACAAGTTTCTTGACGTTTTTTTCAAGATTGTCCAGTATATGAAAATATTTTGGCCTCTATTAAGAGTACTTAAAATAGCAAGAGAAAAAAAAATTAAAAGCAAGAATGAAGAAAACTGAGGATTTTCATTGTCAAAACCTAAAAGCCTTGAGGACTTTAAGAAAATAAAAGTAAAAATTTTGTCTTGGAAAAAGTTCATTCCATGGTCTGCTCCAGCCATTCCCTTTTGCACCATGTTGGCCAGGTGGAATGAGTGATACAAATAGCTAACAGGTTTTGTGTGTGTACTCATGTCTCTCTCTAGTGGAAAGCCCTCATCACTGCACAAGTACAGATAACAGGCATGGGATCTTCAGTTCACACAGGGGATTTGCTCCACAGGGACTCTTGCACCTCAAAGGCTGATGCTGCTGTATGCCTGGGGCAGAGCTCTCCTTCCTTGCTCAGGAACCCGCTCATTTTGCCCCTTGTTCCAAGTCAGGACTATGCCATTGCATAACATAACCACAGTATTTTGGAGGAAGGGAGACTTTGGTGTCATACCCAGAGCTAAATCAGTACTCAAAAATTATTGGCATTTAGGGATTTGAGCCAGATCCATTTGCATTGTGAAGAAGAACAATTAAGAAATCCTCAAATGCTACTTGAATGCATTTCCAGGTAGGAGCTACCCCAAAGAAGGAGTGAGACTTCATCCCAGTTCCCACAGCTGGACACCCATCACCTGCCAACCGACTCTGCTGACACTTCCTCACCCCTAGAGACAGAGAAGCAACACACCTGGCACAGCCTGCTGGCCTGGGTCCCTGCTCATGTCCCCATGCAGCCGCCCTGCTTTAGGCTCAGCTACAGAAGCTCAGATGTGATAGGCACTTGTTCCCTGTCCCTTGTTGCACTGGTACCCACTGTGGCAGCATTGCTGCAAAGCCTCAAGGACAAGCTGCATAGGACCCGCAAACAGAGTTGTGCAGCACGATGCTTAGTGCCAAGCAGAGGCAGCCTGCCGAGCAGATGCCATGCTTGCACATGGCTGGGTTTTCCTCTCTGAGGTGACAAATAAGCAACATCATTCTGGCAGAGGTGGGAGCAGAGCTGTGCTGAGAGGGCAGCTGGCACTTCAGCCTCTCCCTCTGCAGCACCAGGGAGCCAGGGTCTCCTGCTCACTAGCGAAATGCTCCCTGCTTTGCTGGTCCCAACTCAAATGTGTTGTACTCCATTCACAAAGGGACAGGGAGCTTTGTACTGCATTTGCCCAGGATGAGCTGGGGAGCAGTATTTTAATGTGGAAGCTGAAGAGACATTCAGGGGCCTTGTGAGCAGCCTGATCATAGTCAATTCAGTGCCCAGAGAGTTCCCTGATGGAAGTGATAGGATCCATCTCTGCACTGTGCTGGGCCTGAGAGCATTGCCCAGAAACACTGGTCAACCCTGGGACAGCTGGAGGCTGCAGGAGGCTGAAGGAAGCTGCAAGGATCTAGCCCCATAGCCAGGGTGCACAGCCTGCAGTTGGCACCTAAAAGCCAGGTTTATTCAGGAGCACCAAGTCACCCATGGTTTACTTGCTGCCACACTATGTGAACAAGCTATTCTGGCCTTGAAGCCAGAATTAGAGGCTTCCCACTGAGCTGCTCAGCTCCTGCAGCACTGCCTCTGTTTCAAAAAGTGGAAACCGAGAGTCACTGAAAGCAGAAAGCCTTCATTCCAGCTGTGAGATGCCTCACGGCAGGCCTGATGGACGGGGTGGGCAGAGCTGTTCGACCTGCAGGTGAGCCAATCCTGGGTTACCACTAATGAGGCACTCCAAATAACTGGGCAGTTTTGAAAAACCCACCTGATGTGACTGAGGTGGCAGAGTATGAGCAAGGTATGGCCTTGCAGGCAGCCTTCAGGGAATTCCTCTGGTATAACACCACGCCTTCCCCTCCTGTGAGCCAACATTTGACTGGAGATCTTAACCAAACTCATAGGAACCTGATTTAATTTATTAACATTTATTCCATGTTAGAGATAAGTATTAGGTTTCTAAATAGTTGTATGTATTTAAGTATTATGCATTTAAGTGTTCTAAGTATTTAAAATATGTTAGGAAGAGGACAATGGGTACAAATAAGTACTGAGAGCATGAATGCCCTTCAGCTAAGTTGCATGTACAGTGCCCTCTCTGCTTAGACTAAGCAAGGCTGAAGATTGTAACATACTTTACATGGGAGAGATGACTTTACACAGCATGAGCTTTGCATTGAAGACTAACAGGCATGAAAATATTTACTCGTTTCATTTGGAATACAAAGTCAAGGGGCTACTCAAGAAAAGATAAAAGCATTTCAGAGGTCTTGAAACTCCCCCTGGCTTGTCTGTCAGAAATTGGCAGAAACCTGAAGTTGTACCTTTCATTACCTGCTTTGCAATATTCCTCTAACACAGGATGACAGCAGTGACTGGCAAGGCAAATGCCTCCCTTGTTTGAATGCAGCATTCGCTGTTTACTAATAAACTAATTGATTGAGCTTGGCTATCGAAAGCTGAGTTTTGTCTGCTCTTGAGCCTGTACATACTAGTGCCTATCAGCTAGAAGTCAAAAAACAAAGGTATTTTCTCTCTTTCTTTTCTTCTCAGCCAGAACAATTTTTAAGTGATAGGTTTAAAGGTTCACATCAGCTTTTGTTTCCTAAACAATCTTTTCCTCACATTCTTTCAAGTCACACTTTATCTCCAGCAGGATCTAAGCAGCAGCTATTGAGCCAGACTCTAAATCTCATCCAGCCCTGGCTTTCCCTGTGGCCACAGAGGAAAATCTGTAATGCTAGCCTCTCTGCTGCTTCCCGTCCTAACACAATATTATTTCATCGTAACCTGTCCAGTGAGCAAATTGCCTCTTTGGTCCCCTTGCCATCTCTGGTGAGGGCTGAGCTATTGATTGCAACACTGTGCTGGTGTGTACGGGGCAATTCCAGGAGAATAGGATCGATGAAGTGTAATTGCTACCTCGCCGGCAGCGGCTGAGGGAAGGAGGGGCAGAGCATAGCTCAGCTGCAGAAAAAGCTGACGCTGCTTCTGGAGTGTCTTCCCCCTGATGTCCCATACAGGGCCAGGGATACAGCCACACTGCCTCTTGGGAAACAGGCAGAGTGGCTGAATGTCCCCAGGCAGCAGTTCTGCTTAGGAAAGCCGCTTACAGGGAGCAGAGAGCCGCAGGCCAGGTATTCCTGCAAGGTGTGTGTGTGTTGCAATCACAGAAAATCAGTTTGGAAGGGAGACTTTGAGGGTTATGCAATCCATCCTGCTGCTCCAAGGCAAGACCAGCTATACTTACACTATTGCAAGGCTGCAACTCTGGCTCAGGACAGTACACAAAGCTATAAAATGAACTAGAAACCAGAGTTCTCACCTGTAATATAGGAGTATAGGCTTCAAGACTGTAGCATACAGAGTGACCAAAGTCATGGCAGTCTGATATGTGTTAGAAAGGATCATGAAATAGGCAGTACATATGCACTGAAGACAAACACAGAAAACTTCATATCTAATGAGTCCATTGATTCTTGTTGCTCGTATTTTCCATGTTTTAAGTATCAGGTGCTTCAAGTTTCCACCACCAAAAAAGAAAAACTACATCTAAAGTTGCCTAATTCTCTGATGACTTGGATGGTAAAAAGTCCAAAGTACTAATCAAAATAACAGCTGTGGCTCAATGAGTAGTGCTGGGTGCCTCATTTCTCAACTTTGTGCCTACAAGTGTATTTCACCATATATATATCATTAATGTAGAAAAAATCAAATTGTTTAGGTTCTACTGATCACAAAGGATCATAGTTGCAGATCTCACTATAAACGTTAACACATATGACAACAGATTTGTCCGGAAAGGTCTGAGATGAGACAGCAACCAAAAAAGGCGCCCATCTTATCTTGGATGTGGTTGTATTATAATATACCAGAATGAAATTCTGCTCAAAGAGAAGTGAATGGCCTTTGGAAAAGGCAGTTTTTCCTTGAATGGTAGACATCATGAGCTAATTAAATGAAAGTGTTGGCCAGGTTTTAAACAAACATGGATTCTACCAACATTAGAAGATTTATTTGGATCATATTTGTGAAGCACCATGAAGATGAGAAGTCCTAAACATCATTCTTTTTCACATGATGCCCGTTTTTCATTGGCTTTAATTTCAAAATCTCCTGAGAAGGCAGACTTGCAAGCAATGGTTCCTGCATTTGGCACCATTGCAACCTTTACTGAGCTTTCCAAACACAGATACAGACTCAGACCTGCCAAACATGTCAAATTTTGGAGAAACTCGACTACCATCAAACTTGAGCACATTCCCTACTTCAGAGACACCAGCTGTGCCAACTGCAACTCTGATAGCTTCTCCTCACAACATTTTTCCATCCTTTGGCTTAGTTATTACTGCAGCTCATGGAGAAACTTTGTTCCCATTGTGTCCATATTTGTTGGTGGCTTTCCATCACTGACACAGACTGCTGTTTGCACTTCTAACTTTATGGACTTGTCCAGGGAGTAAATGCTGGTGATTTATTGCCTGAACACCTACTGACAGCTGGATACTCTCATGCACTGACACAGCCAGGGACAGAGTATTTTATTTCACCTCCAATAAATCAACCAAACCTCCGGTACAGGCTCACACCAGTGACACCCACACAGGAGAAATGTGGTGGTAAAACAGGACACTGAGGTTCAAGCAAGACTATGGAAACAAGTTCGCTCCATGTACTCCTGCAGTAAGGACTGACTGGGGCTATAGGATGGACTCAAAGGCATCCTGCAGATTAGGTAAGCTGGGACCAAAACTAGCACTGGATTAAAACTTCTTCAGAATAGATTGTTAGAAGTGGGGATCCAAGCTCGGTTTTCATTGGCACTATACAGTCATCAGATTTTTGTCTGCAAACACCAAGGTTGGAAATCTCTTCCTCAGATCTGTATTAACTGCTGCTGTTTTCAGTGCCTCAGTGGAATGGTAGCTGAACTTTGCCTCAGATATACTAATAAGTGCAAGGAACTTCCACTGGAAGCAGGGTTCTGCAGGAGTCAAAGACTACTTTGAAAAGTCAGGTACACCAGACTGAACTACACTCACTTTCTTCTCTGTTTTTATTCCATCCTAATGTCACAAGTCACTTTCTGCCAATCTGATGAAGCAAAATCATGACATTAATGACACAAGGCCAAGAATGAGGCTAGGGAGTTACAGCAGCTCTCAAATCCATGTGAAAAACCAAAATTCAGCAGTGGCTTCATGCCAGCAATGAGCCTGAGGTGACGGCTCAATTTGCTTCCACTATACTTTACTGCTTTTCTCATGATATTATGAACCATGGCTTGCTTGGCCTCAAGAGTTCTCCTTCCTCTTGCAGGCCTTGTGGATCCTGCATGAGGGATGAATTACACAGAAAAGCCCCAGCTTCAGATCGTTAAGTATTGCAAGAGCCAATGTTTGCTCTAAGTGCTGCCTATGTTACCCTGGCAGGGACTGGAGAGGAAAGAGCCAACACATGAGTGGTATCTCCAGCTCCATCTGGAGAAGGTAGCACCAGAAGTCCCACCCCATAATGCCAGGCTTGGCAGTAAGGCAGGGAAGCAACATTGGGCTCCAACCACTGGCAGCAGGACACAGATGAGGCTGAACAAGAAAGGCAGGTATTGAAACAGAAGCAGTAGGCTGAAGGAAAGCACTCAGATCTTGGAGGCTCAGTTTTTTTCTACTCTAACATGCAGAAGAAAATGGGACCCAGCCAAAGCTTAGCTCTGCTGTTGCCCTGCTGGGACACGTGCCTGTAGTTCAGCTTGGTCCACACACAGTGAAAAAGAAAGAGAGAAATGGTACACATGTTCTTACATGAGGTTTAGACATCTTTTGTCTCTTCACTTGTCATATCGCATCATTCTAGGTACTGGCACAATATATGTCGTTACATTGAGTTAGTGTAGAGTTGCAAAGTCAGTTGATAAAAAAGATTTGTTAACTCCCATTTTCCCAAGCTTCACCTAAGCCCTGCACAGATAGCGGGAGGGAGAGAGAGGCAGACATGTCACTTCATGTTTTGATCAAAGATCTAACTATGTTATTGATTCATCCAAGCCCATTTACCTCCCTCCCACACCCAAATTCTTCCCAGCATCACTGACTCTGTCTCTGGTACTTAAACATCAAGCCAAAGAATTTCTTCCTCAGAACCGCTTGCTGAGAGAAAGCAAAGGCAACGTATCTTTCTGAGAAACTCAGTGCCTTCCACCACACACTGGCCTCCTGCCTTCAGGCTCAGCTTGCAGCAGGGAACAACTTTGTCATCACTTGTAATCGAAGGGCTTTAATGCAGACATCACTGAGGGAGAATAAACACAATGCACAGCACTATTTTGCAGTTACTTCTCTGATATTCCCAACAGTATGTACCACTTATGTGGTGCTTTTTCTCCTAAGATGTCAAAGCAGCAGTCTTGCTGTCAATTTGATCACAAAAAAGGCTTCTGAAACAAAATACAGAGGAAGATGCCCATAGGGAAACAATTCTCCAGGCAGGAGGGGACTCTATGCTTCACCCATACAGAAGGCAACAAAGCTGCTTTGGCCTCTGAGCAAATCCAAGCATAAATCCTCATGAAGATTTGGCAATGATCTCATACCCTATATCACATCACATTTGGAGAAAAAATCCAGATCAATTGCTATTCACATATTAGACAGGGAAACAGACAGCAGCTGCAGTATTGCCCACTTATTCTGAATTAGCAAAGACTGTATTGCAATTCAGCCCTTGAGCTTTTCTAAAACACAAGCAGGGAGAGACCATCATAATGTCTGTCATAATGACTGGGCGTGAGGAACAGGAAGCTGAAAATTATTTCTCCTAAACTCCTTTCTTAGAAGAGGACATGTGTTCAGATTTGGCTGGTCTGTCTGAAACTGTGCCTGTGTTCGTCTCTGCTGCATACCCAGTCTCTGTACCAGCACATACCATTATGCTGATTGCCATTTGACTATTGCATCAGAGAAGTAAAAATCACATCACAACCTTAAACCTGCCTTCTGCTAGATTATTTAATAATTTAATAACAATTATCAACTGGAAATTACAATTATACCAAGCAGGAGCCTGGATAAGAATGCCAATTTGACTACACACTGAGAATCTCTCTGCTTTTCAGAAACACAAACAAGTGCCTGTTGCAGATTAACATTATGTACCAAATCCCAACCCAGTATAAACTGGCAACACTATCTGCTGCACCAGTTCAGATGTACTGTTGAAGATGGAGTCCAGTGACATTCGAATAACCAGATCAGCAAACTCATCCACAGCATTTAGCAGAGCCATACACAGGATATGTATCACATATAGGGCAAACTCAGTGTGTGAAGAGTGAAGAGTGTGCACTGTGATGCATCCAGTCTTTTAATGTGAACAACAGAGGTGATACCACTGTTGTATTGAAATTGGAGATAAAGGCACAAATGTGCAGATATGGCTGAGTTTCATGACAGCTGTGCTAATAACGAAAGATTTGTGCAGTGCTGGATGTACAAGAATCTGTAATTTTCTTGCACTGAGAAAATACTTTCTGCATCCTCAGCTCTAGCCTATTGGTGTCTGAGGGCAGGGGAGCATATGTATGCCCGTGTATGACATCCTTCCTTGCAGACTCCAGCTGGACATTGTATGATGTTTGATATGTGCCTGTAATTCTATGGGATACAACAGCAGTGTTAGTGGATACAAAATGAGACAAAAAGAGTGCCCTGGTCTTCCACATTCTGGACTGAACACCAGCAGCCTAGCCTCACAGGAGAGCTCTAGGTAGGAGGTAGCCTTTCTCTTACACTGCTAGACAAGCCAAATAGGAGCAGTCCAAGTCTGCATCAACAATGCACAGTCTCACTCCAGCTCTTAGCTGGCTCCTGATCCCTGTTCCCATTCCACACAAGCAGCCCAACGCCTACAAATATCTGCAAAGGTAAAACTGCATCTTGTGGTGTCTGTACAGCTTTGCCTCTATATGTAATTAACAATGCAGAATCTGCATTTAGACCCAATGCACCAAAAAAGTGGCCTATTTTCTAACACTCTTATTAGCACTGAATACCTTCACTCCTTACACAGATACATCACTGTGAAAGCAGAAGACAAAGGCTCTCTCCTTCGTGCATAATCAGGCAGGGCAAGCTATCTGACCCATGCGTGCCTCCACCTCCCCCCGTTCCACTTAGTGCTTTCGTCACGCCAAGCTCCTGCGCTGTGGTTTCCAGGCGAATTTCCACTCGGTGCTCAGAGAGCTGAAACCTTTAGATTAATCCCAGATCTGTCAGCCTCCATCATTTTCAAGCAGGGCTGTGAGCTCCAGGGCACCCAGTTACTTTCTCTTCCACTGAGGAGCCTTAAGCCTCTTGCTCTCACTCTCCTGGAGAGTGGACAGCTCCATTCCTCTCCCTCCCCATCCTGAGATGACCCTGAATCTGTGGACAGTCTCAATGCAACAGATTCTCCCTGAATCAGGTGATTTAATTTGTTTCCTCTCCTGTGAATTTTGACTTGCTCTGTGAAGCTGAAGCTAAGCAGGAGATAACACTGCATGCACACCCCTCATTTCCTCACCCATGGCTGCCCCAGTCTTTGAGCTAAAATCACTTTCACTGGCACCATGATCCTGCTTGTTTATTGCAGGTGTGGAAACAAACCTAAAAACCCCACACGGAAACTCTACAGTGATTTCCCTGACAGTTCACCACTCCTGGAAGGGTCAGGTAGATTGAGTTTTTGCTCAGATCTGGCTTAGGTTAGGCCAAACCTGATTTGTTTGTTGGTGATTGACAGTCATGGAAATTTCTGTCTCCTGCCCAGCAGACTATCATTGCCAATTACTTACCCCTCCCCCATCTAAAACAGTGCACAACAATCTTTCATTCAGGAAATTTGCATCCTTCATTTTTGCTTCTCTCTGCCTTTTATGTTTTGCTCTACTATGGGCAACAGCAGTGGCAATTGACCCGAGGCTGCAGGTCGGTACTTTCACTGAGTGCCTGGTGCCTAGGATGCCACGATGCCATGTGGTCCCCAAGCTCTTTTGTGTCCATGAATCATATATGGAGCCATACATGGAGGAGAACACCTCCACCAAACTCTAACAAGGGCAAGAACTGATCTCTGCTTCACTGACCTATAATCCATCATGGCAATTCTTTCCAGCCTGCCCCAGTCTATGGAAGGAGGATACACTGACCAGTCTGAGACTGACTATGCTGACTTTCTCTCTTCCACTGGAACACAGTATGAGTATGGAAGCACTCTGTGAGAAGCTACAGAGAGGCCTCTAAGGAGGTCACTGCTGCTGGAGGGGTGTCAAGTCATATGGACGCAGCTGGCTGAACAAAACCATGCTGGTTCTGTCTACTCCATGTTTGATGTGGCCTTCCACAATGGTAGCAGCCTGGAGTCTGATGTGAGCAGCTGGCTCCTGCAGAGATATGCACTCCTGCATGAGCTGCTCAAGACCATCATAGTCCCAAGTGTCAATGCCTCTCAACCCAGTGCCAATGATAGGGAAGAGGTAAGCAAAGAGAAAACATGAGCCAAAGCCCACTGGAGGAGGCATGAATTGAATTAGAAATCAAACACAGTGAGGGATTGAAAGATCCTTCCAGAGGAAATCTTTGCAGATGCTAAGAAAGCCAGATAACATGAGCAGAGGGTTATCAGTAACTACTGCTCAGGACTCTGGGATTTTTCTGAACTGCTCCCCTTCACAGAGGCGCTCTGTGGGATGGGCCAGAGGCTCCTGGGAGAAGCCCCGTGTTCTGGGTACCAGGTCATGTCCTGTAATGCAGCACCACCAGAAGTCAGAGTAATCCCAAAAAGGCCTCCATAGGGACTGCCTGAACGTCCACATATCACCCAGAAAACAACCCCCCTTGCACTCCACCAGGGATGCTAAGTACATTGTTATCTGTAACCCAGGCCAAGCAGGTGATTGCCTCACACATAGAGAGGAGGTCTCCAGCCCACAGACTCCACAAGCCAGCCAAACACATGGCCCCAGGCTGCAGCCCTGCCCTCCATGCCCCAGGGAGCAGGGACACAAAAGCTCCTTGAGGTGCCAGGCTCACAGCTTAAGCAATTATCCTTTCTGTGAATACCTCCTTGTGTGCGTGTGGAAAGGAGAGATACTCTGGCATTAGGCACTGTGAAAACAGTTTAACCCTTCAGCTTGTAACAAATAAATCCCATTATTCCAGCTCCCTTGCTAGCGCTCTCTCCAGCCTGCATTCCCTGAATCCCTTTCGAGAGCAGCTGAATCAATGTTTGATTTGTACAAACAGCTGCCTGACTGCAATTTGGAAGGGATTCATACGGGGATTACGGCAAGGCAGTGGATAAAAATCTATTACATGGCAGTATTTATTCTAGATCTCAGTGGCACTCACTGTGAACTTTGGCAGCATCTTCTGTTCCTTATGCACTGGCACATGTGCAGGACATTGAAAAGAATCACTCTGGGGAGAGCGTGGAACAAAGCAGTGGGAGGAAAGGGCCTGGATCAGGACTAAGTACACATATCCAAGTCAGACTGACCTGGCCATGCAGTGCTTCCTCCCAGGGGCTGGAACATCTTTGGTTGAGGAGAAGTCACTATTGATAAAATTGCATTGTTTTGATAGCCTGGAGGACCTGATACAGCTCTGTTTTACCAATGAGAGATAGTTCAGGCTCAGCACGGTTGTATCTGAGATCAAAATGCAATTCTGCCTTTTTGTTCTATGGCTTTCCTGTCTGGAAGGCTACCAGCCAGGTCTGGGACCACAGCAGCACCTTTGCAGTAAATCCCACATTGCAGACTGGTCATGAGGGGAGCAGTGCAGGCCCCTGAGATGAAGTCACCTGGGAACAGGAGTGCAGAGGACCCCCTCATTGCCCCAGGGGTCTCCACCACACCACTGCTGTCAGCCTGGCCCAGCTGATTGGGTGCCAACTCCCAGGATGCACCAGCAGCCCACGGACCTCAGCCTCTCACCGTGCAGCACACAACCTCTGCTGGCATGAGGGAGGGAGCGCGGGGAGCACAGGGGCAGTGCTGTGAGATGTGCTTGACTTAACTGGCTGTGACAGGGCTGTCCAGCAGCAAGGAGCAGCGGCAGAAAAGCCACTGCTCTTGAAAAAGAAACAGAGAGGAGGGGTCCGATGGGGCTGGATTACCCAACACTGGCTTCAGCTTTTCCTGTGTACCAGATTTTCACCTGCCATATGTACACCATGTATTAATGGAAACTCTATGCCACTGCTGCCTTGTTTTCTCTGCAGGCGATAGCAGTAGGAGCAAAAAGAGCATTGGCGGAGGCCTCCTTGCCTTGCTGCCACCAGTAAGGCAGCATAGCACAGCACAGCACACACAGCCATACCATTCCCTAGCAGCATGCATTTCTGGGCTGAGGAATGCAGAGTTAACAGTAGTAAATGGACCGGAGAGGCGCTGGGAGAGTCTGTGCCAGCTCAGGGGGGCTCAGTGAGGAGGGCCTTGCCCTGAGCACAGCCACAGAGTGCAGGGCCCAGGGGAGCCATGTCCTCAGCATTGAACAACTCCCCCTGGGCACCACTCACACAGCTGGGCCTGTGCTGGCATCAGGCCGCACAGTGAAGGAAGCTCCCCTGCAAGGTGCTTGTACAAATACAGAGCAGCGGCATTTGCTAGCGGTGAGCGCCACAAACTTCTTCTTGCTAAGCCGTTCCCCAGGCCCTGCCTTGGGCTCTCCTGTATGGCCACAAAGGTGACTGCCTGCATGGTTGGGCTTCACATCAGCTGGCAGTGTTGGGTCTGGGTGCGGGGGTGTCATGGTTTTATGATTTTTGGTCATCAGTATTCCACACCATAACATCATGTAATGCACTGGGGGTGGGGTTTGATATCTGCCGAATGTTCGTCCGTCGGAGAAGAACTACATTTCCCCAGGAGGCTTTGCGGTCAGCAAGGGGATATAACTCCAAGCAAGGTCACCTGATCCTTCTTCTTCGCCTGCTCTTCGCTATCTGCGCTTCGCCGCCTGCGCTTTGCCACCTGCGTTTCGCCATCTGCACTTCGCCGTCTGTACTTCAGTCACTCAACTGGACTGCACTTCTCACCCCAGCATTGTGGTGAGGTCTGTACAATTCAAACAGACTCTCTCTCTCTCTCTCTCTCTTTGTATTTTACTAATACTATATTTAGTAAAATCATTTGTTCCACCTCAGATCAGTGCTGTTGTTTTTCAAGTATTTTGGGGTCCCCTGCTTCCCCTTTCCCAGAGGCGCGGATCCGCAGATTCCTCCACCCTGCTGGTCACGGAACTGGGCCGGACCAGCCCATAAACCGTTGACAGGGGGCATTCTCTTGGCTCAACCATTTGAACTTTTAGTTTGAATGTCGTTATCTGTAAACCAGAGGTGAACCTTTCCTGTAAAAACTTCAGAAACTTGGTGTATGGTTTTCAATGTGCTTTAAAATCGCCATGGAGGAGATAAACGAGATGGGCAAAATATTACTACACCTGTAACATTTGTCAGATTAGAACAAATTTTAAAATAATTCATGCACCTACTCTATAAAGGTGAGCATTACCATACATTATTTCTTAAGTGATCCACATCTCACCAAAAAGAGCAAAACTTTGAAAAAGAAGCTAGCAGGAGAGCACAACTCACAGATTTCTATTGCAAGACTGACTCATTCCACATGGTCTTCTTTTCCCTCCTCACTCCCTCTTTTTCTACAAGTTTTGTTACACTCCATTTCACCCTATCATTCTCCCTCCATTGTTGTGAAATGATTGCTTTCATGAAGGTTTTGCTTTCATGAAGAAGCCAACAAGAGTAACAAGAAGACAGAGATGCAACACCACCACGACAGCAGCATTTGAATCTTATCCTCTAGACACACAGATTGTTCTTTGAAAAAGTGATATAGCTACGAATCTAGGTCTCTCCACCGTGCTGTGGCCACACAGGTTTCTGAAGGGACCAGGCTGATGTCCCTGCCAAGGAAATCTTCACCTTTGTACCATGAGAGAGCCTCCATCCTTGTGAGCATAATGTGGCCCATGCCAGTCTCCGAGCTGCTTAAGTTTGCCTGAACAAGCCCAGTAATTCCACCCAACGGGAGGTACTTAAACACTACACTATATGTGAATATATATGATGCTAATGAAGTTGCTTTGTTTGTTCTATTGCTTAGGGGAATAAGTTAATGTGTTGGAATGCCCTTCAGCAGCATTTGCCTTTGTTTATTACATATTTATTTTACAAGATAAATGTGGATAAGGAAGGATTCCTTCTGAGAGGAGTCTCAGAGTCTCTGTATAAAATGTCTGTATGATGCTATGTTTTGGTTCTAGGAAAAAAATAATGCTGATACAACACTGGTGCTTATAGTTGCTGATAAGCAGTGTTGTACAGAGCCAAAGCCATTCCAGTTTCTCAGACTGTACTAACAAAGGGCTGGAAGGGAACAAAATAAGGACAACTGACTTAAACTAGCCAAAGGGATATTCCATATTGTATGACATCATGCAGAAGGAGAGCTTTGAAGGAGGTGGGAGTTCATCTCTCTCTTCCAATGCTCAGGGACCTAGCTGGGCATCAATTAGGGGGTGATGAGCAATAGCTCATGGATATATTTATGAATGTATATAACAAGCAATATATATATATTTATTGTCCCAACTATCATCCTTTTCCATTTCTCTATCTTAGTAAATAGTTTCATTTCAACCCATGAATTCTACTTTGTGTTTTTCAATTTTCTCCCCCATCCCCCTGGGAAGGAGGAAAGCAAACAAACGACTGTGTGGTGCTGAGCTACCTGCTGGCTTAAACCACAACAATCATCCATCCTTTATATTAACGTAAAAGATAAACAGCTTCATCTTCCTTAGTTCTCAGTATCCCCAATAGCCAAAAGAAAGTTGATCTCACATGCTTATGGGCATTGTGCTTTTCTCTGCTTGAGGACTGATATTCTTCCCTGCTGTTAGTGATGTGAAATTATTTCTTTTTCCCTTACCAAGAATGACCCCTTACTCCAGGCAACTTGGAGTCACGCAAGGCAGGAGGGAGCCAGGCCATAATACATGGGTGCAAATTGCTTGTGGTGGAAAAAAAAGAAGATCCTGATTCAAGGAATGCAGCTGCAACACACTCTTCTATCCTGTTCTGTCAACACTTCCCCTCCCCACAATATACTCTGAGAGAAATCTGTACTGCTCTCAGGGCCACAACTGACATGGTGCCTAGGAGTCTTTAACATCCAAATGCCAGACTCCACCAAAGTGAAGTCTCCAGAAACCAGTGCACACAAAGTTCCATACTGAAGCAAGGATGAACTGCTTTAATGTCAGAGAGACAGAGCAGTGGATCAGGCTGCCCAGAGAGGTTGTGGAATCTCCTCTGGAAATGTTGAAGACCATCTGGACACCTACCTGTGTCAACTGCTGTAAGAAAACTGTTTTAGCAGGGGGTTGGACTCGGTGAGGTCCCTTCCAACCCCTATAATTCTGTGATTTTGTTCAAGTTTCATAGAGATCTACAGAATCCGTCCTCCTCTTCTCTCCCCGTTGTTTCTCTGTCAGCTCCTTGGAGAGGAAAGTCTTCTTGGGTGTCTGTTCCTAAGGGCTGACCTCTAAGTCCTAAAAGCATCCCAACTCAAGCCTTCAACAACAGGGAGGGCAGAATTCTGGTTCTTCTAGAGTGAAAGTCAGTGCCCTGAATTCTACAGCACATGAACCACGGAACAGTCTAAGTCCAGGCAAAAAGAACACAACAGGTAACCAAGGCCAGATGAAAAGGATGCAAGAATTAACAAATACAGTGACACAGAGTCAAAAGGCTCATGCCACTGGGTAACTCCACTGGATGGCTAGACACTTCCTAAAACTCTAAAAGGGAATCCTCCAGGTTGCCATATCTCTGCTGCTGCTACAGGTTTGGCAGGCAGATAGGCAGGTATGGGCAGGGAGGGAAAGCAAGATTGCAATGGTATAGGAAACCTTCAGAAGTAGGAAGGAGGGAAGGAGAGAGTAAGAAGCACATGGATGGAATACAGCTAGTATTACTCCGCTCACCAGTGAGGCTGAGAGCAGCCTACATGCTTGCTGAGCCTTTCTTCAGTATCTCAGAGGTGTGAATAAGCGGACAGAGGAAATACAGATAAAGGCAGTTTTAAGCACTTGTGATTAGAATTGAAGCTGCAGGCTATCCTGAAGCTTTACAGGAAGGTCATGACAACTTCCAAACTTCACCCAGGGAGAGTTTGGTAGGTCCCTGCAGCCTAAAACTCACAGGAACTGCACTACAGGAGTGACCTAACTGCCATCCTAGTTCCCCCTCCTGGTTCCCAATGCCCAGAGAGGAGGTGGGAACTGGCACTGCTCTTCTGTATATCCATCATATGAATCAGACAAAAAATGACATCTCCTCTCTGCCCATGCACATGGCTGGGATTTGATTCAGGGCTTTCTGATCAGAGCTCACTGCAGCTATTACAGGGAGGATCAGCCCATTGTGTCCTCCCACTGGCAGGGTGACTCCCTTGGCATCTCAGGGGTGGGAGCAGCTGGAAAGAGGAATAGCTCTCTCTTCCTGACATGCATGGGAATAGAGCTGGGAAAGAGTGGTATGGATTCAGCCTTAGACACCTGCTATATGGAATGGGCAGATCATTATCCAGAGAGCTCTGTAATTTTGGTTTGCAGATGCTTGCCCACTGGCATTGAGCCTGAGGAGGAGAAGGAGGTTGTTAGCAGCTCTGCATGCCAAAAAGGCACTTTACCATGCATAAGGCCACCAATGTTTCTACAGACAGGAGACCTTGCAGGCTTAACCCTCTCTGCTGCTCCCCAAGGCAGCTGTCATCATGAGAGAGGACTCCATCCCCAGGGTGCTAAATACACCAAGGCTTCCTTGGGGAAGCCTCATTTCTGTAAGTATATTGCTTACAACTGCAGCAGCTCCCCACAGCTTGCATATTTGTGGGCAAATTTCAGCTAAGTATTTGACATGGCTACACCTCCATCTGTCATTATGTTTTTGCAAGTTTCATGAAAACAGGCAAATGGACTGCAGAAAGAAGCCAAGTTTCTACGAAGCAACATGCTGAACTGTGAATTCAACACTTATCACAGAGCAGAGAATCCCAACAGGGGAGTGCTGTTATGAAAAAGTGTCACAACAAAGTTCAAATTCCAACGCTGAAAAGTAGATTTTTAGCCAGTCATTCAGAAAAGTCATATGATTTGAGGATACTGGACTTCCAGAACCTATTCCATACTAATACTTGCTCTCTCTCCAATTCGAACATGTCAACATCGGAAACATCTGGGGGGAAAAATGTAAGCTGGAAGGAAGAAAGCCTCTACAATCTCTGGCCAGCTGCTTATCTCCTTACAACAGAACACCTGCTTTCTACATCACAGTCACTCCCAACTTCTAACAGTATGAGGCACAAGAAAACTAGATCTATTATAACAGTAAGCATTCATCCCAATTCTGCTGGTACTATTATATGCTCCAATAGCACTTGTGGCTTACAGCATATTTACAATGCTTAAAGACACTTTAAGAAGTAACGAGATGAGGATGTAATTTGATGACATTTTGATGAGTCACACTATTTTATCACAAATTTGCATCAGCTCTTATTTTTCTAATTATTTCTAAAAGTGTGCTAGGAGTTTTTCAAGAAGCTAGTTAGTGAATCATTGCCCCTGAAAACCTCCAGTTTGAGCCCCTTCATCCTACATAAATACCTGGATGCTTGCTTTCAGCATCCTGGCTTCGTGTATAAAAACTGACAAAGGATGGGACAAAATCCAGGACAACCAGGAGTGCTTTACATGCTGGTGGTTAGGATTTTTTTTTTCTTCCCTTTCTGCTGAATTTTCCATCAACATCTCACCTACTTGCAATGTAGCTCAGGTGAGTTTTTACTTGGCAGAGCTGAGAAAATAAAAATCTTAACTTTAAGATGGAAGAGTCCCTTCAGTCATGCTAACACTGCCCAGAATGATGTTGGAATACAGCTGGGAATTAATGGGACAGAACAAAAAGTTTTCCCCAAATCAGAAAGAATATGTATTGCTGTTGAATTGCTTCATTTCTTTCCTAAGTATGTGAGGCAAAGTTCTAACCGATAGGATCTGAAGAAAAGGAAATTGTTAGACTTTCTACATTAGCAGTTTCGTCATCTATTTGCTAGAAATACCTAAATACACTTATTGGGCAGAGGGGAGATCAGCATTTTATCATCCAATTATCAAAGCAAAAAGAGAGGTAAACAATCACAATCTGAGATTCCTTGGCAGCTATCCGCAGAAGGTGCAGTATTTCCATGTCTGTGCTGCAGATTACGAGGAACCCAGGAAGCAGGTTGGCTTTGGTGCTTGGGATTCACAACCTGATCCCCATTGGTGGGTTAAGATGCAAATTATTTCTTCAGGGAATATGGGACTTTGTTTCTTTGAAGCACCCCCCCTTATGGCATCTGCTAGGTGCACAGCATCTCCTGCAGCGGGCTGGGAGCTGCAGACTTGAGCTGCGAGCCTCTTCAGCCAAAGGGTTTTGGTAACCACAGCCAGTCCCATCTGATGGCTGCATCTCTGGAGAAAGCTGCTGTGGGACTGTGCTGCCCATATGCATGAGAGCATGCGTCCTTGCTCATCTGTTTTATGTTTTGGACCCAAACCAAGGGGCAAGATTTCAAGGCTTTTAGATTCATCTTCCTGTGAGACTGAGTGATCAAGCTACGAAGGCTTTCTGGGACACAGATTTCCCTTCAGTATAAGTAATATTAGTAATACTAGCAAGTAACTACTTCCAAATATAGAGTGGATTATATCAGTATACAACAGATACTATACATGAAGTACTGAAAAGTCATTGGTTTAAAGCGCTTAGCCATATCTTTTCAATAGGACAGGAATGGGAAGCTAATGTAAAGTTATACTTATGAAGCAGCTTAACAGCTAGTATGGATTTGCAAGAGTAACTCTGGTTGCAGTGATTTACTTTCCTTTCCCAACAGAATAACAGGTTTTGGGAAGAAGCAGTGCTGTGTCACTACTCTAGTGAAATTTTTGACATTTTGACATCTGACTCACACCACTCAAGAAAAGACTGTCTACATAAACCTAATGTGGAATAATAACTTTTAGTTAGAAAACCATTTCTTCAAAGTGGTTATCACTGTTTCATTCCCAGATGAAAAATGTATTGAGTGGATTCTACAGGTGTTTGTTGGTGAGTCCAACACAAGTCAGTATTTCATTTAATGACTTGGATAATGGAATGAAGAGTACACTTATTAAATCTGCAGATGACATCAAGCTGGGAAGGATTAAATTCGCTAGAGGACAGAAATAGAATATGAAACAATCACAGCAAATTGGATAAATGGTCTCAGAACACAAGCTGAAATTCAACCTGGACATATTCGTGTAATTAAACTTACGCAGAAATAATCAACTTCATAAATACAGAAAAAGGAACAGTTGGCTAGATGGCAATTCTGCAAAAAGGAATCTGGAAGTTACTGCATGTCACAAGCTGGAAAGGAGTAAGAAATGTGTCTTGCTTTCAGAGGACAGAAGTACTATATTGGGATGGTGAAGTTAGTCTGTCAGACCTTGATGTAGGTTATTCCATGAAGTATTATATTCATTGTCGGGTAACTGACTCCAAGACAGAGGCGAGGTGGAGAGAGTCCAGGAGAAAAGAAGGGGGATGGCCAAAAGCTTAGGATCTCTGGCCAACAAGAGCAGATAGAACAGACAGCATGTTTAGGTAGAAGAAATACGCTTGAGAAGACATTGGGAGAGTTCTCAAGTATCTGATGAGCTTCTACAAGGAAAAGAATAATCTGTTTTCCACACCCATGGTCCACACCCAGAGAGGTGATAGTTAAACTTCAGCATGGAAGATTTACATTAATCTGTTTAGAAAAGGGAAGCATTGGAATAGGTGCGCAGAATTTGGTCAAAATCTTGTCAAGGGCAAAGGAAGGGAAGATGTACATGCCCAAAGCAAGGAGATGGCCTAGATGATCTCTCAAAGCCCCTTCCAACCCGACTTCCTATCTTTTTTTTGATCCTTGGAAGCAAGTTTAAGCAGAAGCAGTTCACAGAACTCTCTATTCCCCCCTCTACATATCAGATATTTTTCACAATGAAAAGGGTGTGTTTTGAAGTTTTTACAGAACAGCACAATACTCAGTAGCTATACAGATTCAGTGAATCTATGGGCTGTAGTCATAGCAGTTTCTAAATATACCAGCCACATATTTAGGTGCTCTCAAGTCTACGATGGAACAGAGCTTGGGACATGAATCTTTCAGCAGCAAAAGCATGAGCCTCTTCTAACAAGCCTGTGTAACTCTTCTGAGCAGTGACCATACAGCTGCACAGCCCTGCACACACATTCCTCTCAGCAGTTCTAGCTAGGAAACGTATTGGCATCCCAAGGCACTGGTCTGCAAACTCCTCATCCATTAAATCTGAAATACACACTCACTAAGTGAGGTTCACATCTGAAAAGACAATAGAATCCTAAAACCAGTATTGGTCTCAACTTCTACTGCAACTTCAGCTGCCACAGGGTTTTCCTCCATGTGGAAGGATGTGGTCTATCACATCAGGGGCACTATATACACCCATAGCATCCTCTACTCCTGAGATTAAGGGGAAATGGAGGCTGTGAGCAACCCGCAGCTTTCCATCTGGGGAGATGGAGGTCACCACAGCTGGTTTGCTTTGCTCGGCTTCAGGGCTGGCTCGGGACTGAGCTTTCTTATTGCCATGGGCAGTGGGGACCCACAGGGCCATGGGTGCTCCTTGCAACTGGCCATCCTTCCTCTCCCATCTCTCGCCCACAGCATCTCTGTGTGATGTTCCCAGTGCTGGCTGTGCCCCTGCTTGAGTTAATTACAGTAATTATACCTGCACTCCTCTGCTCCAACTCCCTTTTCGTGTCATTTCCCTGCCCGTTCATTTGCAAATCTAATCTCTCCATGGATTTTTTAAAAAGGAAAAGGGTATGAAGGGCAAAGATACAAATGAAGAAAGAAACTACAGGTTTTTTTTTTTTCCTGTAGCAACAACGGAAATCGAGGAGCCATTGAACAGCACCAGGTGTTTTATTTAGTGTCCCTGGGACGGCTGCATGCTGCTCCCTGCTCTGACAAAAAGAGCTGGCCTTCAGGCACTAGGTCTGATCAGGAAGAAAGAAAGAACTGCACCACCCTCCCCCAGCGCCTACCAAATTGCTTCCATCAGGGTTCACAGCTCAGGATGCCTCCTAGAGCTTTCATGAATACACTTTGCAGAGGGCAGGAGAGCTTCCTAAGAAAACCATGCACCTCTAGCAACTGCTCTTTTCAGAGCTTGGCCCTACACATTTCTTGAGTAAATTTCCTATGGGATTGGGTGCTGCAGTATCAGGCGTCTGGTCTCACCCATGTCAGCAAAGGCTTTCCAGAAGTCACCTTAGAAGGTGAGCATGCAGTTCAGGTCATCTGCCTGATAAGAATAACTCTGAGGTCAATCCTTTGAACAAAGTGGTAAAAAAGTGCAACTTGAACAAAGAATAAGGGGAGGGTTAGAAACAGCCTCCTAATTATTTTCAGGCCTCCCTGTGGGGTGCCCTGCCAGTGGACACTGGGGCCCTTCCTTTTACGATCCTATATCACTGCCATAGGGCAGTGAGGTAGAGCAAGTGGTTTGTTTACCCAGTATTGTGTACACAGGGCATATCAGTTTCCAGGAGAAAAGTACAAAACAGAGTTGTTCTCATTTTCTAGAGCTAACTGAAAGACAGAGTGAAAGAGAGTAAAGAAGAGACTCCCTGTGCACTTCAGTTTAATTGCAGTGAACCGATCACACCAGGCCTTACCCAGTTTGTCAGTGTAGCCACACAGTCCCGATCCTGTTCACACTACCATGCTTGATGCCAAAATCCCCCTTGGTGCAATGTCTTGCTGCTTGACTGTAGGGGTGATTTCCCTTCATTTTCCTGAACAGGCAGCCCAGGTGGCTGTGGAAGTCCAGAAGTTTGAGCAGGTGAGAACTGAGCTAATTCTCCTGATGCCTGAGCAGGTTAGAAAATACTTTTTCTAGAATATTGAAAATAGGTGATATTCCTCATGGTCAGAATAGATGTTTCTCAACCACACGCTTTGCACATAAAACATATTGCATATCTACATAGGCAAGAAAGAATGTCTAGTGAACAGGTAGGAGCAGAGACCTTTAGTGAAATATTCTAAACACTGTGGGTAGGCAGAAAAGTAAACAAGGAAAGAGATCTGAACGTAAAGCATTCCTATTTTGAGGTAATATACAACTGGACCTTTTTTTAATTGTGAAGTGAATGCATCAAATTCATTTTAATATAACCACATTCCCCTAAAAACAAACAAACAAACAAACAAAAACCAACAACAAAACCTCTCCAAAGTAATGCCTTGTTTCGGGGAAAGAAACATGAAGCAGAAGTCCTGCACAGCCCTGAGCAACATGTAACTGCAGCACAGCAAGCCTGAGTTTCCAAATCCTGCAGATGACGTGCTCAAAAGAATTTTCCATCTCCCAGGAGGCTGACTGAAGGAGGAGGACAGAAAGGACCTGCAATTAGATTAATTAAAATAGTGGTCCTAGTATGGTCTGTTTTTCACAGTTGCCAGGAGACTAGAAGGCTGGGATGAATTGCTCAACCTTTTTGTGGCAAAAATAAGTGTTTACTTCCAAACCATATGCATCTTGGCCCTCTCCAAGGCTGTGAGGTCTCTGTTAGTTCTCCAGAAAAAAATCTCACCCTAAATTCACTTCAATTAACTTGTGGTGAGTTTACAAGTTTCAAAAACACACCAATACTTCCCTGCCCCATGTTCCTGATCCAGTGCCCAACTCCAGGCTCTGTGGTAACCATGGCTGTTTTTGCAGGTTTTACCAACTTGCTACATTTTCTCCCTTCCTTTTCTCAGCTGATACTGAAGTGGAAGGAAACAGTGCATTGGGCAGAGATGGACATAGTCTGAAGCACAACCAAAGGCTTCATGTCCCTTTTGGGAACCATCCTCAAGTTTTCTGGAAGAAAAAAGAAAGAAAGAAAAAGAAGAAACAGAGAAAAAGACAGAGAAAAAGAAAGAGAGAGAAAAAGAGAAAGAAAAAAATAGTAGCAGAGATTTTCCAAAATTAAAAGCCTGAAGATTTCTTTGTTTTGATGTGTTTCTGCAGCCCAATTTGTGCCGTTTGCTCCAAGAAAAGTCTCATCTTTCCTAAAGCCAAATGCATTAATGAAACTGAGCCAATGTGCCTTTCTTATGGTTTTCTCTTGTCGATTTGCTGCTATAAAAACTGTCTGTCAAGCAACGTGTTTCCCTTTTCAATGCCCCGTTGCCAACACCTTGAGCAGCAGGCAAGGGGCTGTGATAGATGGATGGACAGCAGGCTTGACACTGCTTTGGAAAGGAAGGAGAGAGACCACAGTGAAGGTAGTAGATGGCAAAAATAGCAGTAAAATTAGTTCAGAGGTGAGGTCTCTGATACAGATGTTATAGCGCATATGTGGGGGAAGGGAGTTTGAATTCCAAGAGGCTGAGGATCCTCACTCCTGTTCACACAGCAGCAATCAGGCAATAGCTGGAAAGAGCCATTTAAATCTCCCTGTGTAGCTGTGTTGTAACACAGCACATAATTACTCATCATGTTCTTTCCATAGCTTGCACAGGCTGCCTGCTGGAAGAGCTATACTGCACAGCCAGCTCAGCACGGCTTCTTGGGCACCCTCCAGACCAGAGACTGGAGAATTCATGAGCACCTAGAAGTTTCCTGGTAAATCCCATAACTTGCATAAGGCTTCCATAGTCTCCACACCAGGTTCTCAGCTGTCTCATTCACAGGAAAATACAGCCTGCTCCTCAGAATAAAGACAAGCAGCAGAATTGCTACTAGGAACACCGCTTTGGTTCTTAGTCTTCAGGCACTTCGCTAGATCTGGCCTGGACTCCAGCCCTGCTAGCCCTTTCTCTGCATTTGCTCAAACACAATCGCCCACTATTGCAAATGAGAGCAAGCACAGCCAGGCACTTTGAAAAGGGTGACAGGGAGCACAAAGGGCACTTTAGTGGAGGTTACAAACTCACTCTTATTAGGACTAGAAAGAAAGCATTTTAAGAGAAGAGTTTCTGCTTCAAAACCAGCTTGACTGGATGTCAAGTCCACATTATCAAGGCAGGTCAATCCAGGTGTAAAGCAACGTGGCACAGAGATAGCAGTTGGAAGCCTGTCAGAGGCAAAAAATTCTAAGAACACAACCAAGAAACTTAAACCCAGCAAGCTCAATGTGGAATTACTAAATTAATTGCCCGCTGCAACCCCAGACACTAATTACTTGCTTATTTTAATTTTCATACTCAACATTCTTCTGTCCAAGTTAATCTAATTCAATGTCCCAATACAGTCTCCAATTGGCTTCTTCCTTGAAAGCATTTCTTGCTAGCTGGTACCTAGACATCAAACCAGAACACCATTCTTTTAGCTGCTATGTGGCTTTTGTCTTATGAATTGCGAACTTGGAAGACGGACAGAAAAATGGTGGAAAAAGATGACAACTTTTGCCACTGATAAGAGGAAAGGAAGACATTTGTCTCAGCAAATAGATAGTTTTGCAGATGCAAAGGAATCCACGAGGTTATTGAGTAGCTGACATGAGAGGATTAACTAGAGCATGGGTTATCTTGGTAATAAATACAGCCTGCCATGGATCTCCATATTGAGAGAAGTTTCTCAGGGTCAGTAGGCTCAGTAGTTTTGGGTCAGTCAATAAGACCTAGTATCAGACTCAGAAAAAGTGTCAACTCTTGCTTATTACAACATAGTTTATGCGTTCAGTCTCCCAGAGACTTTTGTACTGCAAGCTGCACTCACGTGGCCAAATTCCTGCAAAGTCCAGGGAGAGAGGAAGGGTACTGGTGTAACAGAGACAGTAGTGCGTTGGGTCTGAGTTACGAGCTGAAGTACAAAAACAAAACTCCCTCAGTAATGTGGGGGGGGGGGGAGAAAGGGAACGGGAAAGTGGGAATCAGTGCAGAACATGGCACTCTCTAAAAGCCAAAACACTGCTTTACTCTCTTCTCACTTTCTCCTGAATGTCCTCAACTGCCATCACACATCACCCCAAACAACAGCCCATGCCCAAGACAGAATGAAGCTCTCTTTACATATTTTTCATCAGACTTGCAATTCCAATAAGAGATATGCTATCATGTTCAAAAGCAAACAACATCTCAGGGAGCAGGACTTTCCCTAGCCACACTTCTCTTGATGTTTTGCCAGACAGAGAAGCAAAGAAACACTTGCCTTCCTCCAGGTCACCAGGCAAAACCACCCTTCTCCTTGGCACAGCCCCACAACTCCTGGCTCTGCCCCTTTTCTCTTCTTTCCCACATCACACAGATATCTTAGTAAAGGAGATACTGAAGCCTTCAGCAGACACTCATCTCCAGAGAAAGAAGCAGCAGCAATAACCCAGAGCTTCAACCTCGTTATGGTTTGTAATGAGCTGATGGAAAAATATATTTCTGCCTGATTAGAATGCTTAATAAGCTCCAGATTATTATGACTACAAGTTGGCTGGCCCTGTGTTTTGTCCCATTGCAATGGGAGGGGGCAGCTTCTAGCATCCCTTCTGAATCTTTTCCCCTCAGTCTAGCAGGAAGAAGTACACTCAGTCCTCACTAATACGCATTACACTTTGAAAGCGGCGAAACTGAAACACTGCGGGTATTAACACACTGGCCCTTGCTGTAAATCAAGAGTTAAGCTTTCTGCTGCTTGGAAAAGAGCTTTTAGTCACTAGCAATGTCACCAAAGACATCACTGAATCATGCTGCATCCCAGAGATTGCTGGGATCGGGGTTTTGAGATCTCTTAGCAGGTGCTTACAACCAGAATGCTGCTCTTTTGTGATATTTTACCTATTGAAAAACAAACAAACAAAACTCCACTGAGCAATCTCGCAAGCAGAAGAAAACTGCACATTATGTATATACTACAAAAATATGTAGTCAGTACTGGCTTGTGTGGTAAGCATGGGCATGCGTCTTGCAAGGCACTGCCATGCATCCCCCAAGTTGTCCTCCCCATTGGCAACTTCAGAGGAGAGCAGAGAGTGGGGAGACAGGGAATGTCCCATCATCCTAAGGAGGATCCCCTCTAGGGCAGGTTTGTGGCATATCTGCAAAGCCACTCTCTGAATCACATCAAAAGTTACCTGTTTTTGTCTTCTTTCAGCCTGGGATGCAGACATCCCCATGAAACCCTGCCTTCTGGCCGCCTTCGCATTCCTTCAGCACTGCAGGTCCACACAGGTAGCAGTGATCAATGAAATGAGCCAGCCCCTCTCCACCTCACAACTAAACTGAAACTTTATACCATGGAGGAATCCTCCACTGTCATCTCTGTCCATTTGCCTCCACCTCAAGGCCCTCTGCTCTATCTCCTCCAAATTCTTCAGTTAAGAATTCCCTTGCTGTTCACCTTTTTGACACCTTCTCCAAATGTGATGACAGCCACCAGCTCCTCTTATTAAGCTATTTCTTTCCTCGCAACAACGAGCAATGCCTTTTCTCCAGCTTTCCAACAGGCCTTTCTACAGCCAGAAATAACCCAGAGGAAGGCATGGGAGGTGACAGGAAAGGCTCTCCAAGTCCCAACTTACTTTGTAACACAAACTCATACTACAGTTCAGTGCTGCAACAGTCACAGGCTGCATCAATTTAGGTGGAAGGAAACAAAACACTCATTGTTCTGATTAAATATTAAAGGTGGAGAATAACTTACCGTGGTTTTAAAGGCCATCTTTGGAGTTTATCTGCACTTTACTGGAGTGACTGATCCTATCTTGGGAATGGAGATGCCTCATGGGGTCTCGGTGATTCAACCCCAGCCCACATAACTCAAGCATCCAAGATAATCTGCCGATATGAGTGAGCCAAGTGACTCATAAGACTAGGAGGGCCTGAACAGGACATTCTGGTGACCACTCTGAGTCAGTGTTTGCCTCTTCTGTGTCATAAGAGGTGCCTAGGCCCAGGTAGACACAGTCAATTGGTTAGTCACTGCTCTGTACCAATTACAAAGATTTCAAAGTGCTCAGTAATCACTGAAAACAGTCACAGCAGCGTTATATGTAAAGACATATATATTGATGTGTATTAACAAAAGAAACACAATCTTTCCTGTTAAAAGTTCAGATTTGCTACAAACAGAAGTATGGAGTAGAAGGAAACTTCTCGGGCTGGCAACTAAGTTTTGTCCATTCACAAGGCTTTTCACTTTTCTTGGGACCAACTAGAATGAACTACTTTTGGAGCCTGCAGTCTGGACTAGATGGAGCATTGGTCTTATACAGCCAGTAAGAGCCCAGTTTCATTTTAGAAATGGTAGCTATTAATCATAAGTAGTGTTAATGTTTTAATGACTTTACACCACTCAGACATCACTTTGGCTACATAATGGCAGATGCTCAGGGCATGCAGCATGTCCTTTCAGCAAAGAACCAGAAAATTTGCACCTGGGAATATTCTAAACATTTTTTCTTTTTATGCAGCCCTAGAGCTCACGGTGAAGAGGGCTTATTGCTCTGCTGAAGACCTCAGCCTACAACAGGAATGGATTTCCCCTGAAATATATTAATAAAAGACCAAAGTAGAACAGAGGTGCTTTACAAGACTCTTCCTCTTAGGGCTTATTGCTCTGCCCCAAACCTTCCAAAACCTCTGTGCCACTTAACATGCTACCACAGCCAAACAAGAAAAATAAATTGAAAGTCTATATGCAGTGGGATCATTCACTGGCACATGCCTCAACAATATAAACATACTCTCTCTCTTGACACTGGCTGTATGTTTTCAACTGAGACACTTATAATACTCAGCACTTGTAATGCTTTTAATCCATATATTTCAAGGAATTTCTGTGGAAAGACAGATACTGAATAGGCTGGTAGGAGCCTAGAGATAATCCATTCAGATTTGGTAACAGTGGCCAATATACTCATTGACCCACTTGAAGATGCATACAAAAGGGACAACATTCCCTGTCCAACATGCAGTTTGTTTGGTGAGAAACCCAGAATGGCTTCCCTAGAGTAATGCAGTGTGGAGTTCAAAAATATCTTTATATGAATACAGTAGTAATACAGAGCTATATTAAGTTAAATTCTTCTGACTCTATGTATAGTGTCCAGCAGAATTTGCTGTTTGAACCTGTAAGATATAGAACAGTTGTTTAAACACATCTTATTGCCAATCCAATACAGGCAATGGGGAGAGATATTAAACAGCATTCTACGCTCTCAGTGGTGTAACCATGTGGCATGGTTTTCTGTGCAAAGGCTGCACAGAAACGTATGTCCCGCTGCAAAGATATCCCAAGCAGCTCTTTTCCACTGAACACGTGAGAAATCAATGACAAAAGGAGGGTAGTGGTGGTGGCTGAGTCCATCCTGCTTTAATACACCAGCCCTGTTCTGACTGTCCTAGCAAAAAAGAGCCCTTGACTTTTTCCCTGTGCTTTTATTTTCTTCTTTGCTTCCTTTTGCTCTCCAGGCTGTGATATTCTCTCTTAGATCACAGAATCACAGAATTGTAGGGGTTGGAAGGGACCTCCAGAGATCATCGAGTCCAACCCCCCTGCCAAAGCAGGTTCCCTACACCAGGTAGCACAGGTAGGCATCCAGGCAGGTCATGAACATCTCCAGAGAAGGAGACTCCACCACCTCCCTGGGCAGCCTGTTCCAGTGCTCCGTCACCTCACTGTAAAGAAGTTCTTGTGCACATTTGTGTGGAACTTCCTATGTTGCAGTTTCCGGCCGTTTCCCCTTGTCCTGTCACCATTCACCACTGAAAAGAGTCCGGCCTTGCCATTCTGCCCCCCAAACCTTAGATACTTATAGACCTGGATCAGGTCCCCTCTCAGCCTTCTTTTCTCAAGGCTGAACAGACCCAGTTCACTCAGCCCTTCTTCATAGATCTGAGTACTCTGTCCTTCTCTGACCATTGCCCACACAAACACGCTGCTGGAAGAAGCCAGGTGAAGGTGCCAGGCTACAGCAACTATTTCATCTACTTCCATGCTGACAGGGTCACTTGGACAAGGCAATGGAGGCTGGCACAGCCTGTCACAGCTGGGCCAACAGCAGGTCTCTGCTCCACGTTCTTTGGGCAAAATGAAATGCATGGCTGTCTGTGATCGGATGTATTTGATACACCATTTGCTTGTGTGGTTTCCTTCTTGGTAATACTAGCACTGAACCGTGAATTAAAATCTGAGACCATCACAAATATTTAAGAGACCTATTCATCCCTCATAAAGGAAAGAGCATCCTCATTCCTCTTCACACCCAAGGAAACTTTATACTCCATGCTAGCAATGCTCAGCCAACCCCCTAATGAGGCCATGCGTTGTCGCTAATGTTCCTGCTTCCTGTGCAAGACTTCCCACACCATCTCTGCAAACAAGCTCATGCCAGGTCACACCCTGACTCCAGCAAAGGCTGTGCTGGTATGTGAGTGCCAGCCAGTTCCTTCAGAAGATGTAGGACTCAATGATACAGGTTCCTTCCAACTTGGGATATTCTGTAAGTCTATGACTGAGTTCAGATCCCTGCAGATCTTTCATACTCAGCTTGGGAGAACACATTTCCCTTTGGAAAGGAAAAGGCAGCCCATGGAAAGGCATTAGCCCTCCCATTTGCACTGAAACCTCAGCAGTGCCAGCACACTGAAAATAGGAGTCGTATACCATCTTCTAAAACCAGAAGAGCTAGGATACTTTCCAAGACTAGAAGCAATCTTAAGGCCAAGGCTGATATTTCAGAGACTGCTGCCAATTAATTTAATGAATAAAACTCTCCCCTTCAGTTGCGCCCTCCGTATGCAGAAGAGCCAGATTTTTTCCTGCCCCAGTTCCGGGTAGTAATTTTTGCTGCATTCACTAGGAGACATCTGCCTGTTTTCATGCCCACAGTGTAAGCTGCATCTGCAGAGGAGCCGCTGTACTCCATTATCCTGGGGGCTATTTCAGGGCAAAAATGCCTATTAACCGCTTACACAGAAGCACACAGTGGACAAAAGCATGAGCAAAGCAAGTAATGATGCATCACGCCCTACACGCAACTCACCTGCCAAGGCCATGCCCGCGTGCTGTGGCAGTGAGGCTGAAGATGCTGTGCCCACCCCTCACCACTGCCCAGAGGTCTGGGTGGTGATGTGGGACTGTGTAGCAGCCACTCCCCATCCCTTGCCTGGAGCAGTGAAATGAAACAGGAATGAGCTCTCAAGCAGATAAAGTGAAAAAGAGCTACAGAAACCAGAAAGGTCAGGCGTGGTGCGTGTTTCAGGGTACGTGGCTGACTGGAAACAAAAACAAAATCCTTGAAAACTCAGAGAAAAGAACAAAAGGTGGGAGAAAACTACAAAAGCAATATGAGGCACTGAGGGGCTCTGTGTATTGATGTCTGAGACGGGCTCTTTAAAAGGGAAGATAATGACACTGGAAATTATTCCGAGCTTTTCAAAGGCATAAATGACCAAACTGCCTCCTGACTCCTGAATTACATTATCCAAAAAGAACTTAATAGCATGTTATTATCACTTCTCCTCACTGACAGGATTTCAGCACTGAAAAGACAAACAAGAAGCGCATTCACAATGGCGGCCGCACTCACCTCTTCATGGCACCCACGACAGCTCATTTTGGGAAAACGTCCAGCGGTGCGTGTGGGGAGGCCAGCAGTGCAAATTAACCACCATGGATGGGTAATTGCCCCAGTCACTGCCTGGGGGATGGGACAGGAGTCCCAGAGGTGTTGGCCTGCAGGATCTGCAGCTGCAAGGACAGGCAGAGCCCTCAGGCATGGCTGCCCAGTGCTTCACCTGCCTCCCGGAAGGCCTCTGTGTAGGCCGCAGGGGCCCACTGCAGCACCCTGCCTGGCCCCACAGCCTGCCTCCACAGCAGGAAACTGCAAGGCACAGCCATCAGCGGCTTCTTGTAGCCCTTCACCACATAAAACAATCCTCCCGCGGCCCCAGCTCACACCCGTATGTTCCAGGTGTGCTGACACACCAAAGCAAACCCCCAGCCCATGCCACCATGCTGCTCAGCCTTCCATACATTCTGTTGCAGAGCAGCTTTCTACTGCTCATCTCCAGTGCATCTTCAGTGATGTACGCATCTTACATTGCTGGGCATTCCTTTCAGCCTTATCAGCATGATGGATAGTTTAAGCCTGACAAAGGACAAGATAGTAATAACAATGGCTGTGATTACTATTTTTCATATTTTCTTTAGGAGAAATATTATATTACCAGACTTAGTGCATGTCACTTTATTTATTAGCTACCATTTAGCAACCTCTTCTGTCATTGGTTTATTAAAGTCAGAGGCATTATGAGGCAGTCAGCTGAGAGGCCAGAGGAACCTGCAGTCCACAGACACCACAGAAGACAGCCTGCAGGGACAACCACACTGGATAGACATTTGCTTGGTCACTTACATCCACACTAAACCTACAGCTGCAGGGCTGCAAACTAGCAGCTAACCTGCATTTTGCATGCATGCACACGCACACACACACACAAAAAAAACCCCTCCTCCTTCCTACTCTATATTGTGCAGGCTGAATGGTTGAATGAACAGTTTTTAACAGAACACTGAAAGTGAGAATACCTGGAATGCAGCAAGTTGGGTCAAGAGGGAAGCTATGCAAAGACTGCAGCTAGTGATCTGACACTGCCACTGATCTGAAGTGTCACGGAGAACTCCAAGCAGAGGGAAGCTCTCTGTGTCACACAAGGCAACTCAGAAAGGCAGCTCCCTTTTGAGAACATAATTTTGAGCTTCACTGAAGCTCCTGAAGGAGGCTGGTGCTCCTGAACGTGTCACAGGTTTAGTGGAAGCCACACAGAGAAGTGCAGAATCACCTCTTGCTTGAGCTGCAACTTTCAGAGATCATTCAAGCTTAGCTGAGGGTGAACACACTGCAATGATTCCTGGAGATGACAGAGGCTTGGATCACTACACTTCCAAGAACTGGCTGCAGCCTCCCAAGAAAATGCAGGGAAGGTCTCAGTTGTATGCAGGTCCTGCAAGGGGCTCAAACACCCTCAAATAAAGAAACAATGGGTGTTTCCAGCATGGGCCCCAATTCCCACCACACAAAGGTCACTTAACATCCCTTCAGCTCACTCAGGAAGACTTCATCTGGATGCAAGCAGAATTTACTCCTATTTTAAAGCTTCAGGCAGCCTTGGTGTAAGTGGGTTCCCAGCAGGATCCTGGAGAGGAGCACACAGAACCTTCACATGAATGCACCAAAACGCGGGTTTCATCTAAGAAGGAACTGAGAAATGCTGGGCAATTCAAGCTGCAAGGTAAGCAACCCAGTCTGGCTTCAAGCCAGGGCACCCAGACTCATAGCCAGTCTGCAACAAAACCAAACAAAATGGCTGGCAAGCACCGGCCTGGGCATTATTTCAGAGGAAAGACAAGCCCAGGGTGGGGAACTTTCTCTTTGGTTCCAGTTCAATTGTCCAAGGCATAACTTGTGGCCATTGGCACACATTAAATTATCTGGCACTGCCAAGATGATTTTGGCTCTGTTGTCTCTCTAACTTCTTCTCAGTTGTTACCCATTATCAGGACATCCCTTTGCTTCACCTTTGCCAGACTTAATAAGCCCATCTCCTTCTCAGGCTGCAGGAAGCAAGTCCTGGCCATGCTGATAGCTCTCCAACAGACCCTGACCAGTTTATCAACATCCTCTTGATATGAGAGACTCAAAAGGGGAACAATGGTTCAGGTGTGGACTCACCAGCACCAAACAGAAGAGTACAACAATCCAGCCATGCTTCTGATATAACCAAGGATGTGACTTCCACCAGTATAAACGAGAACACACTGCAAGCTCATGCTTATGTGGGTCCACCACAACCCCCTCCAGCTCCTTTTCAGCAGGGCTACAACTTTGCTGGTTTCTCTTTTCAGGAGAAAGGCTCTAGTGACTCTTCATGAAGTAAGAAGTCAGGGAATTTTACTGTCACCTGCATGATGTTTGGGAAGGATAATGTTTCTCAGGAGGGTAATTCATGAATTACTGATGCCACACTCTCGCTCTCCAGCTCTTTCACAGTCCTGAGCAAATGCCTGGAATAACAAGGATGTCCCCAGCCTGCAGGCATGTTGGTGGAGCTAGAGCCAGGTGGCCAAGAGGGACTGCAGAGCCGTGCCAAGCCTCCCAGCTCTGTACCACAGGGAGCCAAGACAGGCTCCAAGCTGAGGGCTTCAAATGCACCAGCCTGCATCCCCAGCAAGTGACAGCTGCTAGCTGACCAGCTGGAACAAAAAGCTCTGGAGAGCCCCCAGTCTCATATGGAGGAGGAAGGATAACAGCCACATGAAAGCTCCACAGAGACAGAGCCAAAAAAAAGCTCAAAGATACCTGCAAATGGCTGTGCCTCAGCATTACACCACACTGCAGTGGCATGTGGGGTTGTGGGAGGGGAACTCTTCACTTTGTCTGCTTGTGTCTGGGCAACCTGCAAAACAAAAAGCACGTAGAGCAGACCAGAAGCTTTTAAAGATTATGCATCAGCTTACAGACACAACAGTTTTGGGTATTTACTAACTAAATGGGAAAGATGGCACATCTTTATTTTTCCTTTTTCCTTCCTTCAAGTCTCCTCCCTTCCAAACCTCAAGCTCCCAATCTGAGCTAGAAACATTAACTGCTGGGAGCACACAGCATCACACGGAACCTTGTGCTGCTCTCCAAACAGCTGCCTGCAGCCTGGCAGGACTGCCCAGCACAGCTATTAATGGCTCACGATGAAGCTGCCAGAGCTGGTCCCTCTCGCAGGCAGTGGGGCAGAATGGCCATTGCCTGCCCAGCCAGGAGTGCATGAAGATCAGCAAGCCAGAAGCAGAAAGCCTTTGGGCTTTGCAGGTTGACCACATGTAGCATAGTAAGAGGTAGTGAGTGTGGAGTGGCTGTTGCCTCCAGAGACAGTTGTAGAGGGGAAATGGACAGAAGCAGTGGCTAGAGGCAAGAACCATACCAAGAGTTACATAGCCCTAACAACCCCACTTGGAATCAACTTCAGTGGTGGCCAGGCTGAGTGGTGGTTGCAGTTCACTTGCTATGAGATGCAGACGGTGGCTTGTTTGGAAAGCTTCTACACTGTGACTGCACCAGGTTCACAAGTCCTCCAAGATGGCAGATGGCACAGCACAGCCTAAATCTGTACATCTGTATGCAGCCAACCCATTGTCATTAAAATTCACTGGACATGTTAGGTAAAGCTCTGGTGTTTAGCTTGCACTAATGCTCTCTCACTTTTTGATTTGGTTATGAAAGAAACCTGTTCACCTGCGACCCTAAACTCCTGCACAGCTTTGCAAGGCAACATCATTCTCACTGACTACTCCCATTTTCCACCTTAAGCCAACCCAGTGATGCACGTTTAAATATCAGTTGGAAGGCTTTTTTGCCTTCTCAGCACCTCTGAGAGCACCGAGAGCTATTAGGAAGGGAGACATTAGCAAGCTATAATGCAGTATTTCATACCATGGGAGCAGAAAGTGGCACATTAGTTTTGCATCTCTGGCTTCAGCTTAACCACCCCAGTTGTCTGTCCTGAGAAAGAGTCTGTGTGTTCAGGAGTCTGCTTTAAAGCAAATGCTCAATACCTGCACCAAGCAGAGAGCAGTTCATTCACAGCTAAACCCAGGCAGAGTGTCAACTTGCAAGCAGAACAGCAAAGACTGCATTTGCTGGCGGTGAGAACACCAATAAATGCAGGTTGGAGGGAGAAGCCAAGTGCACAGAACTGATGCAGGTTATCCATGTTCGACAAGCACAGTTGGGATGAGGAGGTGTCTTTTCAAAACCCTTTTAACAGATTCACCTTTGAGAGCATTGAGCAAAAAGACAAAGCAAAAATGTTAAAGGGTCAAATGCTGGGTGTTTGCTTGTTCTTTCCTCAGGCAAACTCTCATTGATTGACTGTGGGAAGGGAGAAAGCTGAGCAAAACTGACTGAGGAATCCCACTGCTAATTCTGCCCGCACACAGCCTCCCGGCAGAAACTAATGTCAATAGACAAAGCTCTTTCAAACATACCCTGCTGTCTGACTGCTGCATGCTGCCAAACATGAGTCTGAGGGACTGATGACACACTTCCACTTTTAGAGCTCGCACCTTCCGCAAGCAGCATTGTTAGCAGTTGTGTAGCTGGGTCTTGGTGGGATGAAAGAACAGGGTTGGCTGGGAGCAGGCTGCGGTTCAGCAATCCATGCAGATATCAGCTGCAGGATCCTCAGGAAATGAGTCATATGACTAGGATCCCATTAAGGAATGAGCTTTCACAGATCTTTGAGAGATCCAAACAGTGCTCTGGTCATTATATCTAGACAGGGCTAAGCAACAGTTTTTGCAGAGGCAGCTAAAAGAAGGGGCTGCACAGTAGGTGACTGAGTGCATTTGACCAGTTTTTTGAGCATAGCTCTGCTTGTGAAGAGAATGAGACAGGCATATCCCCCAGTGGCCAGGCTACCAGCTTTAACTGCCCAAGAAAGGTACTGATTCAGCAAGACTGCTCACATGACCAGTTTACTCACATCCAGACTGCAGGATCACTACCTTGGGATTTCTGTGACTTCATGTCGACTCAGGAGTCTCGTCATTGCAGTCACCTCCACTCTATTCCCTGATGCTATTACACAACCCAGAAGCAGGGAGAATCTCTGACCTGTCACTGCATAGGTGGGGGACAAGCTTTGTGAGGACATTTGGTCTTAGTTTGCTTTTTGTTTTCGTGCTTAGCAAAGATGGGAAAGCACATCACTCCTGCTTGTCCCCATCATAGGGAAGGCTCAAGCAATTGACTGCATAGGAGACCAAAAACACGCAGTCACTGTCGCAAGCCACATTTCCACAGTCACTAACTCAATATGTCCAAGTGCACATGCAGTCAGGTACCTTTTGTGAATAAATCCACTCCCTCTTCTGCACAGCCAGTAAGAGAGTCAGTTCACTGAGGACTCACACAGGTACTTACCCACACTTCTACCCCATGATTCCCTTCACATGCGAGTGGACATACTGCAAGGTGATGTTTCACAACTGTGCAAACTGGGAAGCTGTATGAATATGGGAGGACTACATGCCTTTTTTGTGCCTTACTCTCAGGCACAGCCTTAATGATTCAGGGAACCTCAGCCAAACCTGAACAAGCTTGGTGGCAGCGAAGGAACATTCCCATTCAATCTTTGCTACTCAGCATGGAGCCCCTTTTTCACCAAGACAGCTGATGAAATAGCTGAAATGACTTCAGCAGCTACCTCCATCTTGCTGGCTAGTGGAATCCTCACAAACAGCGGGGTCACCTCCTAGGATCAGCAAAAGAGATACCACTGGGCAAGACTTCTTGGTAACCATCCCACAGTTGCAGTGAGACTCATCAGATCTGTCACTTGCACCACCGAGCAAGTGGCAGGTTTTCATCTGAGGCAAGAGCAGTGAAATGTCACAGGCAGTGACAAGGCAAAATGCTCAATGCGCAGCATGGGGATGGTGACATCTCACAGACGTGCTGCAGCACACTTCTGCAGACAGGGAGGAGGCAGGCATGGCATGGATCTGGCTGGCCAGGAGTGGTGTGTCCTACCAGGGGGATGGTAACCACTCCTCCACTCCATCCAACACACTTGATGCAACAGCAGAGGATCTGGATGTGGAACAAACTGGTTGAGCAGAGGAAGGACCAAGATGGTATTTCATTCACCTTGCAGTTAACAAGCACTGCCTTGCATCACTCACTCCCCTGGAGACAGGTTTGAGGTTAGAGGTCACAATATCACCCTGAGTACAGAGCTTGGCACCCTTCCTACAAATGTCTTTGATGCAACACATTTATTTTGGCTGTGTGGCAGCATCTGTACAGTACACATACATTACCAGCAGCTTCAGAGCCCTGAGTTGTCCTTCCTCTTGCTATCCCTGATTTTTGAAAAAAGAAAAATAAAAACCACAAACCATAGGACCACTGCCTCCTTCATTACAACTGCAAGGAAACAGGACTGAAAAAATCCAAAACCACATAGGCACTTGCTGACAACAGAAGAGATGAACCTCAGGAAGCCAGGGTTCCAGTCCACTGTTCTCACCATTAGGGTGCCCTAGTGCTGGAAGTAGAAGCCATAATGCCAGCTCTCCACAAGGTCTCACTTCTCTCTGAGAAACTCTCTGCACATTTGAGCAGATGTTAGACTAGGGAGACTCTGCAATAGCTAAAATACATCATATTGGAATTTAAAAGGATGGGATTTGGGGGTATTCTAGGCAGGGCAGTGATTTTTTTAAATTTTGTAAGATTGTTTAAGAAAGAGACTAGAAAAGTCTTTTGCTTCCAGTGCAGTACCACTGGAATCTGTGTGGAATTTCCCCAGTTCAAGTGGGGAGAGAAAGTACTATGCCTTTCCTGACACACAGTATACCACACCTTCCTTTCCTAAACTATAAAGCAGCAGAACCCTCATACCTACTCCACAATCTTGCTGCCACAGAGAAAGCTGTGCTGTAACAAGCAAGGACAGTGCAGCATGTAACAAGGAGCAAGACCCAAGAATAGCCCACAGAACAGACAGAAAAAATCATAAATGCAAATGTGCCATGGAGAGTAGAAGTGAGGGCGGGAACACTTGAGCCTCTCCCATCAGTTCATGTCAGTTACGTGGAATGGTGCATCCGGCTCAGGAAAGCAATGACCCAGTTTCCCAGACCAGACCCTTTCAGCCACAGAAAGAGTTCATACAAGTTGATCTGCCATAGACTCAGTGCTTCTGTGAGTGAGATGTGGATCCTCCTGAAAATTGAGTGACTTTTGCTCCTCTGATACCTAGAAGGAGAGAAACAGCTGCATTAGATCCAGCAGGACACAGCCCAACAGGAAGATGGCCTATCCTACAATTTCCTTCCGTACAACCAACCCTTCCCAGGGGAGTAGACTGTCCCACTCCTGGATAATCACCAGCTGTCAGGTCTCCTAGGAGTACAGATTTTCTCCAAACAGAAGTTCCTGAGGAATTGGAGTCTCCTTTTCTGGCACAAATTTGGCAGAAGAGACAGCCTGCTCTCACATGAGCCCAGCTCCCTTTGCACTGCATACAGTGCCCAAGGCCATGGCATCCTCTCCCTCCATGCCCAGCTTTACTTCAACAAGGACAGGTGCATACCGCTGTAGCCTTCATTGGCTGCACATTTGTAGCACTCCAGCAATCCTGACACACTGCTCGCTCACATACTTGCTGTGAGACTGGTCCATTGGCCTGCTGGCCCTAGGATTCCCCTTAGCCCTCAGAGAGCAGCCAGTCTTCCAAATCTGGAGGCTGCTCTGTGTCTGGGCTGCAATGTCTGGAAAAAAGACTTACGTAGACACGGCTCTGATGCAGCAGCGAGACATGTTGAGGAAGGAACTGGCACTGGCCCGTGTATGCAGAGCTGACTCAATTCCCCTCAATAAGTCATTGGTCTTCAGCAGCAGCAGCATCTGGCGGGGGACACTGTTGAGGAGCTGGGTGATCTGGGGTAGGTAAGCAGCAGCATTGGACCGGATCTCCACATCCTGCATTCAGCCAGGTCATGTCAGGGAGAAAGGACAGAAAAGCTGAGTGTGGGAAACTCATGTCCAGACACAACTGAGATTTGCAAGGAGGAGACAGCATTTTACCAGGTACTAAAAAGCAAAAACAACCAGCTGGTCCATGTCACATGTGTTCTGCTGTCCCATGAAACTGAAGGCTTTGTGATTTACTGGTAAAGCTATTTCCAAGGCCCCGTTTAGTCCTTGTTTTCAACACAGCTGAGTGAAGGTGGGAAAGCATTATGCATACCTTCACGTTAACCCAAAATATCATAAAACTGTAATTTGTAGGACCCTTGGTCTGACACACCTATATTTTGTCTCGCAGCAGCCATGATCAGATATTGAAAGAAGTACAAAAATCAAGGCACACACAGAGATCTTTCCTTTTCTTCAGCTCCCCAGCTTACAAACAAACTAACCAAGGTAAGATCTCTACCTAGGATGGCACAGCTCAGCAATTACTGACAAGCTTGAACCATGTAAGATGGCTACTATTGTAGCACATACAACAGCCAGCCCTCTGCCTCAGGCCTGCTGCTTCTTGCATCTGACAGTTTCACCATCACTCCAGGAAATGTAGGACAGGATGGTAGATCTGATTCCATGTATACTCTGCTCTTACCTCTTCCTACAAAGGCCATGACATGAATTGGTAAACCCCCAAAAAAGTCCCTGAAACACTTGAAATAGCCAGAATCCAACAGGACAGATGTAGAGGGTAGTAAATGACTTCTTAAAGAGAGAGAGGGTCCTTTGTAAGGAAAGGAAAGGATTGCTATAAAACATTCTCTCCTATGGAATGACAGATTGTGTGTATGTGTACGTACTTCATGATATGAGATCTCATACTCAACTTTTGCAAACTTAAGACTCAATACAGAGGAAAAAGCCCACACAAAAGCAGTATGCAGGCCATGGTGGTCATAGGTCTATCTAGCTCAAGCACCACCACGGTTGCTTTGGTGTTGACAAATAAATTATAAATGATGTTCTGGCTCTATTGCTGACCAAACACAAAGCTTCAGAAAGAAGATGCTCAGTTCTCCTAAATGTTAAATGTTTCATTCCACTATTTGTTGGCAGAAAATTCTCTGCTGATATTCATTATCCTCACCAGCACCACAGCAGAGGGTACTTTATCTTCCACAAAGAGGTTTTGTTTTCTCTTTCTTCTCTTTGTGTTTTTAGCTCCAGCTGTTTGTACACACCACATAGCAGCCACATGATCTGTCATCAGAACTGCCATTTTCTGTCAGGAGTGAAGCCTGCACACGGAGGAAGAATTGAGATGTGCCACAGGACCTGAGAAAAGCCCCTTGGCTGCAATCACAGAGACAGCTGCGGGATGCAGCAAAACGCAATCATAAAATCTGATGAGATAGGGCTAGCAGCCACCTTGAGCAGTCAGCTGCCTGCCTTGGCTTTAGGCATGAACAACTACACCTAGAGAAATCCTCACACATTTGCCCAGCCTGTCCTTAAAACTCCCCAGTGATATGACTAGCATCCTCCCCAGACCACTGCACCAGTATCTCACTACCCTTTCCATTAGATCTGGCTTTTCTCATATTCTTACTCAAATCTTCTTAGCTGAAATTTTATGCCCATTATACTTCCTGTCCTGCTTGCAGCAGTCTTTAACAGACTGAAATCACACACACAAATTCTCAGCCTGAACTTTTCTAGATTGCTTCTGCCCTGACTTACCTCCTGAGTTAGATCTGCTTGACCACCAGTCCTCATAGCTTCCCACTGGCCTCTCCCAAGTTTCATCAAACCTTCCTCCAGAGGCAGTGCACCAGATTGGACATAGCACTGCAACTAAGATTTTGTATCAGGAGGGTCTCACAGAACATTCTCCTGTCAATCCACCCTCATGCACCCTCTCACAAGCCCCTAGCTGATGGCAGCTGCCTACCAGAGCCACTTGGCTTTCCCGGCTGATACAATCTTCCAAATTCACCTCTAAACTAAGGGCAAACAGCAGCTCATTTCCTAATGCCACAGTAAATCTGCTCAGCTCCCCATTATCTGCTACAGGATTATCTAGTTTCAGCATTAATTGTGTCATGTAGGCAGAGCCAACAGAGCTGGCTCCATACAAGCAATCCAGTTCTGACAAAGTTCGTTAGCCCACACAAGGCACCACGCGGCCATGGTTATATCTCTAGCATAACTTACATAAGCCGGTTTAGGATAAACATTGCTTACTAGCTCAGATTCAACACTGGCCTTGAAGTATTAGCCGTGTAGTCAGCACTGTGTTGGTTCACTTTAGTGCCCCTACTTTTTTTTTTTTTTTTTCCTGGAGCTATCAGCTTCAGAACTCAGCAGACCAAAGCACAGATCTGCTAAACAGTCATTAAATCATTTCTAATACGCACAAAATTAACTTAGGTAGGAAGCAATCAAGTTACCAGGGGTGTTCTTTTACCCAAAGTATCTGGCCTATTCACTACTGTGTGTAACAGCAAGCCAGCAGAGCAAATTCAGCCACATCCACCAAAATGAAATGCCAACCCAAAGGGATTTCCAGAAGAGAATTTAACAGAACAATATTTTAATGCTACTTAAATTATTATCATCCTATCTACAACAAATGTTTGCAGATAAGAACAAAACATAGAATATAACATATTTCTCCCTACAGACACTGAAATCACATCAGTATATGCTCATCTCTAAAAAAAGCACAGCTGGCAGGGGCTGCTACTATTCTTAAGGCACTGCGTGCATGTAACGAGCGCTAGGAGGTGTGAGAAGGATCCCAGCATGTGCAGATAGGGAAGGGGGGGGGAAAGAACGTAAGTTGCAATTTCCCACATTTGTAGTGATTGAGTTGACAGAACCTGCAGTTAAGCAACCTTGACTTCAAGTTAATAGGTTTTGTGATTGGGAGGTAATTTCCAAGGGTTTTTAGGAGTTTGTATCAGTGCTGATAGTCATTTACATGAATAGTGATAATGCATTACCCTTCTCATGTCTTCTTCCCACTAAGACTTTATGTCTCCTCTGCCTCATCCTATCCTCCTTGCTGGTTGCCTGCACAGCTGCATTAAACACTTCTTTTTAAGAAAAGGCTGATTTGCCTTCCCAGAACTGGTGAACACTAACCCATTAAAATATCGTACAAAATTTAAGCAGCCCATGACAAGTGAAACTGGGAAATTAAGTTCAGCCACTATAAAACACATTGCAGGAAAAACTCCTCACTTTTTTCTAGCTTAGCTATAAATGCAGAGTTTGCCATGGAGCTGTCAAGGGTTATCCAACATCACTGCGATAGCACCAGTGCAAGTAGTTAAAACAAGGGAAAAATATCCAAGGAGAAGGAAGGACTCCCAGTACGGAAGGGCCCATGAGTCCTACCTCGCTGGCTGAGACTGGTGACTGGTCAATTCCCCTGTTGACAGACTCCCAGGACCTGGCGGTGAGCATGCAGGCAAAGAGAGGGTACAAATCCCCTGCCCCGAGCCGCCGGCTGTACTTCTGCACCCTCTTCATGTCAGCCTTGATAAGGGCCTGCCAAAGGCGGCAGTAGTCCATGCGGAATGACTCGCTCAGCACCTGAGGAGAAAGACATGACCCCTCAGAAGTCCACAGAGAAGAAAGGAGGAGGAAAACTGTGTCCCCTAGCTGTGCCTTATCCCCCAAGTCAGGAAGTTTCCTTAGAGAGTTACAGGAAAAAGAGGAGAAATACATTCATACAGGCTTCAAGGAGCAACAGAGCAGCTGGTTATGATCTTCCAGCCTGATATTCAAGGGAGCCCTGCAGAGACCGGGAAGCCCCCCAGTTACATACCTGGTAGAGCCCATGGTCCAGGAGAATAATGTAGGCCTTGCCAGAATCTGGGCACTTCTTCACCAGCACATTGCCTGGGTGTGGGTCGCAGTGGACAAAGCCATTCACAAAGATCATTTCACTGTAGAGTTTTCCCAGGTTGCGAGAGATCTGTGAGGAAACAGGAGCTGGTCACACAGTGCTACACAAAGCAGGGTACCTGCTAGGGACAGGAGCAGACCCTGTATGTCTCTGCAGGACCAAAAGGTTGGCACAAGCCAATGTCCTTATGCTGCCATCAACTGCAAAGTGATCAAGAATGCTTAGGGAAGGATCCACACAGGAAGCAACATGAAGATGTTTGTGGAGTCAGAAGTTATTTTAGAACATTTGCCTGGCATAAAAAAAGAAAAAACATCTGTGAGTATGAATAGGGTTTCTAGTAAGGAGGAGGAAAATGAGATGGAAGATATAGGCAGATAAATATCAACAATGAAGGCATGGAAGAAGCTGCTGAGATGGGTTCTAGGAGGACTCGTGTTTCCACCCACAGATGACAGCAGGAACCAAAAGTGAATGGGTGGGAGGAGATTCAGCCTGTTCATCTGCTTACTAGAGCAAACGTGGGTTCCCTCTGCCCTCCCTCCATCACACCATTCCCCACTTTCACTCTTCCTTTCCTCGTCCCATACTAATCCAACTTATAATATCTGTGAAGATGAAGCAGCACAGGAAAGCTGTTTAAATCATCCTATCATTGCTGCATACCTCCATACCAGTGCTCCTCATCACTCATAGATGTTATTCAAGTTAACAACCTCCTATGTGCAAACAAACAATACCAGGGCCTCAGATCAATCCCTCACCACGGTCACACAGAAGCCTCTCCACCCTGACATTCCACTGCCAGGCCTCCCTGCCACCAGAAAGTGGCATAATACTCCACAACGGAGTGCTGACCAAACAATTACAAGCCAATTAAAAGACAATCATTATAAATGCCACCAGACACACAATGTAAGCAGCATACAGATAGCTGTCCCCATAAGCAGAGGTAATGTTATACTAACCAGTGCGTCCTGCAGAATGCCTGGCAGCCAGGCAAGGTCTTGTTTTACCACCTACAATACACAGCAGCCTCTGAGAGGAGCACAGTGACTTCCTCTTTAGGTAGCTATAGAACAAAGCCACACTACTGCATCAGGACAAAGTATGTGAAGCTCCGTACCAACAGCCTGGAAGAGAAACTGGAAGACCACCAGCCACCAAGCTAAAACACCATCCTTATGAGGAATGCTCTCGTAACTACAAATGATAAGGAAGCATAAGAACTGTTTCTGCAGCACATCGACTGTAGAGCAAGGAGGGATAGCCCTCCATGCCTCAGGTGAGTGCTGGAGCCATTACGGAATCATGGCGAATGCTGCCCTCACACCAAATCAGACAACCAGGTGGTATATCACAGTCATGCAGTTCCTTATTTCCACATAGGTATTACCCTAAGTTCTGACAGAGGGGAAAAATGTTTCCTTCTGAATTACCAGCACAGATCACTGAAGCAATGAAGGACAGTACAAGAGAGACACGGACATATGAAATATTGACATCCTGGAAAGAGATGCAAATATACTAGAAATAGTTCAACATAAGGCCATCCAAATGAAGAGACTGGAGCTCCTCTCTTGTGAAGAGACTGTTCACATTGAAATGAAGAGGCTCGGAGGCACCTTATTGACGTCTGTAAATGCCTGAATGGAGGGTACAGAGAAGAGGAGCAAGGCTCTTCTCAGTGGCATTCACTGCCAACAAAAGAGGCAACAGGCACAGACTGGAATATGGGGGATTCCATCTAGAGATGAGGAAGCACTTTGTTACTGTGTGGCGGGTAAGCACTGGCACAGGCTGCCAGAATAGTTCCAGTCTCCTCCTTAGAGATCTATATTTCTAAGGTTTAGAGTGCAAAATGTGAATAGCGATCTGTCATTATAGCTCAGACAAAAAGAATTCATATTTACAGAAAGTTAAGAAATAACTGCAACCCCTTTGCATACATTCAATGCAATACAGCCCCTGAAGTTTTCAAAGTTGCATATGCTATATATGACCTCAGATACAGACATTTCATACATCCAACTCTGTAAGACTTACGTAGCTTCATTTTCTGCACACATTTATCTCATGCACACTTGCTGAAGGACTGAAATGCAGATATTCTGATAGGATTCTTAGACTTAAGAAAAAAATACTTTCACTAACCATTCTAAGTGAAAAAAATTAAAAAAAAAAAAAAAAATTGAATTCTGTTTTAACCAGCTTCCTAGCTTTCTATTTCTACATCCCCAAAGGAGCAATAAAAGGGGACCAGGACAAGGTTTGATTTTCGAATATTTATGGGAATAAGGTATTTAATATACTTGTGGAAAAACAATTGGAAGAGCCTGTCATCTAAGCCACCAAATTTCCCACACGTGCTTGCCCGTTTTCTTTCTCTAGTACAGTACTTCATCACTATTGGCCTTCAGTGCACTCTTACTGAAAATGCCACTGGATAAATAACTTACAAAGAATTCATTTTGGAAGAATGCAGTCAGGTGAAATGAGAAAACAAACACATGAAAACCTCTACTGTGGTGAAGAGAGGAATTCAGCACGCATTTAGGCTGTGTAAGACCTTGAGGTGAAGGTGCAGAGCAAATTAGACAAAAGGTTGCAATAATTTACGGTAGCAAAACCAAAGTAAACACAAACAGACATTATGTTATGACAGGAGAGGTCACCATTCCTCTCCCTGATTGTCATTCAGTACGAGGTCCTTAGGACTACCAGGGTCTACCAGCTTTGCTCTATTGAATGTAGTAAAAAAAAAAAAATTTAAAAATCACCCTTGGAATTCTACATTCACTTTAAGACACCTCATTAATAGAGACTCAGACAACATGGAATGTGTTTACAGAAAGCAAATAAATGAGCAGCATGCAGGAGGAATTTACTTAGGAAAAGGATTAAAATAGCTGAAGATTCTGAAGGTGGCTAAGGAATAGCAGAACAGAAGCACTCTAACAATTTTAAAAGGTTTGAATACCAAACAAAGAGAGGCACTTGTAGTGCTGAATGTGCTACAAGAAATATAAGTAAGTAAAAAAGGATGTAACTAAGAATGGGACAATTTAGGCATAACATACAAGAAAAATAACCATGCTTGTCGGCAAGCAGAGCTGAGCTTGATAGATCAAAATGACACCAGACTGTCTCTGGCCAGAAGCAAGACCTTGCCCATAGCCAGAAGGTATGCTACTGCTTAAAAGAAGTTCAACTTGCTCTCCTGTGCAGCAGCAGAACACGATTACTATAGGCACCAAGCGAGCCAACAAAACAAAACCTCCCATCGCCACGTTACGTGACGTGATCATTGCGCTGTGTCAGGCAAGCCACATGTTTTCAATCCATTCTTTTCCTTTTTGAAAACGTAGCTGAGGAATAAGTAAATTATACGAAGACTGCTCCAAAATTAATGCCTCTGGTTTTGTTATGCTGGCCTGTAATGTCAGAGGTAGACGCTGGTGGCACAGCAGTAGAGGTTGAACCTTCCCACCAATATTCTGTTACATGTTGTTGCTGGGCAACAGACAGCAGCAGAGGGGCAATCTGACAAAATGGTGCCGGACAAGAAAGCGCATATGAAGCAAAGGAGTGGAGTTGAATTTCTTTATGCAGAAAGGATCCCACCCACTGACATTCATTGACACTCGCTGAATATCTATGGAGACCAAATAGTGGATGTGAGCACAGTGATGCAGAAGGTGGTGCAGACTTCTACAAGCACAGCATGCACACTCTTCTTTATCACTGGCAAAAATGCATAGCTAATAATGGTGACTATGCTGAAAAAAACTGATTTGCAGCTGAGAATTTGCTCTATAAAACAGTGTTAATGTTTTCTTTATATTTGTTGTGCTTTCCATGGAAATAAATAGCAGACATTACTTTCAGAGCAACCTATGCATTGGCTTGTAACTCAAGTCCTGCTTGAGTTACAATACAGAAGAAAATAAGAATGCAGTACAGACATCAAAATCTAAGACTAATTTCAATCACATCCAGCTTATGTCAATTGCTTCCTTTTCTAACAAATCCCTTGAGTTTAACTCGTCCTTTCCCCCAACAGTGTGCTTACCAAAACAATAATTACCAGCATAAGTACAGCATGAATACAGCCCCATTTCTACAGAATGTCCCTTTATCTGATGTGTTGAAGGAGTCAACCTACCTTTAACACAGTTGCACCATACTGAAAACATGCACTCTGCCACCTGAGTAATATCCCAAATTTAATTCTAATATGTCACTTTCCTCTGATAAACTCCCAGCATTTTTCAGAAACTCTTCTCATTAGTTTTAAGAGTACAGCTTTTCATTTGGTATTTCTCATTTTTATCCCTTTCTATCACTTCAGTCCTCAAGGCCACCAAGTGCTATTGCTACTTTAATCCTTCTCTATAGTGACAGACCCTCCCAAATTGGTGCCATCTGCAACCTCCTTCAGAAAGTTCTGCTCATGTCAAGGTCATTACTGAAATTACTAATAAAATCAGTGTGAAGGGCAAACCTTGCAAAGCTCAGCTACAGTAACATTTTTCCACAATTGCCTCTATCCATTTCTTACCTACCTTGTGGCTTACCCACCTTTTCTAGTTATCTGACTCGTAAGTAGCACACCAACTGTTTTACTAAGTACACCTACTGCATTTCTGTCACCTAATTCAGAGGATCTCAAGCTGTATGGCTGCACAGATAGCAGTAGTGATATATTTCTTCTTGTACATACACATAGCTTTGCTGTCATCAGTGTTACCCAGCACTGCTGGACTACAGCTGACAATTTGGAAAGTATAGACAACGTTATCCTCCTGTGTCCCACTGCTTGATGAACTCATATCATATCTCCTTGCAAAGAACTCCATAGCAGCAAAACTCCAGACACACACCAGCCCCTGTAAGTAACGAAAATCTTAACAGCACAACCAGCTGACAGAACAACAAATAAAAAAAACACTAGAAGGCTCATCACAAATAAATACCCTTACAAATACTAGGGCAGTGTGAATAATTATCAAGAAAAAAAAAAACCATGAGTGAGTGCAAATTTAAGCCTACGTACACAAGATGGCAAGTATATCATCTTTGTTGGTAGCTGCGATGTAACCAACTGGCTAGTGTCACCCAGCAGATGTCACTGATACTTTCATGGCCTCCTGACCAAGCTGCAGAGGTCCTGGCTCCATGGAACCAACTGAGACGAAGATAAAGGGCAAATTAAAAAAAAATCTTGTGACATGGTCACTGTAGAGCAGATCTCTGCCTGCCCTGATAAGACCCATATTACAATGCCTCATAGGGCATTATCCTTTCCTGTCCCACCTCCATTTGTGACTGTCTCTTTAGATCAGGAGCAGATACTAGTCTCTGGCCTTAATTTGGCTTTAATATTTGCCAATTATTTTAAGAGATGGCGACACTAACTTCTATTGATCTCATTAAAAGTAAAGGTCGTTGTGCAGCTCATTTCTCAGGGCTCAATATTACCTCCTCAGGCCAAAAGAATAGCATTGATTTTGGAACCTTAATCGAAGGTTAATTGGATTGAAGTGTGTATTGGGTTTTTGCTTTCTTTTGCTGTTGTTATTATAGCCATCATCTACGGGTTTGCTTAATACTGGCAGGACAATCCTGCCCAATTAAACTGGTGTCAAATTAGCAAAGGGTGTGGATGGGGAATAGTTACAATTTGGAGCCTGCTTTTTGTCTCTGCTCTGTAATGGCTCCTTTCCATGGTCACGCACAAGAGATCCTATTTCAGACTTTGTCTTCTATGATGCAGTTGTGAGGATCTAAACACAGTGCTCTGTAATGCAGCACCATCACTATGCACTGCTGGACATATGAGTTGTCATTAAGATACAGGAGTAGTTTTTAGGATCCCTGGGGTGTACATCTAGCGTGCTCCAAACTCCCTTTGAGAACTGAGAAGATTGCTTTCCCATTGAATGACCCATCTTCCGTGGCACATATGTGGAGAGAATTACTCAGACTTACCTGGCCAGGAAACTGAGGGAATTAATTTGGTAAGTTTCTACAAAAAAGATCAGTTGGTGTTTAATTGCTACTTGCATATTAGCCAGACCTCAAATGGCTAGGGGGTTCACTGGCTTGGCTTCAAGTGTAGATATGTTCACCTTTGGTTTAATGTAAAGCAACTTGCTGAGATTCTTAAGCCATATAGAATTGATTTACACTGATGATTGACACTGACTTTCAACGAGAGAAGGGTTTACCTGTAATTTAACTCTTTATGTGGCATTTTTTGCATCTCCCTGGATTAAATTAGCAGGGAAAAGAATAATCATTTTCCCCACGAACTCCATGCTCCATTTCACCTAACACTTAAGTTTTATAAGCACAAATACTTGAAACATGAGAGTTTTCCACACTTGCATTGACAAAGAGATTTCAGTCTAGGAAATCCCACTTAAATTTTGGCAGCTTCAAGACAGCAGCTCCTGCCCCTACTGCAGAACGGTAAACTTCATACTAAAAGCATATTTTAAGTTGCAAAGCTGTTAACCACGGGAGGGTAGTAGGACTCTTTATCAGACTAAGAGATACTGTTGCTGTAAGGATTCTATTTAGTAACTGAAGGAAGCAGAAAGCCACATAGGATGGGGTGACAGATGGCAACAATTGCACGCAGTAGCTCACCTTAAGTACCTCAGCTGTTTGCTTTCACTTCTCAGCTGGACAAAACACTGACTTCTGAATCATGCACAGTCCCTGAAAAAGCTCTTTGCAAGCTGAAGCAAAGGACACCATTTCCTTCACCTGACTCAAACGTAAGCCATGGCAATCATGGTGAATACCCCCTCCAAACAATTAAAAGAGAAGAAGGTTATCAGGAGTAGTCAACATGGACTCATCAAGAGGAAATCATGCCTGACAAATCTGTTTGCTTTCTATGATGTCATCACCAACGGGGTAGGCAGGGGTTGTGCACCTTGACTTCAGCAAGCTGTCTGACATCATCTCCCACAACATTCTTGTTATCGAACTTAGAAAGTGTGGGACAGATGAGTGGATGGTGAGGTAGATTGACAACTGGCTGACTGGCACAGCTCTTCACAGAGTCTGGCTGGAGGCTTGTGACTAGTGGCGTTCCCCAGGGGCAGGCGCTGGGTCCGATCTTGTTCAACATCTTCATTAACAACCTGGATGAAGGGATAGAGTCCATGCTCAGCACGTTTGCTGATGGTACAAAACTGGGAGGAGTGGCTGCCACAGTTGGGCAGGGAGGAACCTGATAAGGCTGAACAAGAGTATGTGCAGAGTCTTGCGCCTGGGGAGGAATAACCTCATGCATCAGTACAGGTTAGGGGCTGACCTGCTGGAAAGGAGCTTTGCAGAGAAAGACCTGGGGGTCCTGATGGAGCACAGGCTAGCAATGAACCAGCAACATGCCCTTGTGGCCAAGAAAGCCAATGGTATCCTGGGGTGCATTAAAAAGAGCGTGGCCAGCAGGTCAAGGGAAGTGATCCTCCCCCTCTGCTCTGCCCCGGCGACATTTAGACATTTAAAATACTGTGTTCAGTTCAAAAATAGATAGGGATTTCTGGGAAAGAGTCCCATGCAGGGCCACAAAAATGATAAAAGGCCTGAAGCATCTACCATATCAGGAAAGTCTGAGTAACATTGGTGTGTTCAGCCTTGAGAAAAGACAACTGAGATGGGACATGATAAATATTTAGAAATATCTAAAGAGAGGCAGGAGGCAGATGGATGAGGCCAGGCTCTTCTCGGTGGTGTGCAGCAATAGAACAAGGAGTAATGGCCTAAAACTTGAACATAGGAAATTTCATACAAACGAGGAAAAATATCTTTACACTAAGGGTGACAGAACACTGGAACAGGCTGCCCAGAAAGACTGTGGAGTCTCCTTCTATGGAGATATTCAAGACCCTCTGAATGCCTACCTGTGTGATCTACTATAGGGTACCTGCTTTGGCAGGGGATTTGGACTCAATGATCTCAAGGTCCCTTTCGACTTCTGTAATTTTATGATTCTGTGGTAAACTCTCCACTTGACTACCTGAACCGGCTGGTTAGTTGAAAGCAATACGGCATGTGCACATGTGCAAGCTTCACAGCTCCCTCAGCCTGCTGACCCAGCAGCCTGTACTAAAATAGGCTTTTAGATACCAAAGTATCTAAAATAATGGATAGGGTGGACACCTATGCAGCAGATCAAAGATAACATCAAAATTTGTGTATGGACAAAATCTCTCTAAATTGATCAGATAAAATCAGAATGGGAATAAAAGAAGCATTTGTGCCACTTGGGTCTTCTTCAGAAGTACATGCTCTGCTTCCTTCCCTCTTTATATGGTATGCTACAAATGTGCTGAGAACTCCACAGACCATTTTTCCTTCCTTCTCTGCTATACTCACATCCTCCAAATATATCTTCCCAAGCAAGAACATAAATAATGTCTTAAGACAAGAATGATTCAGTTTCCAAGTGGTGCCTTTTTCAACCCACCACGGCCTGGACTTCTCTCAAAATTCATACCAGCTTATTTCTTCATAACTCCCCTCTCCAGCTCACTGTCAATATCCCAGCTGTATTCTCATCCTCTGCTACACTTGCACATGAATAAGTAACTGTTACACAGGCAGATATTTCAGTGTTTGCACTTGTCTTTAGAAATCAAAGCCTTCTCTGATTAAATGCCATTACAGTCCAGCGCTTGGACGGATCCAGAGAGATTAATGTGCTCTTGGGCAGCTTTAATGATAATCCTGCTACAGACGGTATTAAGTAAATGTCAGTAACCTGGTTTGAAGGGAGCTTTCACCTCAGGGATCTTTTCCATTTAGAGAAGAGAAGCTCAGCTTGATTTCAAGGCTGCGTTGTCACAAAAGAGAAATCCTGCTTACTGAATACCCCTCTTTCTCAGCTCAGTAAAACAAAATGGAGTAAGGTGATAGAAGGATTGATAAACAGATTGAAGTGATATATGGGGAACTAATGCATCTCCTGAAAACAAAAACTGCTGTATAAGTCACATCGTAGTTTTGGAACTTTTGTTGCCACCCCCTCCACAAGTTCCTTTCAGTGCCTGCCGCCTTTTGCTCATTTTGCCACCACGCCATGTAGATCCTTACCCATAGCATCAAGCAGCAGCAAATACTGGACTTTGGTCACACCTGTTCCCATCTGCTGCATCTCACACCATTCCTACCTCACCTTATTGTGGCCATAGTAACAGACCTTATATCTCATCATATACTTCTCACAGGGCTGGTGCCCTTTCTTTTGTACTGTTATTTACTGGCAGTCAGGAAAAGATGATCATTAATTTGGAGGAGCAGGGAGAGAAAGAAAGGAAGAACGGCTCAGCACAGGTACTGAAACAGTCAGCAGAAATGTGTGATTCTACCACTGAGATGAGTAACATCACACACGTGACAGACTACCAGAAACCTCCACGGCTTATACTTTGCCATAGTAAAAATTTGTTGACAACTTCTTTATAATTACATTTTTACAGGTCAGTAAAATACGTGGTTTCATTGCTGCACGGAACCTATCCTGCCAAGGTATCACAAAACAACCTTCCCAAAGGAACAGATGAACAAAAACAAGAGCTCAATTTTCTAAATCTAAAGGTTCTAAATCTCTTCTATTAAAGCGAAGACCCCTGAAAGTTAGGGGAAAAAAAAAAAAAAATGAAGTCAGCTTCTTCTGTGCTTGATTTTGACATATACTCTCAGCAAAATATCCCATCGAAAAGCTGAAGTTATTGAGTTTTCCACATTGGCTGTCTGGAGAAAGCCCTGGAAGATTGCCGAGAATGCACTTCCCTGGGCTTCTCCATACAACTTTGAATTCTCAAACTGCTGGAGGTAGCAAACAACCAAAATGTCAAGCGGATCTGCTGGGCTGGTTACCTCAGTCTCAGAATAGATCTTCTGTCCAAGAACTCTGAGGAAGCCCTGCCCAAAATGTGCATGTAAATATCGTTCAAGAGTCCTCCTGTTAAGGCATCAAAATGAGCCTGACTATTCCAAGGCTGGATATTGAGAAATATTTAGTCTTGTATCTAAGTGCTGCGGACTAGATTTGACCTTTGCCCATATAGCACAAAAGGGCTTATGTAAGATATATTTGCTCAAAGAAACAACTCACTTTTGACCAGTTGTTTTGTCTGGGAGAATGGAGCTGACTGGTTGTTCTGAAGTCTAACTAGGCTTTTTAAATTTCAAGTGACAGAAGTCCACCAGCTATCACGTTCTTCTGAGTCACACAATGACGCATCATGCAGGAACCTACCTTGGCAAATATAAAGGAAGATAATCAGCACAAAATAGACACAGAATTGTGTCTACCTCTGATCAGCTGACAATCATTTCTCTGACTCCCTGATGGGAGTGAGGAGAAAAACTAATGACCAAAATGCTCCAAATGCTTCCTGATGGAGATGTGAAAGAAGACAGACTGCATTGTATACAAGGCAGTTATTCAAGAAGCCTCTTTAATAAAAATTGATCAGACATCTTTCAGAGAAGTCATTCACTACTGTCCATTGACCTTGACTTGTTCATCATTATTAGAATGGAAAGAGACTCAAAATCTATTTTAACCTTTGAATTTTCTTTCCCGTATTTCAGTGGTGAAACAAGAAAAGGTGCCTGTCTTTTGCCTGCAGCAGTTACTAGAAAATATGTTATTGGCTTCTGCTGGGTGCAAGAGCAGAGAAAGAAGTGTCCTATCCAGAGAAAAAGGCAGGTTGTTTAGTCCTCCACCAGACATTTTTCTGTTATCATGGTGACTTAGGGAAGCAGCTCAGAAGATACATACAACATTCTCTCTTTGCGAGGCATACCAAACTCACTTTTCCCTTCCCCTGAAACACCCTTGGTATATCTTAACCAACATCACAAGAACTTTCTTATAGATAGAAAGAAGAAGCAGAAAGGAAGAAGAGTAAAGAGAGAGAGGAAGCATTCAGAAGTGAGAATTAAGTGGATGGACAGATTAAGTACAATTGATTTTGCTAGCTTTAATAGCCAATCAACTGAGTGTGGCTTTGAGGTTCACAAACAGGGCACAATGAGAAAGGCAAAAAGCACTGCCTCAGTCAGCACTCACTGACCAAGAGGGCTGGTTTTCCACATTGTTGAATGGCCCAAAACTCTTTCCTCAGGCACCTTAGCTTTCTTGTAAGTAATGCCTTGTTTCCTCAAGAATCTCTTAGCCACAAAGAATCCAAATCTTCCAACTTCATGGCACACAAATTATCTTATCCATCAGAGAAATATGGCTTCCCCAGGGATGAAATCTAGCAGTTGTTTAATGAGGGACAAGAAAATTACACAGTAGTATTGGAGCAAGAAACAAAGAAGAAAACTATTGAGTTACATTCAAAAGAAAGATTTTGGAAATCAGAATTGAACAATCCAAGAATATTATGCAAAACACCATGGGTCAAGCCACTCCAGTAACTATGATCATACAAGGCCTATAATCTGTGCCTCCTAATGGGTTACAGAAGCTACATCCCATGCATTTGCCCAAGAGAAAGTTAATCCTGAAGAAAGATAGAGGAAGAAAAGAGACAAAAAGATCTGAAGCTGAAGCAGTTCTACTAGGATAACACAGACTGTCACGTTGAAACAAAACATTGGTGTGCACAGTATAGAAGTATGGTTATCACTCTGAAGATCTCTAGCTGTACAGTCCTACAGAAGAGTGTTCCCAAAAGGGATTGTATACATTCCCAAAAGCAAAAGAACTAAGATCTTTCAGATTGATTACTCTCTTCATACAAATATATGCTCCCTTTTCTGCCCTTCCTGTCCTATCAGCCTTGGTCTAACATTGCTCACATGCCCAGTTCAGAGGCAGCTGAGAAAATACCTCATTGACATCAATGCCATTCTTCTCCATGTATGCCTTGTCATTCACCTGTCCCCCTTCCATGAATTCCATGAGAAGAACACGCCTTGTTGAGAGCTCCCAATAGATTCTGGGGACCTGAAAAGGGAATAGATGGCTTTGGTCAAACAACAGGCTGGGGAAAGGAAGGAGAACATATCACAGTTCAGAAAAGGAACAAAAAAAGCAAGAGGTTGAAATAAGGACTTCTTTTCTCCCCAAGCACAACAGAGGTAAATCCATCTAATGGTACTGCAGGTCGCTTCCTGGGACAACACACTGCAAAACAACACACCAATACAACCGTAGAAGAGTCTGTGCTTCTGGAACATTTCAGGCACTGCTCTATGAGATTTTGACCTCTTCCCACTCCCACTATTGTCTGATATCTCTTCCTTATCTGCTTCACAGCTCCTAAAACTGACTTGCTCAGTACTAACTACAAGTTTCTGAATCATTCACTTGGTGCCTTTAGACAGGAAACAGATCTCCTTCGCTACACACAGGGCACACTTACACAGTTCTAGAAATGATAAGACATCATCATAAATTGCATCTCAGTAGTGCTCCTTGAAACACAAACGCATTTGAGCTGACAAACCCCACGTATTTAGGCCATCTGCAATCAAACCAGGAGAAAAATCAAGTGTCACAAATAAAAGGCATGTCATAGAAACCCTGGGATACCCTTAACTATCTAATTGCCAATGTGACACAGCAACGAGTATAAAATGTCAAAGTATTTTTCATTCAATCCGCAGTAAATCAAGCTGAGTTAGGTCTAAGGAAGAGGTGCTGTATCACACAGGGATGCAGTGACGCAGTATAACAAAAGTCTTAGCTCAGGCAGGCTCCCCCATTTCCAGTCTCTATGAGAAATTCTTTCTGTGCTGAAGCGTCCACTGTCAAAAGACTGGTACTACTGAAATTCCCTTTGGATACTCCTCACACTGTTGCTCTTCAGTGTCTCAAGCTGTCCATATTTATCTTCATATGTAGGAGAAATTAGAGGGGTACATTCTACCAAGGACATAAGAGAGCTCCATCTATTCCCACTACTGTACCCCAGTTCATAGAATCATAGATTTGAGTTGGAAGGGGCCTTTAAAGGTCATCTAGTCTAATTCCTCTGCAACAAACAGGGACACCTACAGCTTGATCAGGTTGTTCAGAAACCTGTTCATCCTGTTCCTGAATGCCTCCAGGAATGGGGTATCTACCACCTCTCTAGGTAACTTGTTCCAGTGCTTCACTACCCTTAGCATAAAAAATATTTTCCTTATATAACCACTCTTAGATTGAAATCATTTCCACTTATCCTGTCACAATAAACCCTGCTGAAGAGCTTGCCCCCTTAAAAGCCTCTGTTCAGATACTGAAAGGCTGCTCTCAGGTCTCCCCAGAGCCTTTTCTTTCCCACACTGAACAGTCCCAGCTCTCCCAGCACGTCCTTGTAGAGGAGGTGTTCCATCCCGAGTCATTTTTGTGGCCCTCCACTGGATATGCTCTAGCTGGTCCACATCTTTCTTGTACTGAGGATTCCACATCTGGATGCAGTACTCCAGGTGACTTCTCACCAGTGCAGAGTAGAGGCAGGATCACCTGCCTTGACCTGCTGCCCATGCATCTATCAATGCAGCCTAGGATACAGTTAAAACAGATACATATTTTGGATTCTGCAAAGAGAAAGACACCCATGCAGCTTCCTATCCTTATTTACAACTCAGAAGCGGACTTAAATTCACACACTTCAAAGGTCCACCAACTGGGGTAGGGCAGGAAAAGATAAGAATTGTTATCCATCTAATTAAATCTAAACCGAAGTAACCAGCCAAGCTGCTTTTAGCTTATCAGAACTCTTGAACAAACAGTGGTTGTTTTATACCCTGCTTGTAACTACTGACAATGGCTCAGTCCCTCACAATTCCACAAACTACCTGCCTCCTGCACTGTTCCCATTCTAGAGAGCTCATTTATCCAATGAGCCGATTCTACCTTACCACATACGTGAGACCACACCAAAGAGTCCTTTGCTGAGCAATTTCAATAGCTCTCAATCTTGCTGCTCATCACTCCTAGGATACCTTGCATGTTAACCTCACATACACTTGGATGCTAAGGGATTCATTCAACAGGGATTCAGTCACCTGCACTTGTGGTGGTTTCACATTAATATACAGCTATGCTCCACCACATTGCTCTCTACTGTCAACAACTCTATATCCAGGTAGAGACCAGACACAGGTGCTATCTCCTAGTGCTCTTCAATACCTTTATCAATAACATAGACAGTGGGATCGAGTGTGCCCATAGCACGGTTACTGATGACCCAAGCTGAATGGTGCAGTTGACACAATAGAAGGGAGGGACACCAACCAGAGGGAGCTGGACATGCTCAGAAACTGGGCACAAAAGAACCTGCACATGGTTTACAGGCTGGTTCAGCCCAGTCTAATGGGGCAAGTGGGACCCATGGACCCAAGCCCTAGGAAAGCAGGAAAGGAGAAGAGGGGAAAAAAGGGTAGGGAGAAGGGTCTAACAACACAACAGTGGCAATGATCTGAGGAGGAAAGTTAATATGCTAAATATAATATTGGAATGCAAGATAACACAATATACTACAATATAATTAAATTAAGGCTAAGAAATCAAATAAAGTGAGCAAGAGAGCATCCAAAACCAAAGACCTTACTCTAATGAAGACAAGATGGCCAGGGAACACAGGTGCAGAGATGAGCAGTGAAAGAAGGGCACATCTTGTGACCTGCAAACAGTTTTATCTTTCCTTCCAAGAGAAAATGGAAACAGAATAGTTGAAGTCTTCTGGGAGATGTAGTTCTTCCTCTCTTCTGAGGACCAGGTACCCAAAAATATCAAGAATCCATGGAACTGGAACATTAACTCTTTAACTCCCAGTGCACTGTATGACGTTACAATGCGATATACCAATAACAATCATAAAACCATGACAGAATCTAATCAGGTTTAACAAGGCCAAGTGCAACATGCTGCATTTTTCTCAAGGCAATCTCAGATATGAGTACAGATCAGGGGAAGAACTCCTCTGTGGAGAAGAATTTGGGGAGTCCTGATGGATGAAAAGCTGGACATGGGCCACCAGTGCTGTCTTCTGGCCTATAAGGTCAACGGTACCCTGGGCTCCATCAAAACACTGTCAGTTGCCCAGTGAGGTTGTGGATAACCCTCTATGGAAGCACTCAAGGCTAGGCTGGATAGGGCTTTGAGCAACATTGTCTACAGGGAAGTGTCCTTGCCTATAATAAAGGGGTTGAAAATAGATGATCTTAAAGGCCCCTTCCAACCCAAACCATTCCATGATTCTGTGAAAAGAGCAGTGACCAGCAGGAAGGAGGAGATTACTGCCTCTGCTCTGCCTCCGTAAGGCCCCATCTGGAGTACTGTGTCCAACCCCAGGGACACCAGCACAAGAAGGATGTAGTTGTTGAAGAGGGTCCAGAGGAGATCCACGAAGATGATCAAAGGGCTGGAACACCTCTCCTATGAATAAAAATTGAGGGAGTTGGGCATGCTTAGCTTACAGAAGAATTCGGGGGAGTCTTCACAGGAGTCTCCCAGTATTTAAAGGGTGATTGTAAGTAGGAGGGAAATCAACTTTTTACATGAGTAAATAGTAACAGGACAAGGGGGAACAGCTTTAAAATTAAAGAGGGGATATTGAGGTTAGATGTCAGAAATAAATCCTTTACTCAGAGAGTGGTGCTGCGCTGGAACAGGCTGCTCACAGAAGTGGTAGATGCCCTATCCCTTGAAGCATTCAAGGCCAGGCTGGATAAGATACTGGGCAGCCTGGTTTAGTGGCTGGCAACCCTACCCATGGCAAGGGAATTGAACATAAACGATCTTTAAAATGCCCTCCAACTTAAGCCATTCTGTGATTCTGGGACTAGAACAGCGAGAAACGAAAACCAAAATGGTTTCATGAGACCCCATCTAGAGTACAGTGTTCAGCTCTGGAATCCACAATGTAAGAAGTACATGGAGTGCATCTAGAGAAAGGCCACAATGAGCTCAAGGTCAGGCACAAGAGGGCTGGAGCATCTCTCCTATTAAGAAAAGGCTGTAAGTTGACATTGTTCAGACTGTAGAAGAAAGGGTTCTAGGGAGAACCCACTGCCACCTGTAAGAACCTAAAAGGAGACCAGCAAGAAAGATGGAGAGGGGCACTTAATGAGGAAATGTAGCTACGGTAAACAGGCCAATTGTTTTAAACTAAAAGAAGGTAGGTTTAAATTAGATACTAGGAAGAAATAATTCACTAAGAGGGTCCTGAGACACTGGAACAAGTTGCACTGGAGTAAGTTGCTCAAAAAAGTTGTCGTTCCATCCCTGCAAGTGTTCAAGTTCGACGAGGCTTTAAGAAACCTGATCTACTGAGCAGTGTCTCTGACAGTGGCAGGGGAGCTGGAACTAGGTCCTTTAAGGTCCTTTCTCACTCGAATGCTTTTTTTGATTCCATGATTCTATAAAAACACCTTCCATCACCATCCATCCTCTTCTTTCCTGCATTAGAAATACTGTGGCCAGCAGGAGCAGGGAGGTAATAGTCCCCCCGTACTCAGCACTGGTGAGGCCACACCTCGAGTACTGTGTTCAGTTTTGGGCCCCTCACTACAAGAAAGACATTGAGGCCCTGGAGCGTGTCCAGAGAAGGGCAACAAAACTGGTGAGGGGTCTGGAGCACAAGTCTTATGAGGAGCGGCTGAGAGAGCTGGGATTGTTCAGTCTGGAGAAGAGGAGGCTCAGGGGAGACCTCATTCTTTCTCCTCCTCCCTAGTGGTGCCAGAAGACAGAGAATGAGGATTACAGTCAGCCTCTGTCAGACCACATTCACCTGCTCTATGAGGAGCTCCTTCCAACTGCTGCAGGGGAAATTCTGCTCTGTGTCTGGAGCACATCCTTCACTCCTTCTTCACTAACCTTAGTGGCTGCAAGGGCTGCTCATCTGTTTCTCACTTCTCTCTCCCCCCACTTCTGTGGTGCAGCAGTTGTTCCCTTTTATCTGACATGGGTCAGTTGCTGGGCTCTACTCACAAAGGCTACCCCTGCAGCTCTCATCATATCAAAATCCTGCCACACAAGTCCCATACAGCAATCTTCCCAGCTTATCTGGATGTTCACTCTCTGCAGAGTTATATTCATGAGAAAGTAAACAAACTCCAAAACAAGAAAACCCCCAGAGTCCCTCTAGCTGCTGTGGTCTGCCTCCTAGACACAGATCCTCACTGCCTTAGATCATTTCAGACGACACTCATTCTTGTCTCAAGATTTACAGGGGCAAGTCAAAGGGTTTACAAAGAACAATCTAAGTTCTTGGAAATACCTCTCTCACTCATAGATGAATTCTTCAGTGACTTTTTTAATTACTCACAGATGCTTGGGTGTAATGCTAGTGCATGGAAACAATTTATCTCCGGCTTTAAAAGCTCAACCAGGTTCACAGCACAAAATCCACTTCTTGGCTTTCTTGCGTGTTTAGGAAAATTAATGATACAAGAGCCCAATTCTTCTGTTGCCTTCGGGTGATGAACATGTCTCTGAATTGGCAGGTCAGACAGCAGGATCCATCATTTAGTCATCTCAAGCCATTTGTTACACATGTTGATATCATGATAGCTCCTTAACCCAGCAAGAAAGTGATTGGCCGTCTCCATGGGGATTTACTTCACAGTCTCCTAGTTACAGCTGCAACGGATACAGCTCACCAAGGTACTTCTGATAAATGCCCACCCAGCAAAATCATTGGCCTTTGGCCTTCTGTAACCCTGGTGGCTTTTAGCTATCTGTGTTTACAAAAAGGCCAGTTGCTGCCACTGAGCTTCAAAAGGCCTGCCCCAAACCTGGTGACAAGGAATTGTAGCCTTTGCACAGAGGAAGCAAGGAGAAAATGGACACATAGGCGTGTAAAGTCTAACAAAAACTCGATTCACTTCAGACATCTATCACTTCCATCTTGGGACTTCTGCATAAACAGGAGATCAAAATCTTGTGTTGATATCTGTATGCAGGAGGGTCCAAAGGAACAGGTATTTTTTGCTGTCACTGGATATGTGCAAATGCAGTTATGTGGACTGTGGCTACAGGTCTACAAGCGCTTGAGCATACCTGGGTATTTCCAGAATGCACACAGCAGAAGCCTGTGCCTCGTATGCGTCAGCAAAAAGATGCTCATACGCAAGTATGCAGACATGAGCACATCTGCAGACGGGGAGATGAGTGCATATCTGGTTGTACCTGAAACATTTGTCAGTGACCTCTGTCAGTGTGTGGCAGGAGAGGTGGCATATGTGTATCAGTGAGGAGAAACACTGTATGGGTGCAGCTGTTTGTGTATGAAGGCAACATGAGTGCATTAGCCATGGATGTGTAAGGACAACGTATGCTTACTTCAGAGAAAGAATATACTGTCTTAAAGGAGGAAAGATATATGCAGACATGTTTCCTCCTGAAATATACACACAGTACACCAAACCCTTCTTGACATCCTCAGCCTTATTCTAGTTTTGTGGTCAGCATCAGCAGAGTAATCTAAGAACACAAAAGGACTGACCACCACTCTCCCTCCATATAGCTCTTCCAGGTGACAAATGAGGTGCATGAGAACCATAAAGTGAGACTACCAATGCACATACATACATGGGAACATGTATTCCCTCACCTTCAGGAAGTCAAAGTTCTTGAGCATCTGAGCAACCCTTTCAGCATTTCTGCCCTCATTGAGGAAATCCAATTCCAAAGGCAGATTCTTTTTTGCTTCATCCACCAGCCACATGAACTCAAAATCTGGAAAGATCTGCTTCACAATCAAGAGAAGAACCTGAGAACAATGAAACAGACAGTCAGCCACACTCCAGTTTCAAAGCCACACAGCTACCACAGTGCTGCGCTGGCAGCTACACAAAGCAGACGCTGTTTTGACAGGATTATTCCATGTAACTTAAACATATAAAAATTTAAAAATCCACCTTAAGTACTTGTAGGATTTCTGCAGTATTATAATACATTATATGGCTTCATGCCTTGAGTCTGCAACACAAATTTTGGCTTGCTCTTCCACACAGACACATCCAGGAGTGAAATAATAAGACACAAAAGAGTAGCAGCCGGAACCCAACTGCCTGCTGCCTAAAACTGAGTGATCAAAGCCCTGGAGATGAGAGGACAAGACAGATCTTTCCAAGAGAATAGCCCAGCAATTACTTTCTGTTGAGTCTTTAACTCTTTTAATTCCATAGGTCATGGTTTGGCTTCATTGGAATAGAAAAATCGGAATCTAAAAATAAGATTTATCACCTCTGTGTTACTTCTTCCACTACCAAACAAAAATTTTGCTAATTCAGAAAATCCATCAGGCAATTCAAAGAAAACAGTGGAATTCAGATACAGTGAGTAAGCAACATGTCTTTAAACAAACTTTTGGTGAGGAGCAAGTTGCCTCTCAGTGTCAGTGACAGCAACTCTGAGGTAGCATCCTCTTCTTAAGGGAACTAGGCAGCTTCACATGGCTTTGAAAATATCTACTGAAATGATTCTGGAAATGTTTGTTTAGAGCAACTTGTACTAAAGGAGCCAGTAGAAGACACTCCTCCCTGAAGCCTATCCAAGACTATGTGTCTGGATGGCAAAACCAAAGCTGCACAGCAGCCAAGAATGCTTTCTATTCAGATGAAGGGCCAGTTTCTCAGCCAGTGTCACAAATATATAAAAGCTGACAATTTGGAGCACACGTTAAGGAAGAAATATACATATTTTTTAACTAATGAGTCATGAAACAAAAATAAAAATTCACAAACTTCATCTTACTTGTTCTGTATGTCATCTGAAAATGAAAACAAATATGCCATTGTGTTCCCGGACAGTTTTCTCTCTTAGATCTCCCACCAACAAGGTGGGGATTCCTGTACTGCAGGAGGAACATTAAAACAAGCATAGAAAGTTGTTATCATTGAAACGTGTGACAAAAAATAAATTTGTGAACCATCACTGCCACTGTTCAGCTATGTGAAAACATTTATTCTCCACCTCTCTCTCTACTTCTCTTATCTAAATGTCAGTTCCAAACTCAATGTTCCTTTAAAATGTAATCACCAGGTTCCAGACACTACTGAATGATTTTTTACTGTTATATCTAAACCCACAAATCCTTACAAATTCATGTCATCCAAATGAAATGTAACCAACAATCTTCATGAACATGTACATAAACTTTATAGGAGCTATTGATGCTTGATGTGAGAAAATTCAGACATTATTTTTGCTTCCTTTGAATGCTCTTCAGAACCAATTTGCCAACTTGACCATCAGCAGTGACATACTTGGAAAATATTTGGCTTGTCACTTTTCTGACATCTGTCTAACACATTGTCCTGAAATAAGAATTGACATAAGAGCAGAGGGATCTCTCCCTGGATTTATCAGATGGTGTCCTGATTTTTAAAGAGTCAGAAAATTATGTTACAAAATCACAAGTGAATTCAGGAATTTTCCATCTATATTCAGATTTTTTTTTCCATCAGTCTCTAAAGAAGACTGTCTCCAACAACATTTAAATTAACCTCCTATCTAACTGCAGTGGCTGATTCTTAAAGGACCAGAACCTCGGTGGATATAACCTAGCTTTAAATGCAGCCTTATCAAACACAGTTCCACGCAAGGATATGATGATGCATATTTAAACCAACACTCCAGTGAAGGACCATTAAAAAAAGACCAAATGCATCACGTTGCGAGGTATTTTCCCAAAAATGCGTGCACATAATGGAGCTCCAGTACGACAAACTAGATTGTCTGCAGAAAAGACAATACCAAACTGACAATAGGATGCACACTGCTTTAGTTTTACATTTCCAAGGAGGATTAGCCCAAAAACAGGAAAAAAAAAATCTTTAAATTATTTGTCTGAATCTCTCTTAACAGCATAATTACCAATCACAGTGTCATAAGGTGAGGGGGGATTTTTTTTCTGTGGTGTCCACTGTTTACAGCACAAATGGCTGAAGGTGAATCTAGGTCTTGACTCATTCATACACAATTCTCTCTTACTGTGCTGATCTCACAGTCTTTCTTCATCTTGTTCAGTCTTGACTGCTCAGTTTCTGCTATGCTGTCCTGAGCAGGAATGAAGGATGCCAAATGACAACTCACAAAAGCAAAGTCATGGGGCAGACTACTGCAGTCAGTCCTGAAGAAAATCTGGATCAAATCCAAAACTACAACTGGCACCAAAGCCAGTTCAAACTGTTCTCTGTTCTCAAACAAGTCCAGAATCAAACATATTCCATATTAACAGAATATATATTTATCGAACTCCAAAATTTATGCTACTAGTAATTCAAAATAAACGATGCTACAATTTGATGTGCTCTAACTGGAACCAGCTGTGTTGGTTTGCAGACTACCAAGATTGCTCAGAGCACAGTGTTTTATTGGTTTAAAAAGTTTTAGTTACGCACTGCTCTCTGAAAGGGTGCTGGATCTTTGTTTCCTGATCTGTTGTGATGGAGAAGTGTGTCACTGCATCAGCAGTATCCTCAAAACTCTTACCAGGCAGGCTTCCTGAGCTTCAACTTCTCTTTAGTCCCAAGAACATAATGTCTACTAATAGATGTATTACATTGCATTTCTGCTATACGTACAGATATGTACTTATTGGAGAGCTAAAAGCATTAGTACTAGCACTTACAGATCTAACCTTTCATCTCTCCTCCATCTGAGCCCCACTTCCATTTCTGTACCATACCACTGGCATCCCTGATTATTACAATGCAAGCACAGTACCACAGCTTTTCTCCAGTTTCTCTCTTCAGTGGACTAGACTTCAGGAGATTGAGAGAAGCCACAGCACTGCACTGGGAGCACAAGCCAGTGCCTACCATTCAGGAGAGAAACTTGTTTCTAGCTGAACCCCTCCTTTGTGCATCTGTTCCTGTTACGTTACACTCTCCATATTTCAATGTTTTTATTTCCACCATGAATCAGGTCAGCATTAAGGTGCCAATCAAGAAATAGAACTGAATCACAGCAGCCTTAACCAAAAAAACACGCTGACGTTGGTGAATGATTACTCTTTGGTTACATAGACCAGAATGCAAGGGGAACTGCAACCAGTATAATCAACGAGGTAATGGGCACACAGACATAAGAGTAAACCTGGAAGTCTCTCTAATCTTCAACTCATAAGGACTTGATCAGCTGTGATTCACGTTTTACCTGTCTGTCCCTCTCTCCCCTTTTTCACTCTCACCCTCTTGTTCAGCCCTTCCATTCACACAACCATCCTCACAGCAATCTTCACCGACTTCCTGTGTTATGCCTGTATGACATCATTTATGTCTGTGGAAGTTCCAAAGCTACAGAACTGATTAATGTTATACCTGCTCACTCCTTGTCATTTGAATTACAACTGTCAAAGTCACCAGGCAGCTTTACCTCCATGAGGAAAATATCCTTGGAGCTCTGAGCTTGGACCTTTGGGTGCTGGATTTTTACTGCCACCGTTCTCCCATCCTGCAGCACTGCCTTGTGCACCTGGGCTAGTGATGCTGCTCCCAAAGGTGTGTCCTCAAAACTCACAAAGAGTTCTTTTACCTGTCAGGAAAAGGGAAAGAGGCATCAGCTTGGGGTGCCAGAAACCACCCATAAGGAAAGCCTTGACCACTGGTCAGAGGCAGTATGCACCAAATCTGTGCAGTCTCAGTTCTTTCATCATTTCTATGTCCTCTGCCTACCCTTTTCATTGCTTGGCCTCCCAATGAAGCCTGCCCAGCAAGGAAGTGTTCTTAGAAGTGGTCTGTTTATGGAAACCTATGTCAGAGTGTCAGCAGCACATTTCATCTAGGATGTGGAACGGCCAAGGCACCAGGAGAGGGACCACTGCAAGCTGTCTTAAAAACAATTTGGAGAAATTATGGTCGGCATCCTTGGCTATCAAGGGGTGCTGTAGCCACTATTAGCACAGTAGCATGATATCATCCTGGCAAACTAGGCAGGCTCCTCTGCTCCCCTAAAAAGGGGTGCCAACATGGTTATGTTTGTGCTAGTTTGTGTAATGCTGATCAGGAATTTTTGTCCTGCTCTGCAGAGCAAGATACACACAATCTCTAAGATATCCCTAAGAGTCAGCAAAGGGAACACTTCCCACCCTTTGCCTGGGCTGGACTGATGTTGAGTGAACAGTTGAGAAACCTGTAATTTATGCAGCAAAAAAAAAAAAAGAAAAACATATGACAAAGAACATCAGTGCATTTTTATAACCTGCTTTTTAAAAGATAATTAAAGATGGAAGCTGCAGTGAGCTAGTAATTAAGTATGAATAAAGACTTAATAAGCGAAGTCTTCATGCAAAGTGTTAAACGAATATTCTTTTTGCTGACAAGGAGAAAAAAATACTATACGAGGAGCAGCTTGTTCCCTTCTGCAGCTGCCAGGGAATGAGCCCCCTCCTACACCACCCTACCCCCTTCCCTCCCAACCCCTTCCACAGAAATCTATTGGCAGCAACAAACTGGAGCGTTTGCAGCCATTAGATTCCAACAGTGGCTCAGCTGCCTCCAGCAATTCACGAGGAAGGTGTCTTATTTATTTATTTAATTCTGTTTGGTCCTGGCAGCAAAATCAATTAAGTAAAACAACTGCATTTAAAAACAACTAGTTATGTGTTTTTTTAATTACAGCAGGTCCATAATTCAAACCTATTGACATTCCTGTCTTGTGAGAGAAAACGTTTTTTTCTCTTCCTCCTCCCTTTCTTTTCTCTCTCACTTCACTGGATTTTGAGATTCTCATTTCAGATTAGTATAAAGAAAGAAACACCTACAGGATGACAGATGGCTCAAGGGATGTGTTGAGAGACAGATTTCTACTTTTGTGTGGTTTGTCTATCAGATGAAGAGGGAGCCCGTTAAGAAGAGACTTAAGGCGCCAGGAGGAACACATTGGATACTACGATATTCTTAAGGAAAGAAAAAACACCAACAGAGAATTTGCTACCTGAGGTCAAGCTGGGACTTTCTTCACCTCTTCTACTACTCCACATCCTCGCATTAAAGGAAAATACCCTTTACAGGATCCCAGACAAGATTACCAGTCCACCTGTCACAAAGACAGTAAGATCCTCTAAGAGGTTAAAGCACAGAACTGGGAGTGCACTGGCCTGAATCCATTTTAAGGTACATTTTTAGCAAAACTGCATATAAACTGCATAAAATTCCAGCTGCTCTGGATCTCAAAAACTTTTAATTGCCTACACTGTCAATCCAGTCATTTTCACCACTACTGAATGTGTGCGGGGGGGAAAAAAAAGCTGCACATATTCCTTCTAGTAGGAATAATATATACAATATTCTTGTGTGACCAAGTTTTCCAAGGAAATATCATTTGAAGAAAGCTGTCTCAAGAAATTCTTTTGGGCAGAAGGATTTCATTTAAAATCTTTTTATTAAGGACAAGAAAGCCAGGTTAGCATTCCTGTCCACTAGAGCCAGCCCAGCAGCCCTGCTGCAGTTCAAGGGGAAATCTGTGCTTGCCTGCAGGCTCCATGCCAAGGCACCAAGGGGAGGGACCACAATGGGGTCAGAGAATTGATGGCTCCTATAGGAGCAGAAGAGGAACGCATGCACATGAGGGAGGGAGCAGATCACAACCAGACCATTACATGAGCAGGTGTGAGACTGAGATAAAGCAGCAGCAAAATTACAGCAGGGCTCCAGGACCCCACTTAGCAAATTGCCCTCATTCATTATGAAATTGTCCTTTTGCAGTGTGCTGGAGGCAACTAGTGCCTCTGAAGTGGGCTGCATGTCCCAGAGAGGCAAAAGTGAGTATGAGGCTGCATGCTATGGAGGCAGAAAAGGGGGAGCCAGGCTCCTACAGTGCCTGTCACAGAGGTCCTTCCCAAGCGAATGGGTGCACCCAGTTCGTGGAGCAGGCTGTATGCTCTTACTGCTCACGAGTACCCAGTGACCCTTACAAAAAATTCTGCCCACCATTTCCATGGTGGCTAATTAGCAAGCAAAGGTCTGGGGGAGTTTTGAAGCTCACCTGACGTGGTACTTAAAGAATTTTTCTTCCAGGCCACAGCTCATCTCAAAGGGCTTTATCAAACTGGTTGTAACCATCTGCAATCCTAGCAGGAGATTAAACAAGCATAATTTCCAGACAGGTTTAATAAAGGTTTAAAAGAGAGAATAGAAACTTTACCAGTGTTCTTCCAAATGAGCATGACAACCAGCTGCACGTTTACAGCTGCAAAGGTGGGCAGCATCCCTACACACAATGGTTTCCCTCATTAGCTTTCTGTACATCCCACTCCACACTGGGCACGTGCTCAACCAGCAAATGAATATGTCATTGTACTTCACTGATCGGAAACAGCCCTGGCTGCTTAATACTAAAGAATGAAGCTTGTTTAAAATATGCAAAATCTTTTCATGATCGTTGGTATTAGTATTCACACCTTAGGGAGCTGATATAAAAGCTCTTGCAGGATCCATCTACTCAGATGCTTCTTAGCATGCATTTGTGCTGAGGTTGCACCAAAGCATTGTTGTTAAGCCCAGAGTGCTATTGTACAAAGGTGCAGAGCCATGCAAGCCCCGCACAAGCTCTCACATTCTAGTTGTCCCAGGTTGTTGCCCACAATTCTCCTCATGCACTGAAGCATCTTCCCAAAGCACACACTGCTCTGCTCGAGCTCCATGGCACACGTCAGCTGATGCTGCAATGCTGAGCAACAGAATGCTTCAGGTTTTTTTGTGAATCTTGTCCTTAAACACTTAGGAAATTACAGGAAGTCAATTGGATTTAAGATGCTAAATCCTAAGTCTTTTCTGAAAGCATTGCCTTACATGACCTGCCCAGCATTTTCTGAGAAGTCTTTGGCAGAGCTGGGATTTAAACCAGATATCCTGAGTTACAGCCCAGTGTCTTAATCTTCAAACCATAAACATTAAATGCACATGTCTTGCTAGCTAATTTCTTTTGAAGTACGTTGCTTCTTAATCCCAACCTTTTTATATCCATGTGCTACAGTAAATGGTCAAATACTGCTGCCAGGCTCCAACCTGCCCACTCAGCGCTGAGGTACACTTCACTCTCCAGAAGGGCTGCCAACAAGCTATCCCCTTGAGCAGGATCTAAGTGATGGAACCCCCTCCTGACCCAGCACTGAGAATTCTTGTTTTCCACATCTATTTATAGAAAAACTTTCCCAAGCTCTGCCAGAGCCAAACCAGTATGGTACAGGTGGGTGACTCAGGAGACCTCCAAATGCTCAGTATTTCCATAGGAAAGGGAGCTCTTCACCAAAGCATTTCAAGACTATCTTCAATTTATGGTTTTTTTTTTCCCCCTCAAAGGGCCATTCAGTGTGGAAAGAGACAACAGGGAGGGAACGTCACAGAGAACTTCAGTCACGGAAAATGGGATTGGCACTGTTCATTCGTTCTGCAGAAAAATTCAGGAGCAGCAAATTGTCCATTAACACACAAGATTAGCTGACAGCACCATTAAAAACGAGGAAAAAAAAAAAAAGTATTTTTCCCCATATTGCTGAAATAAGCCATGGAACTCATTGCCACAGGGGGTTACAAATTCCAAAATTCCTGGCAGGTAGATTAGCCAGTGTAGAAAATCCAGCACAAGTTACTGAACACGAAGATACAACCTCTGACCCAAGAAATAACTAGCCATCAGATTATGAAAGGTGGAAGATCATATCAGGTAAAGCTTAATTGTATGCCAGCCCTGCCTTTATAGCCTTTCTATGGCACTGAACACTCCCTTCTAAATCACAGCTCCATGGATGGCAATTTGCTAAGGTGAGCAAGCTCAGACTGCAGCAGCTTTCTGAGATTTACACAAAGACTGTGCAGTCTGCAGCCTCCCAGATGGGACAGTGTGGAGCACAGTGATAATGAGATTTGCACGACAGAACCACACGTGGGAACAGGAGCAAGTTTCCCAGGGAAGTTTTGGGCACTGCAGCTGTCATCTTCACATAGCTTAGCACAGGGTCGCCCTGCTCTCTCATGGCAGAGTAGCCGAAGAGTTATTCAGCTCTAGGCCTGACGCAGCATTTCTAAGAATTATGGCTCCTAGAACTTCTAGAATTCTCGTTACTGATAATGGGACCCTACTGCTTTCAAAAGTCTGGATGCCTTTCCTGAATCAGGTCCAAGGGATGTGAACCTACCTGCTTAATGGTCACCTTTTCAAGAATGTAGACCTAACTGTCCATGGCACCAAAAAAAACCACTGACCCCTGCAAGAGTGGAAAAACCTAGTTCTAGGCAAGAGAAAATGTTACACTGGGTAGAGTAAGCTATTTCTCAGACAGCAGATGAGGGTTGGTTTTTTTTTTTTTCCCTATTGCCCCAGCCTCTCTATCCCCTCTATGAAAACAAAATGTGACAGCGTTGCTCCCAGAATTATTAAGACAGCAAAAACTGAAAGATTAGATTTATCGCAGCAGACAGTGGATTATGAAGAATAATTTATCAAACGTCAGAACAAACAGCCTACAATTTATAGGAGGCTTTGTTGAGTCAGTGAAATCTGATTGGGCTTCTCCCCACCTAATGAATGCCAAGCTTAATTGATGGTTCCTAAATGCATCTGTCAAGAATATGTATTTATTAACTCAATATATTTAATAATATTGCAGATATACAGAGGATAGCACTTTTCTTCTGAATGGATTCCATCGTGTTCACATTACATATACACATAAGTGTCCACATATATAGAGGTATGTATTGCATCCAAACAAATCCAGGTAAAAGGAGCATGTGTATTCTGATGCACCAAAACAATAATGTAAGGCTTATTACAAAAGATTCCTGTGTCTTTCAGTGCATAAGAGGGAAAGCAATGTGGTCCTTTTCAAGGGGAGATCTGCTATACATTATGATGCCTGCCTTGAATTCAGCAGAGCTGAGCTCTAACATTGGTTCTCCCTGATATCCTCCTATGGAATGCTGGGCTACACCACGTTGTAGAGCATCAAATAACCACATTCAATGAAAAGTGAGGTCAGATCATAACAAACCAAGTCACCTGGTTCCACCAACCTATGCTGCTGAGGAGGTAAGATGGTAAATACTAGCTTTTGTTCTAAAATAGGAGAAATTGCAGTACTCAATCAGTAAAGGCAAGGACTGTCACGGCCAAATTGGAATCCAGCTGTCTCAGGAACACCTTCCTGATTGTGACAAGGAGATAATTTTTTTTTTTTTTTTTTTTTTAAATTTATCGATGAAGCTATCAGGTGTCCTCTTACCTTCCCAAGCCATGGAATGCCAACATTAACACAGCTGAGCCACCCAGGAGTAAACAATCAACAGCAGGACAATTCCTCTTTATTCCATGTGGCCCAGAGAAGCCAAAAGGTTGGACACCCTATACACTGCCTAAACTAGTCAGAAGCTGCATCACAGTGTCAAGCTGCAAGTCCACTTCCCTTCCCTAGAAGCCAGAAGAAATTCACATCATTGAAATGAATTATTTCCAGACACCTCTGAATAGTAACAAATTGCCATCCCCTCTAGTACCTTGGTATGGACCTCTTTCCAGATGCAGTTAATCAGAACAGCAACCAGGCTCCTTCAGCATCACACTTCCTTCCACTTCAGAATACATATCTGATGCAGCTAGTCCCCTGCCTGCTACCTTAAACAACATCCACAGCTCACTCTGCCTGTAACTTGCCTTCAACAGCGGCCAGTGTTTTCCAATCCAGAGTCAAGCTAGTCCTAGCAACTGTACTTTTGGGGAACAGAAGGTGGAAGACATGCACACTAAACAGTGTCCCTGCACACCATTTTGCACAATATAAGCATCTATGCAAAATGCATAGAACAAAGCAGAGGCATTTATATATTTATATTCCCATTCACATCCTCCCATTTCATCACTCTGAAAAAGAAAGCAACTTGTGAGCCCCTTTCTCTCTCTCCTATGGTGCAAGCCATGGGGAAAAAAGATGCCCTAACTTGCCCCATGTTTCATGCCCTCCCTTTGCACATATAAATGATACCTTTTTTCTTAATTTGCTCTTTCATCTTGAGCTGTCTCCCACTTGAATTGAACAACGTTCATTAAATCCACTCTTTTATCTCTGTCGTTTTGGAAAAATATTTCCTCTCTTGCATCCTTTCTGTCAGTGTGGATAGAGCCACACCTGTCAATCTTTGAGACAGATTGAAAGCACGGTTCTTCAAGAGCACACAACTTGTCCACTCCATGCCATTTTTTGTGTTTTAATTGAAAAGACTTTGTTTCTCGTTTTTTTCCCCGCTAATAAATGAGGCTTCCCATCCTTGTTATACTAGTGAGCAGTGAAAGCAAGGCAGAAGACGTCTGCTGCCAATAAATGTTCTTTTGCATAGTGTCTGCTCAAAGGGTTTCTCTTATTCCATGATTCAGTAGAAGGACTCCTTCCTACTGAGATCCTAGGCTTTGAGGTTTACTGCGTTCCCTGTAAGCTCCTCTTCTGCTCCCAACCAATAGAGCTGAAAGTGCTAACAGCAGGAACACCCCTCTAACTCCTAAGGAAGACATCAATAGTCTTCTGCTTTTCTAACAGGTCTGTTAGCAAGTCTGAGAAGTATCCTGACCTCTTTCCTGTCTTTCTAGAAACATTCCACCAAGCTTTGCCCGCAGACACTACCCTCACCAGCACTTCCAATGTCATAACTCACGAAATTCTCACCTCCTTTCTTATGACTGTAGATCAGACTGCCACTGGCCAAACTAAAAATTTCAGCTCATCTCTCAGACATCTTACAAATATTTGTCTCTTTGTTCACAGACAACATAGCGAGAGTACATTTCCTAATCCTCTTACTCAAACCATCCCTTCTGTTTCCTTTCTCATTGCAATAGGCAGCATCACCAACCTGTCAAGTATGCCTGCAATCTTGGCCTTTTCTTCAACATAGACCTCCCTCTAGATTTCATTTCCAGGCCAGGTCTAAATCTTACATGTTTCGTAAGAACAACACCTCCCTCCCCCAGCAGTTTTTTCAACACTAACACTTAAAAATATCTAAAGGCCAAGTGTCAAGGACCAGGCTCTTTTCAGCGGTGAACAAGAACAAAACAAGGAGCAACGAGCACAAACTAAAACACAAGTAGTTCCATATGAACATGAGAAAACTTCTATCAGCCCAGTTCCCATCCTGTCACACTTGGATAGCAAAACACCTTTTTCCCTGGGGGTTTGACATACACACATTGGTCTTGTCTGGACCATAAGTATTCCAAGACAAAAAAAAAAAAAAACAACCACCACCCAACTTCCTCAACTCACTCTGTCTTACACCTTTCCCCTCACCATGCTCTTTTCATAATCTTCCAAAAACTTTCTATCTGCTGACCAAAATTGTCTGTTTTCCTTCACCTTCAAGTATTCATGACTTAATATCGACCTGACAGTCCAGGATGGTTCCTGCCTTTGACACTCTGCCAGCGTTGATCTGTTACATTCTTACATCAAGTCTGCAAGCTTTCTAGGATAGAAGCTGATTTTCAGTCACACCTGTATAGTGCCTGGCATAGTGGACTCTTGTCAATGACTAGAGCATCAAGTACTAGAATCATAGAATCACCAAGGTTAAAAAAGACCTAAAAGATCATCCGGTCTAACCGTTCACCTATTACCAATAGCTCCCACTAAACCATGTCTCTCAACACAACATCCAGCCTTTCCTTGAACACTCCCACAGACGGTGACTCCACCACCTCCCTGGGCAGTCCATTCCAGTGCCTGACCACCCTTTCTGAAAAGTAATACTTCCTAATGTCCAGCTTGAATCTCCCCTGCTGTAGCTTGAAACCATTCCACCTATGAGTCACCTAGTGCTGATGGGTGACAGAAATACAACTGTTCTGCCCTTTGCCACTCAAAGTTCCCATTCTTCCCAAGCCACACATGCAGCAAGATACATAGAGGTATCCAGTACTCTCATAACTCCTTGATCACATTCCCAAATACATATTCCAAGCACCATATCTCTCCTACAGTTATCAGTGGCCTGTCGCACATTTGGAAGGAAATGCTCCAGAGATGGGGCTAAGCTGGCACATTAAGCAAGAAAGTGAGATTTAAGAAAACACACAGAAGCAAATGAACTTCCAAGACCATTTTGACTCCTGGCATAAATACATTCCTGCCACAAACTGGCTGAAAGTAGAGCAGGAAAGGGTCAATGGATCTACAACAACAGGCTCAGTTTAGTCATGGTCAGGAAGAGGGAAGGCTCTGCTGACTGCAAAGACGCCCCAAGGGCCCTGTCAGCAGTAAGCCTGAACTACAGCAGCAGTCCTGTGAGAAATAACCAACTGCCAGAGCCTGAGGATATATAGGGACCTTTGGGAGCAGACATCACCTGTACCTCATCTTAAACGCCTCTGACTCAGTTTTTAATGCCTGGGGGCTTTGAGAAGCATAAGAGAGAAAGGGCTGGGAGGAAACAGGTTTATGGGCAGGTTTACGTGACTATGCAGAGTGGTGAGGAGTTAAGAGATGAGTTACAAGCATCTTAGCAACATGCAAATCTGCACACAAAAAAGGAGATAGCACAGCACAGTGCATCTTTGTGCACAGTTTGTGTGAGGAGTGGCAGACGAGATCCATAGAAAGCCACGTAAAGAAGAGGGCCAGGATAGTTGTTGGAGTGTCTCTGAAGAGGTAGGGTGTGCACGAGAAACAGAGTGCTGCACTGCAGGGTACAGATCTGGGAGGACAGCACACTGCTTACATGTGAGTGTATGCTACAACAGACCCATCTACTCCACCTCCTAAAACTGACAGGAAAGGGGGTGGAGAGAGGAGAGATCAGTGCTCCTGTGAGTACTACAAGCATTATTCCCATGTTTCTTCAGAAAGGAATGGTGTAAAAATGCTTCCAGGCCTAAGACAAAAAGCAGGAATGGCAGAAGCTGCATTGCACTGCCCAGCAGCCTGTCACCAGAGTAGACAGAAGTGTGACACGATAAAAACAGGCAGAGTACAAAGCCCCAGTCTTAGCTAGATTCCGCCCAGCTACGTTGCTTCGTTAGGCTGTGGACATAATTATATCAATGCAAGTGAGATAAAGTGTTACTGATGTACAACATTACCCAGAAGAATACGGAAGAGTCTTAGAAGAGCAGCTTTGAAGTAGACATGGAAGTACATGCAGCCTGGTAGATAAGGCTATCAGTCTGAATGGCATGCATTTCATGAAGCAGATATAATGCACTCACTACATTAGAAGAAAGATGCTAAAAGACAGTAAAGCCCTGCTGGAGATGTTAAACTCATCACAGAATGGTTTGAGTTGGAAAGGACCATAAGGATCATCTAGTTCCAAAGTCCCTGCCAGGGACAGGGGCACTTGCCTCTAGATCACACTGTTCAAAGCCCCATCCATTCTGGTCCTGAACACTTCCATGAATGGGGGATTCACAGCTTCTCTGGGCAATCTGTTCCAGTGTGTTACTACCCTCATAGTAAAGAGCTTCTCACCAATATCTAACCTAAATCTAATCTCTTTTAGTGAGTCAGTTACTGGTACTGATTATACCTTGATGAAATATTAAAACACCTGTACATCTGGCAAGAGGCACAGCTGTATAGTCCACCCCACATAGAAAAGGTGCAGTGACTGAAGGGAAGCAGAAGTAGGGTAACTGTATGGGACCCTGGAGTTCATGTCCTTGGCAGCATACTCTCAGAAAGAACGTATGGAGATCCAGAACACTCGTTCAAGAGAAATAACACAGCAAATGAAATCTACAACTGAATCTCTGCCAAAAGCATCACTGACACCCTGCTGGGGAAGGGCAACAATGCTTCCCCTAGTGAAGATGCCAGAGCTTTCAGAACTAATCCAGGGAAGAAAGCCCTGTGTGAAGCCAGCCACATCAATTCCCACTTCCTTCTTGTCAAACTCCCCTTTGAATATCAGTCTGTCCTTTCCACTCCTGCCCATATTTCCACTATTATTCATGGCTCTACTCTGATACATCTGCTCTTTTTACTGTTTGTTTATTCTCTGTCCCTTCCTCCTCTTCCTTCCATGTTTCTTCCCTTGCCCTCAGATCTTGTTGGGCTGCCAGGTCTCGAGTTCAGTGACATAACTCAGCTGATTTACCCTCCTTAAAGCAGTGTCTACTCTCATGTAAATCACCCTCCAAAACCCGCCTGTGAAATGGGCTTGTTCACTAAACTCTATGAATAGGAAAGTAGGCACAGCTGGCCTATTCATAATCAACATAAAAAATAGATTAGCGCTTTACAGATTAAACATTATCGTTTCAACAGTTAACATAAATCAACTGCACTTACAGACCTAGCATTGCTGCTGCCACTGCAAGGTGACAGGCGTTGCAAAGGGAAAGGCTGTCAGTCCGGGGTGCAGTGGTGAACAGCTCATCTGTCTTCCACCTTGATAAGTTCTCATCTGGCACCCCAAGGGTGCACTGCCAGAGGTTGTTACAAGGAGAAAAGTTGGCTAGGGAAACAAAGGCAGGGGGTTAATTTTTATTAATTCACGCGCATTTCTGAGCAATCCAGCAACCCACAGTTCTAGGGCCAAAATCCAATTGCCCTACATCCCTCCCTAGGGCTGATGCAGCGAAAAACAGCACAGAACAACACAAAAAGAGCAACAGAGTCAACTCCTGGAACAGAAAGAGATCAGTCACTCTTCAGAGGCTTCCCTGTTATCTAGCTCTGTTTTCTGTAGCTCAGAATCTTTGGGCCCTTGTGGCTGAATCAAAGCATTCTATCTAATGTAAGCAGGGACACCCATTCAAAAAAAACAAAACAAAAAAAAAAAAACCCTCACCGTTAACTGAGGGAATCACCTCATCAAAGAAGGGCCAAGAACTGAGATTCACTCCATTGCCCTGTTGTCAGCAATGCTAGGAGAGTGGACCAGAGTTAGCCACTGACCAGGCTACACCGGTTCCTTCACCAGGTAATGGACACCAAGTCACTGGAGCTGTTCTGCCATGCACACTGCCATCAACATGCTGTGGCTGTGTAGTCAGTGGAGAGATAAGACCCACAGAGCCAATACAGTCAGTATCATTCCCTTCCACCCTGCTCACACACTGAGAACCACTCAGTGTCTCAAAAAGTTAGCTCAAAAAAGCCAACCTGAAATTTCTGAGCTGGTCCTGATGATTCTAAGTGTCTTTAACAGGACATGCTCTTAAGAACTGGTCTCAGCTCTTTCAAACAAAAAAGAAAAAAAAAGAGGGGCACACAGGAGCCCCTCAGGGACTTAGGTATCTCCTTGCCAGCAGGGTCAAAGATGCCAGCAAGCCACAAAGGACATGGCAGCAAAAGTTACATTGAGTATTTAGTATAAACCCTTTTAACAAGCCTTTGTAATTTTAATTGCTCTAGCCTCTTTCTGCCCTTTCTTGATAAATGGGAATAACAGTTAACAGACCTGAACCAATCCATTACATCCAATAAAATGTTTGGCAAAAATTAGCTTTGTTCTCCACTCACAACTGATACCACTATGGTTCCATCCATTATCAGAAATGAGCCAAGTAATGTATATTTTCTACTAATCTTTTGGAATTTGGAAGGGCTGGTGCTTAACAGCCTCTTCCGAGAATCTGCCAATTTGAGATGGAGTGGTGATGTGAGTTTTGTAAAGGAAAGGAGCATTGGTTTGCTTCAGCTGAGCTCTCCTGGCACAAGCTGTAGGTCACGTGATTTTATTGCTTCAGTTGTCACAGACAGCTTCACGTGTTGGCTCTGGATCACGCACCTTGTAAAACCAAAGCACTGCAAATCTTACAGAAAATAAGTGCAAAATGTGCTTAATGCTCACAAACGTAACTTGACTGTTATACAGAGAACATTAGAAAACTTTCTCTTTTCAGGCTGGCCTGCTTAGTATGGACTGAAACACTTGGCTCACTAATGGTGGACAGAACTTGGAAACTCCCAAGATCCCAATGCTTGCTTCAATTTTCAAAGCACTTTTGCACGTAAGGCTTCCCATGTGGAGGATTTGCCATGTTCTCACCCACAGCAACCCTTTTACCAGAAAGAAAATCTTCAGGAAAGATTGAAGCTCAGCGTCCCTTCACAGAATCATAAACTCTCAGACTGATTCCACAGTACCAGAAAACAGCTCACCAGATTGCCTGCACACCTCAAAAACTCGAAAATGCTGTGTCTATTCCACATGTTAGAAAAATGCAGGCACACCAAGCTGAGGCCCCATAACTCGTTATTTTATGTCCTTTGTTTTGCCTACAGACAACCTTTGCCAAAAGATACCAGATTCACCACGTCATGTTTTAAAGTTCTTGATGGGTCAAGAGCTAAACAACTGGACAGACCTAAAATTCTGACAGAAAACAGGAGATGCAAATGGGGCACAATCAAGTAGGAAATTAGCAAATCAGTGGATGGACAAGTGACAGGATTCCCTGCTCCCTCAGAGAAAATCAAGCTTGCTATACCCAGCCTGTGCCTGTATCAGAGCATCAAATAGACCTCTGAGTGTACAGCAGATACAGAAGCCTGGAACTGGAACGGTGACCCATGTGCTGAGATGTGGTTTGTGTCTATGGATAGAGCACTGCTGAGCACATCCACCACCTTCACGGGGTGAAAACGTGGAGCACAACCTGGCACAGATGTGCTGTGCATTACCAGCTGAGACCTGCACCAGGACAACACTTCAGGTGTCATCAAATCTCTCAGAAAACTATACTGAAGAGACCCTACCATCTGCACACGAGACACACTGAGCCAATAAATTCCATGCAGGTAAGCTATATATTAACCCCTATGCACCTAACTAATCTGCAAATTAAAGATTAGTTATTCTGCAATTTAATTCTGCAAACCAGAATTACTCCTTTCCATGCCATTCTTCATTGCATTTTCTGAACTCAAATATTTCAGTTTCTTGCAGAAGGTTAAAAGAAAAGTAATCCCTCAGAAATTTTGCTGTCCAACTTTTTTTTTTATTGTAAATCAGTAAAGTTAAAGGATGACAAAGAAGATTAACTTCCCACCTATACACCAAAACTTTCCTTTTCATGGGCAATGGGGCTTAGTGCACCTGGGAAAAGAAAAAAGCCTCCTCACGCAGGGCAGGAGGGAGCACCCTGTCTCAAAGCTCCCTGGGAATAAAGACACCAGCTTGTCATTGGTGTGGCATTAAGGATCAATAACTCTGGAGCCTGAAAGCAGAGCATGCAGGAACACAAGTGACAGAGCAAGGAGGACTGCGTGACCCACACAAAGCTCCCTGTTTGCCTTCCCTCTGCATTTAGCACTGGGGCCCTGGTTTTGGGCAGCTGGCACCTGCACGGTCCCTGTGCAGGGGCAGCTGTACTGAACTCCACCAGCACCAAGATGCTCATACCCACAGAATGGCAGAGATGGGGCACAGTGGAGCCTGTCATAGCAGCAGGACCCATACAGTGGCTGTTCCTGCCTTCCAGTTGAGTAATGCAAGCCCATTTGTTCTGGGTGACATTAATGCTATTCACCATCCATCTACAGACTCTTTAAATTACCTATTTATGGCCAAAATCCCCTTCATAATTGATAAAAATCTCTTTTTTATAACTCAAGTTATTGAAAAAAGTGAAGATTTTTATTCCTCATTATAATTTTAATACAAATGTGTTTTTTTTATTGACAGCTGCTTGAAAGCCCTGAAAGGCCTACTGAGAGAGACTAGAGGAGGGGTGGGAAAAGGGCCAGATCTTCCTGTCCCACAGCCAGCCCTGTGCTCACTACAGCAGCATGCAGAGTTATTGCCATCACAGCCCCCACTCTGGGGTGTAAAAAGAGGCTGGTAATGTCACAGAGGAACAGGACATCTCCTCTGCTGGATACAAAACCCACAGCAGGCACAAGAGGCTTTCACTGACCTAAGTGCAATTTCCCCGTGTCTGGTAGTCATGTACACAAGGGCCAACTTCAAAGCACACACCTGGTACAGCATTACTAGAGGGTGCTTAAGGTGTACTATTAGAATCAGGATCACAAGCAACAGGAGACCTGGACTCAGAGGTTTTGCCAAGGCATATACAGCATGTTTGTGAGAGCCATCTGGTATCAGACGCACAGCATCAAGAGTGAGAGCAACTGACCACTACCTGAGTCACAGCAGCACAGTCACGCAGAGCACTCTACCACTCTGTGCAAACCTGGGGTAAACAAGCAACTCTCCTGGCATCCTGGTCTGGTTTAACAACACTGCCAGCCTGGGAGGTGGCTGGCTGGGGCCATATCAGGATCTGCAGCATCATAATCTGAAGACCTTGTCATCTAGTAGGGCAAGTGAATCTTCTCCAGTATAACATACAGAGTCAGCTAAAGAAAGCATTTCACATTCCCTTGGGAACAACTTGGATGCTGCAGGACATGCAGTGCAATACCCAACAACATACTAAGTCTTTACTACTCTCCCACAGAGTCAAGTACGCTTCAACAGTCCTGCACATCAGAACTAAGCATGTGTCTTGCAGTGCTTGAAGAGCAGATAAACAATTCCTGAAATAAAGGAATCAGACTGTCCTCTCTGCCATTGCTGGCATGCAAAGGCTGCCATGCTGTACCAAGAGTTCATACAGAAATAACAGTAAGAAGAGATTCTCCTATTCCTGCTGTCCTTTCTCAGACTGCAGCAGCTCAGTGGCAGGGAAGTTTCTTGTTGTAGTGATTAAGGTCGTCATAGCAAAAGCCAGGGCATTAGTAACTTGCTGCATCCAAGCTCTTTTCCCCGGTAGGTTCACATGGCCATGTGGCATTGCATATGACCATGCTCCCCTGGTGTACATGCTTATATTTCAACAGTGGATGAAAAAGGCCCATGTACTCAACAGAGAAACTGTTGGGATCTCCACGAGCAATTTAAAGTAGTGACAAAAGGGCAAGCCTCCCTCTTAGCAACAGTTTTTGTACAGGGATAACATCTTCTCAGACAAGAAGTATGTCTCCTCTTGCACAGCACTAGTGCCATGCCAACACAAGGGTAGGAACACAAAGAGAGCAAAGCCCATTGACTAAGTAAAGGCTGGGTCCCCCAAACACCGCTGTCTGTAAAAATACATCCTGATTCAGAAACCCAAGCACAGGACCACCTGCCTCACATGCTTTGTTCACTAATCATAGTAAAACCATCAGCATATCCCACCCTGCTCAAGCAGCAAGCTCCATGACTGTACGGCTGCAGGAGGATTCTTACAAACGGTAAGCTTGTCCTTGCACTGGTGTAAAAGCCAGTTAATTAACTGTGGGTGGTCTCCTTGGAGGTGCAGGCTAATCACGCAATTAGAAACTACTTCCCATTATCAGTGCTCCCACAAAGCAAGGCTGGACTGACATCCTTCTAAATGTATGGCTTTACACATATTCAAGCTCCTTATACGATTTGCCTTCAACAGAGAGAAGAGTCAACCTCTGGCTCACCCCAGCCCTTTCTCCCAGCTTTGAACTAAGCGAGCAGTGGAAGCAACAAACTCAATCCCTGCCAAGTTCTCAGTAAGGGCCTGTTTTGCCTTTCAGTCTTCCCTGGAGCCCAACAAACTCTCCAGCAGTAGTGTAAATGTATGCTGATGTGAGAAATTTTGATGGTCAAAGTTTCTAGAGGCCTTTAGCTTAACAGCAACTGAGACTGCTCCCGTTCCTGCAATTTTCACTCAGCTCTTGAACATCTTCAGTAGCTGCTTGTGAGGGGCCAGAATCATTACAAAATCATTACAAAAACAAACAAAATCCTAAATTTACCACCTTGTAACTAATAACCATGGACATTTACCTGTGATTTTAATACCTCCCAGTTTCACCAGTTATTCCATTTTCATATATTCCATTCTCTTTCATTTCTCTCTTCTTTCAATCATTGTTCTCTTTCTCTTTAGCATTTGCTCTTTCTCTTCCCATTCCTATCTTTTTATCCCCCCTGTCTCTTTAAAATTAAATATCGCCCAGCACTGCCCATGTGGGTGCTATGAATGCTAAGAGGAAAAAGGGCTGCTGTGGAGACTGGATTCAAGCTGTCTCGCTGGGAATCAATGAGGCATGGAAAGCTTGCCTAGCTCCCAAAATGCTGAAAGAGACCAGGATATGTCTGTGGCAGCTGAATAGAAGGACGGGCCCATCTCCTCAGCATGTGGCTCTGCTTCTGAGAGACACCACACAGGCAGACAGGGGTGGCTGTTTTGATCATTTAGTAGCAGCTAACCTCAAGGTGGTTTTTCCACATCTGCAGAAGTGAGATTGCAGGGTGAAGCCCCATAGAGCAGCAGGAAGCAGACAGCCTGTCCTGCTCCATCTATCCACTGAGCTATGAAACACAGCTGGTACTGGCCAGGCTCTGAGGACACAGCATCGAGAAATGAAGCATCTAGCTTGCAGGAAGGCAAAGAGAACACAGGCCAGAAGCTGACGCTAACCCTGCCATTCAATTGCAGGGAGATACAAACTGTCATTTCTAACAACCACCACCACATCCAAATCCATCCACAATTTATCTACTAGGTAGGTGCAAATACTTCAGTCAAACCCCCTTGTTCTCTCCACACCTCCTCACCACACAGACTTCCTGAAACACCCTCAAAGAGCCCCATAAACCTCTTTTGTATCAACAGCTCTGTATGTACACATTGCTTCTATTCTTCAACAGCCTGTCTCTCACCCAGCAATTCCACTTTTTCTACTATTGCCTTTGCACAGTTTCCTCCTCCCTCCCACATCAGCTGTGCTCCTTGAAATGCCCCTGGTCAGCCTGGGAGTTGTAAGGCAGATCTCTTCTCATACAGGGCAAGACAAAAAGCAGCAGAATGCTCTCTTTAAATATCACAGTTACTTTCCTTATATCTGATGAACACAGACACCCACCTCTGATCTCAGTGATGCAGCCTGCTGGGGGTTAATGGTTACAAATTCCTTGGATATTATGCTACCTGACTGCAAGCACCGAAAGTGATTTATGCTATTATTTTCTTCGAAGGTTAATTAGGGGCTCAAAAATCTAAAGGGTTGTCAGTGCCAGCTGGAACTGATCTACTGCAGTCAAGGGAAAGCAGTCTTTCCTCACAGAGCCCTGCAAATGCATCTTTGCCCTGAACAGCCCTTACCTCTTTGCCCAGATCCTCACGGATGACTTGCTCGATCTCTTGCCTGGTGCTCTGTGGGGCCTGGCTGTGCAGCACCTTGAGCGTGCGGGTGTACTCCTCTGGCAGCAGGTAGTCAAGTGCCCCCAGGTGCTGGCCCACTTTGATGAAGGTGCCTCGGTTGGCACAGCACAGCTCTCGGAGGCGCTCAGCAGAGCGCAGGTGCACCTGCAGAGAGACAGAACATCAGCCAAGCCCTTTTGCTACCTATTACATGCACAGAACCACACGTACACCTTCTATTTATCCGCTGTTGAAACACTCTAGGAATTTCCATTCTTAATTTTGGGCTTCGTCTGCCTAAGTTAACTATTAGGACTCCACCTTGATTTAGTGGGACTGAAGTAGACCAGGACAAGATACTCCAGAGCATAAGGGGCTTCCATATGTATCTGCACAGGCACCATGATCACAGGCATCCAAACAGCTTTTGGCTCTGCCCAGGGCTACATCTTCACACATAACATAACGTCTACCATAATTATTATCCACCACTATGATGCACTGGGAACTCTTGTCAAAAGACAAGTGTCAGTACTACAAACAATACTGGACCATCTTTGAAAGAACAAAGAATTCAAGTGAGAAGAAAATTGCAGATACCAACCTAGGAATAATCTGGAGCCTGGAAGAAGAGTCTATTAAAAAATATTATTAAAAATAATTAAACTACAGATATCTCTGGTAGTGAGGAAGGGCAATACGTGGAAGTTCTTCACACTCCTCAGCAAAAAGGAGAAATTACACCACTCAAGTCCAGACACTTCATAGTCTTACTGCTCACATCGCCAACAAAGTGACAGTAGTTTTATGGACTGAGAATTAGGAGACTTACTAGTTTTGCTTACACTAGCCAGAAAGCATGCAAATGACAAAAACCATCATCAACCACCTGCCCGTTCCTGAGGTTCACTCTGCCTCTCAAGAGCCAACCAGTTACCACGTCTTTTATTGACAATAATTTATTCTGCTATTATTACTCTCAGTAGGAAAGCCTCCTGCCAAGGACAGAGCTACTCAATATTCTTTCATAAACTTCAGATAAGCTTACCCGATACGTTAATAAAATCTAAGCAAATCAATGACAAAAAGCAACTATGTGCCCATCTCCTGGCAGTGCTCAGCATCTGTCGTCATAGAGGCCCCTAAATTCTTACGGCTTCCATGTTGTAAGTCACTGAAGGTCAAATCCCGCAGTGCAGACCTCGTCTGGCCAGGAAATACCAAGATACCGGGGTAAGGAACTCTACTGAAAGCCTTAAAGTACGTGGTAGAGATGAATACCATCACAAAAATGCAGAAATGCCACTACATGTACATCCACACCCACAGTCTCTGTTTAGTGGCCACTTCTGCCCTCCATGCAAAGCAGTGCTATGTCACTCCACAGGGCACGGCAAATGTCTTGCTTCTGGGAATGTCAGGGGACAGGCTGGGTGCTGAGCTGCAAGTGCATGAAATACAGGCCAGGGGGAGTGTGAGGAGAATATGAGAGTCTCTCACACTCTGCATGTGAGATCTGACAGCTTGATGCACACATGCACGCATACACACACACACTTTCCCTACGTGGCCACACACAAGCAAGCATAAATGCACAAAGAACATGCTTATCTAAGCATACTGCCTGCTCAAAAGCTCTCACAGAGGCATAGGTAGAAAATAACCTCCACAAGCAGTCCTGAAGCCTCCCATATTCCTGTGCTAAATCTTACACACCTCCTTTGAAGCTCTTGCTGTAACAAGCAGGGCTCTATCCTGGTTGCTTTCTGCTTTTCCCTTCCATGTGCAGAAGAAAAAGCAGGCCAAAAGGGGATATGGAAAAGAAGCTGTGAAAAGGACAAGAAAACAAAGGAGAACATGGGAAGGGAATAATGGGATGAAAGAGGAAAGCAGGAGGAAGGAGGAAGCCAGAGCAGCTGGCTATTTTGTCACAGCACAGGGAACTCAGCCCATTACAGGAATGCAGCCTGCAGCGCAGCTTTGATAACTGCCCTCTGCATAGTCCTCTAGCAGCAGAGGAAGTCCTGCTGAAGGCTGAGTGGGGCTGACTCCCCAAAAGTGCTGGGCCAGCTGCAGCCCAGGGCACAAGAAGGACACAGCACCAGGCCTGCCTCCTTGCAGATGCACTCAAAAACCTCCAGCACCAAGTGAAGGCCAGCACATGGACTGTGATCCCCACAAGATGCAGCAGGAAAGGCTCTGGGCTGCTACATGGCTCAAAGTAAAGCACCAGACATAGATGCCAGGGCTGTAAGACAGGACTGTCTTACACTGGCCAGCTGGGACCAGAGGCACTGGCCCCAAAGTATTTTGCCACCTTGCAAGGATCACTGGGAAACGGCTGGGTGGTGAATGACCAAAGGCAGCTGGGAGGAAGGAAAGCTCAAGTAACTGCATATACAGTCAATGCAGACACACTTGGATGCAAGGTGTATCTTCATGCCTGTCACTGCAGACATGACAGGAAATTTTAGCCCTCCCAAACTTATCCATCCAGCAGAGAACCTAGTTTTGCCTTGTGATCACAGCAATCCTTAACAACAGAGACAATGACACTCTGACAGAAGAGTTAAATGGATCAGGAGCCCCACACCCAGCACTCTCCGCAGCATGTTTATGACTGGTCTGGCTGACACTGAGACAGCTGCCCTAGAGGCTGTCAGGATAAGGGACCAGCAGCTCCTGCCCAGAGTGTTGACTGAACAACATATATTGGAAAAAGAAAACCTAACTGTAGCCTTCAACTCAACGAAACTTCAGTCTTCATTAAAGGTGAAGGTGAGAATGAAGCAGGACTGTGAATCTCGCTGTCAAGGTCTCTTTTCTTATCACAAAGGACAAGGTGTTCAGGAGAAAAACATTCTTACTGCTATTAATTGATGTCAAGTCAGGTCACGGTCCAAATGTAGTATTTGTTTCTTTTATCCTAGCCATAGGCAAAGTAAGAGAGCCACACTCCTCCTACCTTGCCTGCCTCTGTTGACCCACGTTTCTGCCCTATCTCAAAGAAACTGCACGGTGAACAGAAATCCCCCAGAATGCCTCAGAGCTTTCTCCAAGCAATCTCACAAGATACTGCTTTGCTACATAAGCAATACCTTGAAAATTCTTCTTACTGGGGAAAGAGCTAGGAACAACAGCTAGTTAGACATGGACCTGCTTGTATGCACCCTGCCTAGGAGCATGCTGCAAAGAAAGGAAGCGTTTCACATACAGAGGATTACCAAGAATAAGCCTCCCTCAGGAAGCACTTCAGATCACAAATGCTGTCTGAGCGTGCAGATGGCTGTTTCCCCTACCCACATGGGCATCTCTTTCTCACTCCCTACTCTCTCCAAATTTCAGCATGATCAATTGTCTATTAGCTTACAGCATGGCTATCCAACCTATGAGGCTTGCCTAAACCCTGAGACTAGACTGGGATTAACACTAATTACTAAAATGGTTCCATGTGGGCCATAATGAAAGCAGGAATTCTCAGATTTAGAGACACCTCTGGTATGAAGCATATAGTCTCTGCAAGCAGGAGAGCACAATGACATTTGTTAATTTACTCTTGATGTACAAGCAGATCTGGCTGCTCAGCCATTTTGTTGCTTTTGAAGGAGTCTTTGCTCAGAGACCCTGGCAAAGCAACAGATATGCAGGTGCCACAAATGAGCAGACATTAATCTGACCTTCAAATGAAGGAACTAATTTAGAAGATAATAAACACCAAAGCTAAAATTTCCTGGTGCCAACTTGAGTATTTTATCTAGTGATAGAACTGGCAACAAAAGAGCTCAGAAAGGCCACTTAGGACAGCAAGGTAAGAGGCAGAAGCATTCTTCATATGAAAAACCCTTCGGAAGAGTCATTCCAACCCTGAGGGGTATACTCAAAGTTGGCAAAACGTGAAATGAGGATTAGGGATGCAGAGAGAAGAATCTGAAATGCAATTAGTCAAAGACATAACAAACAAGTCAGCAGAAATTCCTGGTGATGAGAGCTGCCTACAAGAATACTGCAACCACAAATTCCTCAGAAAGCCCATCAGTCTCGATTTTTACAGGAAGATGAGTCTAGAACAGCTGCTCCTTCCTCTCACCCCCGCACAGGGCAGCACACTTGGACAGGTGAACAGCAGCAGTTCCACACTGCTTCCTGCCCAATCATTTTCACTTTAAGACCTGGTTTGATGAGGTCCTGGGCAGCCTAGTCTAGTGGGTGGCAAGTCTGCTCACAGCACGAGGTTGGAACTTGATTTTTAAGGTCCCTTGCAACATAAGCCATTCTATGATCCCCCCTACTTCTCAACCTGAGCAAGAGAGGGGGGTGGAGATGCCTTCTCTTGCCACTGCCAGATTCTGGGAAGTCTGCCATAGGCCTGCCCATCACTGCTAACAGTGGGGATATGCTCTCCACATCAATATTTTTAAAAAGCTGAAAACATCAATCATGTAAAAATCGCACATGATTTCAAAAGGTAGCTGAAATGTTAATAATGATAACAAAGAAAAAAAGACTGTGCATTAAAACTGTTAGCTTCCAGAGAACCGAAGGGGAACAAATGGTCTTTTGCTTTTAAGAAAGTCCAGAATAATCTGGGAAATTACCATCTTGTTAGCTTTTGTTCTGTATCAACTAAATTAGCTGAGACACTAATTACAAAGAGCACTAAAAAAATCATCTTGTTATCCGTGATACCGATGTAAAAAAGCCAACAGGAATTTGGAGAAAATAAAAAAAGAAATCATTCTTCACCAGTCCACTAAAACACTCTGAGCACATTAATGCAACAGTCAATACAAGAGAAAGGGGGGGATATTCATCAGGGCTTTCTAGTGCCTTTCAATAAATTCCCCCACTAAAAGTGAAAGGAAAAACAATGAATTATTGGACAAGATGTAAGAGCATTCTTTTACATCATTTGCTCAGTTGTCCCATTCCATGCTCAGAATTCCATCCTCACAACAACAAGCCCAGAGCACTATGGACAGTAAGAGTGGGAGACTCTGGATAGGACAAGGGTGCAACACGTAGCGGTGTTTTCACCACAGCTTCATTCCAACTTTCTCTGAGCAATTTTAGACAAGGTGATACTGCAGAAGTCCTGTCCACATTAGCACCTGCAATGCTGTTATTCCATTGAGGCTAAGCTAGCAGCAAAAACACCAAAAAATGTGCTGAAAAGGGAAACAGGTAGCACCCGTAAGGCAGAAGGGGCTACAATGGGATGTTCTTCATCACTGTTGAAAACTAACAGTAGTGTCCTGTTAATCCCCTCTTAGACTAAGTTTTAATTTCCCTGCTAGCAGTAGAAAGAGAGAGAACAGCACAGTGACATAACTTGCAGGAGATACAAAAGAAAGTATTCAACACTGGAAAAATAAGTGCTGCCAGGTCCCTCCCATAGAGAGGAGACGAGCAGGTCACAGTCAGCACTTACTGCTGCAAGGTTGCATGTATCAAAAGGAGCAATGTATCCTACCCACACACTCTGGTGGGTTCTAAACTACTTGTAAGCATTGAACACATGCATCATGCTGCTGCAGATGGCTAAGCAAAGGCACCTGCACAGCACACCCTGTAGGCCTCAGAAAAAAAAGAAAAAAAAACCACCAAACGGTGTGTAACTGTACAAGGAAAGAGAAAAAGATGTGAGAGATATCAAAATGCTATCGTATAAACTGAAAGCACAAAACTAACCTTAGATTCTGGACATTCCATCACAGAATGAGGTACAGAAGAAAAAGCAAATAGGGCAGAGAAAGGCAAGAAAAAAATAACATGCATTTGAGAAGAGACCATAAAGAAGAGATGTGAAATGTTAAGGGGCTGTTTTGATTAGACAGAATTACTGTCCAAGAGAGAAAGGAGATACATGCAATAAGAAAAGGCAAATCTGCCATTCCTATTTCCAGTTCTCACAAAAAAGCAAATAATGTGGTATTCCACAAAACAACAATCTTTAGTCATTTTTTTTAAACACCATTTTGTACAGCATTCACCAGGGGCACTCACTGTCCAAAAAGCCAAGAGCTTAATGGTAAAGGCCCAGACATTCATGATAAAACAACAATAACCGATTTAATATGGAGCTTTTCATCTCTAGAAGTGCTTTCACAAAGCTTTTTACAAAACTCAGGATTGCTGTCCCCCATGTTACAGACTCACAAGATCATTACCTGTAATAAAACGTCTAAAGGGCTTTAAACACTCCTGCTCAAGGCATCAAGACAAGAATCACCCTATTGATCAGCTGCAGTGAGAGACAGAACGAAATGGGGTGGCTCCCACCATCATTAAAATCTCCGAAGAACCCATTTGGTGCATTCAACTCCCATATTCCAATAACACTGGGCAACCTTTTTGCTGTGACTCAACTGGTTTCCAAGGATCTTCTGTATTTATTAAATTCTCTGCCACTGTAAAGACTTGGAAATCCTGATAACGGTGGGGCTGCATGCACATGACTAGCAGATCTATAGAGTATCTTTAAATAATCCAAGGCAGCGCAAACTGGAGAGGAACAGAAGGAAGTCCACCCCAGTTTAACGCTGTGAGCGACTGAAATCACATGCCTTGACAAATATTTCTGTACTTCTGTGCTTTAAAAACAACAACAGAAAGCCTAGAACCCATTGAAACAACAGTGTGGTTGCATCCAAGAGGCTGTTATCTCCTTTAACATGTCTGAATAGCATCCAGTTAATATAACTACTACTGCCTTCCCTAGCACTATCCACCTGGTAATCAAACTGATGACAGCAGGGATGTGGCACTGAGACACAATACAAAATGGAATTCTTATTGCCTCCTTTATACACTACCTTTTATTCCTACTATTTACAAAAGCTCATTCTTATGCACACCAGAGACTTCCCACTCAAATGCTTCCTTCCACTAATACTAACTGATCGCACTGCTGATTGCAAGCTGAAAGTGTATCTTTGGAACTGGAATACTCCTGATGCAATGCAGCCCACAATCTAATAATTCATTATTTGTGTAAGTCATGCACAACACTTACAAAAATTTCTCTGTGGGTTTCTGTCTGCCCATAGGAGATGAAGGCGTTCCACATGTTCTCACTTAAGGAGGTAGGTTGGTACCTTTTCAGTCCTGTACATTTTAGTCAGCTGTGTTCAGGGGTAAGAGAGCTTCATTCAAATCCCAGATCAGACTGCTATACCTCATAAGAGTCCTGGCAGAGACCAAAATCCTTCAGAAATTCCAGCACAACCGTAGGCAGCCAGTGAAACAGCCAGGAAGCAGGAAAGAGAGAGCTATATAAGGACTGCTCTGAAAGTAATGCCTCCTATGACATCAAAGGCAGATGGATGGCAGTGGCGGTATGGGAGCAGAGACTGAATTTTTCCATCATTTTGTTACATACACATTACATTTTGTGCCCCGTACAAGATGCCAGCAAAGGGGCAGTCTGACAGAACGGCATCTGATGTGTTATTGTGGATGAAGAGAAGGTGCATCACTGAATCCCTCCCCATGAAAAAAAACAGCACCTATTAACATTCACCAATGACTGCTGAACATTTATGAAGACCAAAAACACAGGGGTGAGTGGTGTTTCAGCAGAAGCAACAGCAGATCACCTCCTCTGGTGCAGATTTTTATTTTTTTTTTTAAAAAAAAAACAAGCACAGCATATAGGAAATTATTCATTGCTGCTGAAAATGCTGATAGTGGTGACTATGTTTCAAAATTGTGTTTTGTAGCTGAGAATTTGCTCTATCAAATAGTGTTACTGTGGTTTTTTGTATCTGTTATAGTTTCTGTGGGAACAAACAGGAGGCATTATTTTTGGAGCTACCCACATAGCTTGCAAAGGATAAAGGACAGAAATGACTTTTTAGACTGAGGCAACCATTTCACAGCCTCCCAGTTCCACAAATACAGGAGCAAGGTGTCACTCAGCTAGCACAGGCAGTGAACCCTGACAAGATGGAAGGACGATCACAGTGAATGTGTCAGCTGAAATCTAGTGTTGCTGCTGGGCCCTTGCATCACAAATGCTTGAAAAGCTGAAATTTAAGCAAAGGAACACATTTCATTACTTAAGCAAATTTGTGGAAATCAGGAAAAACTTTTCCTAACGTTCCAAGGCAGCCCACTCGCAGATATACAAGCTGCCACCCTTTAGGTCATCAGAACCACAAATTTCCATGCACAAGCACACGCAGACAGCTCGCATCTACATTGCACATATTCCCACACTAATACCTTTATTCACAGTATGGTTTTCAACAATAAGTATAGCTGACAAAGGAGAGGCCCAGCAACAAAGTCCTAAATCAAAACACCACATAATTAGGGAAGCATTTCTGATTGGCTGAGGTACATCTCTTCCAGCAGTCACTGGAGAGGAGGAAACAGTGCTGCTTGGCCACAGTCACCTTGTTGATCTCTACCCTTGCTGACTGGTACATGCACAGCCAGTGCTGATCATCTGCTTATGCTCCATCTTCATTTTGCTCCAAGCTCGGTCATTTGTGCTCTGATTATCCCTCATTACTGACGACCTTGCTGTAATGAGTTATAATCTGCCTCATATTAATTAGAAACATTTTCATTAGCCAGCTCAATTTTAGGTAAATAGCTAATAGAAACAACTGAGCAGCAATTAAGTTATCTGTGGGGCAGTCCAGGAGAAAAATCAGAAGGGAGCAGTTGATTCCCCTCCTCTGTGATACACAGTACTATTCTTCCTAAGTCTCCTTAGCAGAGAGAATAAGAAGCATAGGGAAGGGACGGCCACCTCCACTGCTCCAGCATTACCTGCCTGTTCTCACCCACTCTTGAGTATGGGAATCTGAAACTGACATCAAGTTGAGCCTTTTATCTACAGACATCACCTCCAGTGAATGTGTGACAGCTGTGCCAAAATAATGATTGATTTGATGCTGCAGACAAGAGGTCTATACGTCAGACACAATTTTGAGGGCTTGAAAGTACAAACATTCAGAAAACTAGATCTCTGATGCAAGGAACAACTAAGACATCCTTCAGCACAGATCAGCAGTAGAGTTCCTGATCATTTGAGTAACTTAACCACAAGGAGGAAATAAAATCAGCTGTAATACTGTGAGGTGATGGTGTATTTCCTGTGGTAGGTACAGGCACTGAATATACTGCAGTATTGGACACAAGCCATAAAAGCAGCAGTCAGCACCTAATCCAGAGGAGAACCCAGTCCACCAGTTCATACCCACACTGGTTTCCAAAACCTTAGCAGGAGTAAACTCTGCAGTAATTTACCACAACAGATTTGATTCAGACACATTCAAGGAGCCAGTGGAGGCAAGGGCTCTTATGCCCCCCTGGCAGAAATATACTTGAGTTCCATAACAAACTTTAAGTGATAGTTCATTCTGGATGGATTTAGAGACATCTTTTGCCAGCCAAAATTATTATTTCCTTAAAAGAGAAAACCAAGACCTCATTTTCCTTTCTCCTTCCTGAAAGATACTGTCTGTAAACAAATCCTCAATGGTGGCAGCAGTCCCTGTGCAGGCCCATAATCTAAGAGTTCCTACCATAAAGATCATTTAACACTATTACTGCTAACTTTATGAATACCTCTGAAAGCATTTCACATTGGTAAATCTCCATTCTTCCTTTTCAATCATAAAAAAAAAAAAAAAAAAATGAACTCATATCAGCAAAATGATTTGAGTGGGTCCCACAAAGAACAATACTGTCAGGACTGGAAATAAAAGTCAAAGTTCCCTGTTCTGTTCTCATTGCTAGATTATCTACCTAATTCACCAACAGCAAGACGACAGGCAGAACTGGACAATAAAAAACCCTGTTACTGGTTAGAATTCTTAGAAACCAGAAGCAAAAAATGTTTCTACGGCTCTGTTTGAGATGGTTACTCCTTCACAATTAAAAAAGTTGACGATTTACTGTAAATGAACATTGAAGTAACACCAGAGCATTGCCTCACTAGAGATATAAAAGTAAAACTTCAGAAGGTAAGAAAGGCAGAGGAATTTAAAACAGTAATATGTTCTAAAGCCTCTGGGTAGAATGGCGAACACACATTTCAAAGCCCAAGCTACTTCATGGGAAACTTGGAGGGCAAAACGAAGGCCAGTTTCCACTCCATATGCCAAATCAGACTTTACATTTCTCACACAAGTGAAATTCTCTCATAGCTCTGTGCAGCTCTGTGCTCATCCCTTGATCTAAGCCTGCTGAGGACAATGGGTACACAAGGGTGTCCTGTGATTCACTACAGAGTACCCACAAATGAAAGGAAGTCATTCAACAGCATGGCTGCAGGAAGCAGAGACATTCACAGAAGCTGCAGTAAAATTAGGCACGTCTCAACCCACTGATCACATCGTCTGCAGCTCCTGTTACAGAGTAAGGTGAAACAATAATAAATTTGACACAGTATCTCAAATTCTTGCTAGCAAAATTAATTCAGCTCAGCTTAGATCAAATCATGAGGAAAAACAAGCTGAGGGCTGTGAAGACACTGTCTTAAACTGTCTTGTTTATAGCTGTGGTTGGGGGCTCCCAGTTAAGTCCTGCTTTAATTGCTTTCAATTGTTGTAGGTAACAAGATCAACTGAAATGTGTTACATTCAGAAGTGCTCCCTAAACGAGAATTGCTGACACACCCTATGGAAACTGGAGACTAATGAACTAATGGCAAGAGATTATTTTTGCAGCAAAAATGCTCTAGTGTGATACTTTCCAGACAGCTACACCTGCACAAGAAAACATTGGGTAGGAATTAGCATGGGAAGTGAGTTCTAGCCCTCGGCAACAGAAAACGAGGGGAAACTAGCTCAAACAAGGCCACAGTAGGATTTAGTTGCCACTGGTCCTTAATGGCTATGCACAGGGAGCCTTTGCAACAGGGACAGGGGTGTAGAGAAGGTCTTTTCACTGAAAAAGTCCCAAGTCCCAGGTATAGAGCAAGCAAAACAAACCAGGCAGGGAATGACAGGAGCCACTGCAAGACAGCTGAGCCAGGATGGTATTGATGAGAACGAGTTTCCTGATTTGCTCTCAGTAATAAAACCAGTGATACCAAGAGGATTAACTTGGTAACATCTTCCAACTGCTCAAGCAATCAGACACTGTAAATGCGAAAGGAAACATACAGAGCATTAATGGGGGCAGTGAAGAGGTGAAAAATGAGATGAAATGAATATCAAGTTAATCTGTTCGATATTGAATATTCCTGACTTTCAAAGAGAAGCAACAGACCCCAGTAGCAGACACAAGGATGGGCACTTGATTGCCTCTTTAGTCCCCTTACCCCATCCTGCAATAAAATGGAGCTGGAAAAGAGTCTAGAGGAATTTCTAAGATACGCTGACAGACGAGATTTATAAAGATGGATGTCATACACAGAGAAGGAAAGATGAAGAAAGCTCAGCTAAATCCCACCTAGTTCAGCAGCAGCGGCGCAAGACAGTAGCTTCACACAGTCTGCTCTCCTAGTGTGGGTGTGCAGGGAAGAAGGAAGAGCAGAGGCAGCCGTTGCTGCTGGAGGGGAGAAATCATCACATCCACTTTGTCAGTGCCGAAGAATCTGGGCTGACATTTTTTTCTTCCCGACAGTCGAATCCCACCCTACCAGCTGCATGTCACAGCTGACCTCCAGTCAGGACCTATCTCAGTCAAAGTCAGCAATTAAGCCACGTGACAGCAGCTTCTCCCCCTTCTACATATGCAGCTTCACTCCTGGCAGGTCACTACAATGGCCAGGAAAGCACAGAAAACAAGTTAAATTCCTCAGTGACAGTCACACCACAGCATTTGGTTTGGTCACAGAATCCAGAAAGAAGAATTTCCATTGCAGTCTCTCTAGAGATCTCAATAAATCATTCCCTTACCAAACTGACACAGGCAGATTCTTCTCCCTGAAATGCCCTGACCTTTAAAGCACAGCCCTCTCCCCATAAGAAAAGGGTGCCTGAAGAGGAGAAAGAATGCAATACATGAAATACCTAGAAGTGATTAAATTAGATTGACTAGGAACTCAGGAAAGATAACAACCATGGGATTACGCTGTCAATTTAAAAAAAAAAAAAAAAAAAAAAAAACAATTGCTACAACTGTCATAGCACTACATCCAACCTATAGAGTGGCTGCAGCGGCACTAAATCATCACCAGTAGTAAAGCACAGTTCTAATTTTAAAAGGCCTGTGTTGGGAAAAGAAAAAAAGCCCGCTTGTTACTCAGCAGATCTGATCCCCTCTGGGTATCAGAGTTGCTATCTTCAATGAAAAATATATAAATGTCTCCAGCTTTTTTTTTTTTTTTTTTTCCTCTAGTTAAGAGCACACAGCTCCACACCAAGAAAGGAAGCTGCATCAGCTAGCATCCCAACAGTGACACCACTATGGAGACTGAGCTGGTGCTTCTTCAGATTCATGTACAAACAGCAGACTTGCTAAACTGCAATTAGAAGGTGAGATCCCTCCTCATAGCCACTCCTCTGCTTTCACATTGGAAACAGCTGGTCTGTGTAGTTGCCAATCAAAGCAGAATTCGGAAAAAACACACTGATGTGGGTGCCCCTGGAAGTGGCATTTGGTCTGCTGAATCTTTATGGATGGTACGAACACAAGAAACAGTGAGAACTCGCATTGACTTTGAGGGTGCCACTTAAAAATAGCACAAGGTAGCAGTTTAAAAAAACTAAAAAGTATGAATATTATGGCATCACATTGAGATTAGCAAAAGGACAGCCCAAGTGTACCTGTATGATGTTTGGTCACTACCCAGAGCAGATTACTTTTGCTCCCACATTAGGCAAAAGGAATTACCCTCAGCAATACCAGAGGCAATTGACTTTATTTTATGCAGCATCACAACAAAAAGCACTGCATGCGTTCACCCTGCACTTGGCTATGGCTCACCTAGGTTGTGAAGGGAATGAAGTTGAGACCATCTTAACGTACATCTGTATTTTCAACATTTTGCCCTTTCCATTGCCCAGTCGTTGAGTTTTACCTCTCACCTAGGAGATGAATGAGTATCCACAAAGGCAGGGATGCCGCATTTGTAAACATCAAATATAAGAAACAAAAGTAAAAAATTTAGTAAAGCTGATGGATGTCTTGTTTCATTGTAATTTTAATAAAATGAAGTGCCCAATCCCACTGTAGACTCACTGTCAGCCATTACTCTACTTATGAGGAACTGGGTACAACACGAAATAGTATCAGTGCACAAGAAGCTGGCACACATTCAACAAGAAAAGGAGCAGAAAGACTGCATTTCTTAATTTTCAGGTTATCTATTCTATCCAGGACCAAAATGTTTGGTCAGTAGTCATTAAGAGTGGTTCAAACTGGGGCATTCTAAAACAGATCTTTTCTTCATTGCCTGTGGAAAATTATCACCATCCTTACTTCCCACTCTCCCAGAGAAGCAACTACATATAGCAAGAAATAGGTTTTATCCAGTAGAAATCTAAGACAGATCTTTTCTTGATATAAAAGATGCCAATTACTACAAATAACTTTTGCAGGTAGCTGAAGAAGCGGGGTAAGAAAAGCTTGCTCCTTCATTACCCAGTTAGAACTCCTCAGTGGAGAATACTGCTAAACTGACCATACTTGTCACAATTTAAAAAAAAACAAAACACCACCTAAACATCCAGAGGCTTCAGTTTGAATCTCACATGAGCAAAAGTCAAGGTTTTCCTTTGCCAAAAGGAGAAGAATCTGCATAGGAGGCTAACGCTGGACAAGAAAAAAAACAAAGATGACACTACAGTAGAGACATACAAGTCAAAACCAGGCACTTTTTAATGCTGACTAGAAGGTAAATAATAAACTCCAGACAAATGGTCTATCATAAAGTCAATCAGTATGAGACCTGACCAAAAAAAAAATATATATATATATATATATATATATATTGAAAAAGATTCTCGAATGAATCAGACCTTGCTGGCAAAACACAATCACTGTGAATAAGACCCAAAGACAAAATTTGAGTGACAAAAAGGACCACAGAGAATTAAGCACTGCATAAAATGGTTGTGAAGAAAGCAATGAAAGCATTATTTATGGATTACTAGCATCTGATATCTATGAGTTCTTACTAAATCTGCATACTTCACCTGGAAATCCCTTAAAAAAAAAAAAAAAAAAAAAAAAAGGATGAAGTTAAAATGAAACATGGAATTGACTCCAGAAAGCAGGTTAGCATGGAAAATGTGATAGATATTGTCTTGGTTTTGTCTCTAGAAATAAGTGGAGCTTCTATCTTCTACCAGGAAGATCACGGCACAAAGGGGAGCTGTACCACTGAGGATTTGATCCTTTTGAAGGAAGGGAGAGAGTGCTGTATAAACAGTTAGCGTTGATAAACTCAAGAGAGAGGATGCTGGTCCCAATTAGATTTTGCTAAGTCACTGCTGCCTAAGAACTTGAGTGAGACTTCAGACAAGGCAAAGCTGATGATACGAATTCCCCCAGGAGGCTTCTTTAAATCTACATTATGCCTGTTCTAGAGCATAAGATGAACTCATTTTTAATTGCGTGCCCATCAGCACGTGATTTACTAACATCCTGTAGTAGGCAGTCCATTATGAGATATAATCTAACTGCCTCTTTGAAAGCACAGATAACAAGTCCACATGAATTACTGTCCGGACTACATAAGATGGGTGAACTTCTAAACACAGCCACGAGCCATTCAGTTATTTCCAACTCCTACTCTCTTGGGCTTGAACAACACAGACCTTATGTCCTTCACAACAAGAACCCTTAGAGAACACGAAGTAGTTCAAATAATGACTTGGTGCCTCGTTCTAAAACCCATCAAATTCACAAGTCTATCACTGCTGCTGGACCGAGATCCTACTGATTCAATACCAATCACGAAGACCTCCCCTCCATATGGCAATGCCTTACCTCATGCTTGTTTTGGCACATGATATTGGAAAACCAAAAGCTCAGTTAAAGTAAGCTTGGAAACACTATTTCTAGTTTTGCATATCCCTCATCTCCAGCAAAGCACATCTTGATTTACAGAAAAACACATGATCCTAACAGTTATATGGGAGCTGCTAGATTTTACTATTCAGTTGCTTGAAAGAAGAAGAAATCTCTGTTGGCCTATTAATCTGTCATAACGAGACTCTTCATAATTAATTTGTCCCTAACAGTTGCTTTGTAATGATAGCAAGAGAATATTTCAGGAATGGCAATTACCTGTGGTGTCAAAATGATGAGGAAAACAAATGTTCAACCATCAACAAAATGCAGGGCCTTTTCCACTCCCATCTGATGGTGGGTGACAGCATTGCACATCAGAATTACAGTGTGGTTAATTACTAGGTAGGTTGCAATTGAGAATCATTCCCCTTCTTGAGATGAAATTTCTTGAGCAATGTGGGTAGGAGGAGGGGCATCTGTTACTGGGATGGTGGTTGTGTGACTTATCTACACATTATTTCTTTAATTAACTACACATATGTCCAACAATTATAAGCAGTGAACATTTTTTTGAGATATTTTAAGCAACCTTTCTTCATTAGCTGCACATATGCCCCCACCATTTAATGGATTTTGCAAAAGGACAGAACCTTTTTTGTTGTTGTTGCTTTATTTGCATTTAATATTTTTCAACTAGAAGCCATATGCCTGTATTAGTCTTTCATAACTAATATGCAGTATAATGGCTTCTGTAGGCTGTTAGTAATTGGAAGAGTTTCTCATGCCATGAGTTCATCAGATTTCAGCAAACTATGGAACCTGACACTGAATTTTTTCAGGAGTGAAAGTTCCAGGAAAGAAAGTAAGGCACAGCTGCTTGTGACTCCAGGTCAGGACCAAGCTCAGGCACTGCTCAGGACACTACTCCAGAAGGGAACCAGGAAGGGGAGACCTCCTGGCTCAGCTGCCATTGACAGAAACATGCGAAGTTGCAGCATATGAGACCTGACTGGGCCTGGCAATGAAACCAGCCTGGGCTTGGGTCTCAATTTTCTCTGAAAATTAATTCTGTGGTGAACCTTTGCCCTGTGAGCAACCAATGAGTGCAGCACTAGGTGAAGTAAGTCTGTATCCCATCTGCCAGGAGGCAGAGAGCAAGGAAGGTGGCAGCCAGTGCTGGAGCATTAGTAGTGGGAGGTAAGAGCAGAGCTGCAGCAGGCTGGAAGTGAAGCAAGAGAACAGGAAGTAAATCCAGGCCAGGTACTCACCTGCCCCTAATCTGTGGCCTCTGGGGCCAATAGAGATGAAGGGAAGCTACAGCAAATCTACGACCTGCCAGTCAGGAGCAGGTATAGCACTTGGGACCCTTTCACAGTCTTCAGGCTGCAGACATGTCATCTTCAAGCAAGCAGCTCAGCACAAGCACCAGCACAAAGCAAGGAAAGCAAGGTCCCTGCTAACAGCCCTGCTGTTGCTAACTCTTTAGCACATAGAAACCATCACTGGCAGTGAACATTCAGACTACAGTAGCAAAACCTCAGCTTACTTCAAGAAATAAAAGTAAGGAAGAGGAAGAGATACAGAACAGGCACTACCAGGGCATTTCAGAGATGAAAAACCTCCTGCTGGGCTCTGGAAATGTCCAGCTGTGCTGCCTAACTGTGAATACAATGGAAAGGGCTCCAGGGAAGAAACTGCACCTTCCCTTCTTCACACAACAATTCTACAATAAACAAGTGGGAGTGCAAAGCCTGCTGCCCTTTAGCAAAGCTAAAAAAAAAAAAAAATAAACAGAACACCTGTGTTCAGAGCAGCCCTATGATAACAAACTGGATGCACAGAGTTCACAGGCTACTCAAAACCAACACATTTTCAAATAAACTGCAGGGGCAGTAAAGACATTTTAGGATCTGGTTTGTTGTTGCCTTTTTGTTGTTGTGTGGGTTTTTGTTTTTTTTTTTTTTTTTTTTTTTTTAAAACCAATTCCACTACTAATCTTTCCAGTGAATTTTCCTCTAAATTCAGCAAAGCTGGCAAGCCAGTAAACAAATCCAGGCTTAGCAGGAGGTATTTCATAAAGCACTGTGCATGTGTGTTTACATATAGGCTCACACGCAAATTCATTGTTAAAGTGGAGCTAGGAACAGAGTTGAGGCTGTATAAAGACAACCCCTGTCACTATGTTTATCTGCTCCCTGTGGGCCCCTTGCAAGTCACATCAGCTCAGTACACTGACAAAAACAAGTTGTTACTGGTGTCAGACTTGCCAAAATGATGCTGCTGCAGAGGAAGGAGCAGCAAGCTATTCTGAACGGTGCACCATCAGCAGAATTTGCAGTCGCTGAAAAAAGCGGGGAGGGGGGAGAAACCTCAAACCAATTGCATGAGACCAAAAGCAGGCTTAACTAGGCCAGATGTCAAGATTCACTCCACCAGAGACATCTTGGATTCTGCCTTGGAAGTGGCTTTTTCAACACGAATAAACCCTGGACATAGGCACATACCTACAGGCGGATAGATACACCCGTCCAGATGCACTAAAATGCAGACATGTACTCACATCAGCAGATTTTTCTAGGCAGGGCATCTGAACACCCCAGTCAATAAATGAAGGGGTTGCTTTCAAACCCAGTACTGAACTCTACATTTTGTTTTGTTTCTAGACTACATCAGCAGCTGTTCCAACTCAGAGATACACTGCTCCCTTTTTTCTAGTCCACAAGTCTTCCCCAGCCTCACAGCCTCCTGCCTGGCCCTGAGACACTGGATGGAGGAACACAAAAGAGTTCCCAACAGAGGCACTGTAACCTCAAGAGTGCAAACTGGGTAGCCCTCACACATGCGAAAGGATTAGCCTGAAACCCACTAAGATGCCTTCAACATTGATAAAAGCTTCAGGGAATTGTTTGCAAGACATCAACCAGCACTCACTTAAGAGACTAAAGACACTGGCTTGACAGGTAAGATAATTGTGTGCTACCCTTCAGCACATTCTTTTATCAGATAAACTTTGGGGATAGTGCTGTAAGGTCACTAATTTAGCATATCAAATCTACAGTTTTCATCCCTGCTCTGAAATTCCAACCTGTCCTGATATCTTCTGCATGCAACAACAGTCTTTCTACCTCTGTTTTTATATCACCATACTCTATCCTCACATGACTGATTAGATACCTATTTCACCAGTCTCATATACTCATATAACTCTCAAGCCAATTATATTCCTATTTTTTAAAATACGTAAAGCACTGGTTACTTGTCATCCCTTCTGATTTCACAGGCAACCTGCAACAACCAAGTTGTTTCAGCTTCTGTCAATTCCCATGAAGGGCTGGACCTGGTGGTGTTCCAAGGCCCCTTCTATCCTTGGCTTTATTATGATTCTATTAAGTTACATAAACTGATTAGTAGTCTGATTAGTAGTTGAAAACTACCAGATCTTCACTAAGAAAACATCCCTACATAGGTACTGATCCAAACTCAGAACAGTCTTAAGTTACATGCAGTAGCAACAATAAGAAATCTCACTTCCTTTTTGCTTCCTTCCCTCTTCAGTTCTCTAACAAATCCTGCATGCATATCTATTTGCACCATTCAAATCCAGGGTGAAAATCCAGGCAAACAAGTCAGTCTAAACCCTGAGCTCTTCAAAGCCAAAGCCATCTCTTTCCAAGTCTCCGACTTTGCACCACTGACTGTCTATTTCACACCAAGACTCAAGATGTAGTCTAAAACTAAATAAAACTATTTCTTCATGTTCCAGTTGCTCCTCTCATGGTGCTCCTCATGATGCAAGCTCCTTGCAACCCACATCCTTCAAGAGTTTCCAATAGGTTCCTCTCTGCACCAGCTGAAATGTTCTTCAGATGTTCCTCTGGCTATTACGTGCACCCCAGCAACTATAAAAAAGCAATGAGGTCCTCATGGATTCAAATACAAAGGGATAGCCCCACCTGGAGGAGAGAAGGCAGAACGTTCCCAAGCTCCACAGTTTCACTCCAGTTGGGGAGGTGCCTGAAAGACACATGACTACTTAGGCAATCCTTGCAGATCAGCTGCATACCTGATACTCAACACTCATGCTCCTTGTGAGGCATTTCAGGGATGAGAGTGCTGAGCCAGCAAGAAAAGTGCAATGATTTAGGTATCATTTCCCCTCACTTCTTCCTTCTCCTCCAGAAACACCACAGTGAGATGGCCTATTTCTCTAAATAAACCTGTGCAGAGAATTGAAGGACTTCCTGCTTTGTAGGCACTCACCCTAAAATGGACCTTCCGCACTACAAAATTAAAACCTAGAGATGCTGTGACCATAACATTCAGCTGGCTGTACTCTAGAAAATAGGAGAAGGAAAAGGAAGTGTCTCAAAACTTTAAGATCTATTTTACAGCTTGTGCTATGTGTTATGTGTTTCTGGTGCAAAGCTTCCATGCTTTACGTGTTGGCAAAAAGTTTGCTGAACAGGACACTTGGAAGTGGAGAGTCATCAAGGCAACAGCTGGTTCTGCTAGTAGCTTTTTTTAGGCTGCATTACTGTCCATCATTCCATTTAGATGAAGATAAATCCTTGGGAGAACAAGCACGGGGCAGCCTAACATTATCAGCTCAGGTACCACAGACAAGCTGTGGAGTTCTTTATCCCCCTTACTGGTTTCCCGTTTAGCTCAGTGACAGAAAGTCACTACTACCTAACAGCTACTCCATGTCTCTTATGGAATTTCATTCTTCTCAGCCTTTCCAACTCAATTTGAAGGCAAAGAGAACCACCAGTGCATGCACCAACTGTGGTGGAGAACAAGCCCTGGTCCCCACACAGAGCCATCAGTTTGCAGGATTGTCATGGAGGCCTCCCAGGCATCTCTCTGCAGGCACAGTCTCTAGATCCAACGTGAAGAAACTATTTTAGTATATTTCTTCCTATAAAGACACACAGTATTACTAGATCATGGTGGAAGGCCACAGAGACAAGCTCAGACCAGCAAAATAGCTATCAGGAAGTGTATGATATTAAAAAAACAGCCAAACATACGCAGGCACATTCATTTGTTTTCTTACCTGGGTGGTAGGGTCCCTCAGTCAAGCAACATCACTCTAAGACTTTTTTTTTCCCCACAATACTCACCTCACCATGAGAAACAAACATGACATACGACCATAATAACTGAAGGAACAAGAAATACTATTCTGTTTAAATGATGGCACAAGGTCACAAGGTTACACCTTCAAAATATTTGTCCAGATACTGAAAGCCCAACAACCAAGAGCCTGAATGAGAACATCCACATTTTGTTCTCTAAAGGAGGAAGTTAATTAACCTCCCCAAATGGCTTTTCCCTGACAAAGCAACTCTATTGCCAAAGTTAATTCAAGAATGGATTCTTACTGTCTCCAGAGACACCTTGACCAAAGATTCTCTCTCCTTGCTACCTCCTCTCTGTTAAAAAAAAAAAAAATCTGTATCCAGAATTGCAGCAGTAACTTCTGCCTTACATAGTAAAATGACAAAATAAATGCCCTGCTCAAGATTTTTAGCTATGATCACTAGTGTAGAAATTTGCAAGCTGAACAACCCACTGCAATCCTCTTACTCTGATGATGGTAACTTTGAAGCCCACTGACACCAGTTCTTAAACAAACGTGTTGTGAGATACCTCCTGACAGCAGGATCAACAGAAATTGACACTAGCAATATAGGAAGTGTCAAACAAGGCATCCAGGTGCTATGATGAGAGGAACAATGGAAATGTCAAAGGGTAGGCTGACTCAGGACTGGGGAAACAACTGTTCAAGGAGGCAGGGGGATATTAAAGAAATGTAGCCCTTCACATAATAGAATTGTTTATTGAGAAAGGAATACATAAGAAACAATCCACCTGGGAAAGGGCACCGTACCCTCATGATTCCTCTGATTCTCCATACAACCAAAGGCAGGAACAGAAAGAAATGTCCAAGCTCATACGTACAAGAATGGTTGGAAACATTTAATGAAAAAAAAAAAAGGCATGTACTGAAGAAAGCTTGTACCTTCCCAAAATCTTTCTGACACTAGACCTACAGACATCCCACATCTTGAGTCTAACTCTGGCTACCACTGGCCCTGGTATCAGTATCCTAGCAATATCTTCATATGCAGAAAAAGAACGTGCCAGAAAAGAACTTCATCTCAGTATGTCCAGACATCAGCAATGAGGTGAAGGAAGCAATGTTATGGACATTGCTATGGTCTGACTTCTTGAGTAGATTCATCCCTGCTACAGAAAGCAGCAGCAATGGAAAAGTTAAGGCCTCTTTTCACTACTGTTGAAGAAGGTCTATGAGTGCCTTCAGAAAGGCGGCTCCTCACATCTTGTGGCTGCTAGGAAACACACAGACACACAAATGATAAAACCAACCCCAGGGACACACAATGAAATTCCAGCTACTGCTTCTTGCCCTGTAGAAAGTAGCAAATACTTCACCAATCTACTGACCATAAAAAGATGCTTAGAACTGACTAGCTGAGAACATTAGCATCAAAGTGGCCCATGAGGGACAGAAAAATAGAGTAAGATTGAAGAGGTTTCCTTGGAGCTAAGCAGGAACCTGGCTAAAAGCCCTTGAGGAACCCACTTCCTTCTTAATCTGATTTGCATTTAATTGCTTCCTAATGACTGTGCCCCTGTTTCACCCCAACAGGCTTAGGCACTGGTGGTGCTGCCTCCGAAGCTTCTCATCTCCCATCTAAATTACCCTGTGGGTAATTTAGAGGCCTCAGTTTAATGGTTGACAGAGGATCTGAAGAGAGTTAAGTACTATTTGCATTCAAGCAGCACCCACCAGTATACTGAGCACCAGGACAAGCTACACCAAAAGTAGCCCTTTTTGATTCACAAGATATATCCCCATCTCAGACATGAATGCAGCTGCATGCATCTTATCTCCAGAAGGAGAGGCACAGTAGCTGCACCTGGACCTGCTGGTAGTATACACAGTCCTAGTGTCACTAAACCCAAACCTCATAGAAACTCTGCTCTAAGCACAGCACAAAAAAAAAAAAAAAGAAGCTGGAAACCAGTAACCAACTCGTACACATGTTTAAAAGGAAAGTCCAAACTCAGTATATGGAGAGGAAGTTCACCTGGCTTCACTGGAAGGACAGAAAGGCAGAAGAATGCAATTCATGGCCAAGAGCACCAAAGATCTATCAAGAACAGAGGCAAGTACAAGTACAAAGCATCTGGATAACTATCCTTCACACAGAACACTTGGGAGGAGGATTCATGTTCTCTTAGTCTCATCCAGCGCCTAACCTTTAGAATCAACTTCTTAAGTATCACCCTCTTCAGAGATGGTTCTAGACCAACAAATTTTTTTTTTAACATTTGCCAACAGGAGGACAGACCTTCACAGGTCAAAGAATTTTGCCAATTCACACTATGTCTGCATTTACTCTCTCCTCTCCATCTCCCCAATCATTCCTCTTCACACAGCCAAAGGCTAGCGCTGGCCACACCACTCTGCCACAGGCAGATGCTGACTCAGCTAGTCTTGGCTGCCTCACAAGGAGAGCACAGCTCTGAGCAGCACCAGCAAACAGGGCCTGGACCAGCTGCAAAGGTATGAATTGACAAACCACTGAAGCCTGCATGACAGAGGTTAATGAAGTCATGGACACATACAGCAAAAGGTCAGGAATTTGCAAGGGCTGCTACAAAAAGCTGCCAAATAACAAGTTGTCCACAGTACTGATGACTCCATAACTTGGTTGTTGCCCAAGAAAGCTACAAGCAGTCCTTCTGCAAACCAGGCTTCAAAGGCAAACAGCAGAAACATGGGCAGGTGGAAAGCAAAGCTCAGGAGTCCAACAAGCCCATCCCTAGTTTATGTCAGAGTATGAGTGCCACTCACTTAGGATGAAGCACTGTAACAGAACTGCTTAACATCTTTACACAGGAGAGGATGAGAACAAGCCTAGAGAAACCGCTCTGTAAACTATCCTAAATACCCTTTAAGACCATGCTGTTGGTGTCAATTTTCTGCCAGAAGAACCCAAAGCATGCTTAAGTCCAAATGCCATTGATTTCTAATTTTGGATGAGGTCTGAACCAGTATGGCTGACACACACCTTGGTATGATGCAGGAAATGGAGCCCAATGCTCAACCACAAGCAAGGCCTACTGCTGTGTCCAGCTTTAGAGCTCCTCTGGTCTGAGAGTCCCTGGAGAGCACTAACTCAAGCATTTCAACCACATCAGTTGCCTACATTTTGTACATACTAAGAAGAAAAAAGTTAAATATCTTATTTTAAAAGTATTGCACAGACTTGTCTAATTTGGCGTAGACCATATTTCTCACTCCAACTCAGTCTTGAGCTTGAATAGAAGAGAGACAGTGGCTACACTATACAAACAGAAGTAAAACTTAGCAGCAGTCACAGAAGAAGATACTGTATAGCTGCAGGATTGAGTGAAAGGTGCAGCACAGGTCTCAGAGGAGCAACAGGGATTCTTATATTTCTCACCAGAAATGCATTTTCTATTCACATTAGTTAGCTATATCAAAACACAACAAAATAGAGTCTTACAGTGAAATGTATCATTGCCCAATTACCTCTGATTTCTTGAAAGGCTGAAAGGCCTAATTCATCCTTATTATTTCCTGCCCAAAACTCTGCTTTTACTTAAAAGTCTCAGCCTTCAAGCGTTATATGCTTGGATAAACAGTATAAGAAACCACTGCCAGACCATTCTCTGCTCCTGACCTCCACACAACCACTCCAGACAGCAGGGATCTGGTAACAAGGCCCAAACACATCTTACCCCATACAATAAGAACCTGAATCTCCAACAGGCATAAGCAAGCAGTGGTTGCATGTGCCTCCTCTTGACAAAGGAACTTCTCCATTCAGCAATGCAGGTATTGCCCAATTCTTATCCAGAATGCTCCACAGTTTGCCTCTGCAGTTATCAACAGTTTGGTAGAAGTTGTGTTGAATCATTAAGCTGACAGCTTGATAGCTTGTTTTATGGTAATGGCTTTGGCAACACACCTGTGCCTCAAAGAGCTTCCAAGGAACACAACCAGTAGTATAACCTACCTGTGATTTGAGGAAGTCATATTCCTCTGATCCATATGGGACATTGCGAAGGGAGGTGAGGTAGTCATAGGTGATAACTGCTGTCTGCAAACAAAAACAAAAGTTGATCAAGCTCTGCAGTTATCTTGGACTGAAAAACAACAAACCATCTGCTTAGGAGGATGTATGTAGTTCAGGCTACAAAGTTGAAGCTCTACAGTAGAGTTCACAGTAATCAACTGTAGAAACAAAAAAAAAAGCATTAAACATTTAGAGAAAGCAGTGCAGGAATCTCAGTGGCATGCAGCTATTAAAAATAGCCAATGTTTGGCATTTCCATACTATCTTCCTTTTGAGAAGCTCTAAGCACTTTCATAATCTCTGTACTGCACCGTGAGCTCAGATTTTAGCCAGCCATCTGGGGTTTCCACAATAAGGTCTGCAGCTAGTAATGCTACAGAAGCCCTGTTTGTGCCCCACCCATTATCCTACACCTGATCTTCACACCTCCAGCTTGTCTAACTGCACACTGGCACATAGGGAGCTCGGTCTAGAAAGAAGGCTCAGCAGGGAAACAGAGTGGCTCTACACAGGCTCACTGATAACCACAGGGAGTAATACTGGCAGGGATACTCAACTTCATGAAGGACTAGAGGGCAAAAGGGTCAGATACCCAATTACAAAAGTACAATATGGAGAACCAGCTAAAGCTTATTAGCTAGACATAGCCACAGACAATAAAACGAGATTTCTAAATGCCTTAATTTCTGAAAATGAATATTGGGTATTTCACAGTTTTAACCTTTGACTGAAGTTCCTCTCTTTCCACAGTCAGGCCAGCAAATGGAACATAAAAACACAGCTCATGCCCTCAAAATTTACTTGGAGGGAGAGAAAGGAATGTCACTTAAACTTTAAGATCCTTGCCGTAAAGAACCATTCACATGAAACAGATCTAAAGCTTTCCTAAAACCTCCCTAGCAAAGGGGTGGCATCTCACTGTGGAATGGGATTCCTGGCCTTCTTACACTGCACATATGCTTAGGAAAGGCACAGATGAAACACCTGAAGCACAATCAGAGGATCAGAAGAGTCAGGCAGAAAGGGAGATCCTATCTGTTTCAAAACAGAGTGACTGAAGTCAACAAAGCAATAGTCAAAGGCTCAGAGATGCATCCATGAGGAAATCCAGCTAGGAATGAGATACAAATAGATGTATTCTTTCCTTGTGGAGTTTAGGTTTCCTGTTTTCCAGACTAGAAACTGAGCAAACCACGTTTTTCTGGTTTTTCAGGCTCTCTTGCCCCTGATGAATTCATAAGGTGCACAGCTACACAGACACACACTCAAAAGAAAAATTTTTCAAAGTATCTTTCCAACCTCAAGCAACAACTGTGAAGTGAAAGGATGTTCAAATCAGTCTTGCATGAATGCTTGAGTTGGTTTGTATTTTATCTCTAGTCTGCGAGGGTAATTATCACCTCCAACTTGAAGAGAAGCAGCTAACAGATTGGCCTGTATTACTGAGGACAAGGGAATTAATTAACTATTTGCTAATTACATCATAATCTTAAACACTAAATTAGTATTACGATGATCCTGATAGGCAACACTGACATTGCCAAATCCCTGTTACTGTGTGAGAAATACTCCAGCTACAGCACAGTGCTCATTTCACATACTCCAAACAACTTGGGCTACCCTCAAAGAAATATGGCAAATGCGCAACGCTCCGCCAGGCTTCTGACTTCATCAGAACACAGAAAACTGTCTGAAACATGACGCTGTCCAGGCTACCAAATTCATTCTCAACCAAGAATTGTTCACATTACAGAGCGAGACTGAATCTCAGAGACATAAAAAGACCTACAAGATCAACTGGTCCCTCCCTTCTCCAATGCCAGATTACTTTCTTTAACTGATGTATCCAGTGCAGAGCTCAATGTCCCAAAGGCTTGGCCTTCCTTTTGATTCTAGTGACCCTCAATTCCTTATGCTCTTCCCACCACTCCTAAAACCATCCTCAGATCTCACCAAATCATGGTACAACGTTCCCTCAGTTGTATGTATATGTTCCCACATATAAACAAAAGCCAGTTCTCTCAGCAACTGAGGACTTCATCAACTTTCTGAGGAAGATCAGCAAAGGACTACAGAACCACTATGCATTATGTACAAGCAGATTCAAATCTTCCTAATCCATCTCAAATGAAATTTGTCTGAAGTTTTATAGTTCTAACCCAGCTTTCCTAACCACACATCCTTTCTCCTGGAATTTTTTCTTTTTTGTTACACCATACCCTATCTTAGATTCTTGCATCTGCTGCTGCAAAACTCACTTCTTAAATATCAGGGAGGTTGCTATCCCCATCTACTTTGCCCTTGTGAGATCCCATCTGGAGCTCTGTGTCTGTTTGGGGCCTCCACCTCAAGAATGGTGCAGAGTTGTTTCAGTAGGTCCACAGGAAGCCATAAAAATACACAGAAGGCTGCAGCACCTCTTTGATGAGAAGAGACTAAGAGCTGAGCTTGTTCAGCTTGGAGAAGGCTCCAGGAAGATCTTACTGAAGCCTTACAGTACTCAAGGAAAGCCTATACGTAAGGAAGGACTTTTTATAATATCTGACAGTGACAAGACCAGGGGGAATGGCTCAAAACTACTAGAAGGGAGATTTAGGTTAGCTGTTAGGAAAAAGTTCCTTACTCAGAGGGCGGTGTGAATGCCCCATCCCTGGAAGGATTCAAGGCCAGGCTGGATGGAGCCCTTGGCAGCCTGATCTAGAGGCTGACGACCCTGACCATTGCAGGACTCTGGAACTGGATGGTTCTTAAGGCCCCTTCCAACCTAAGCTATTCTATTATTCTATGAATTACAGCCTTTCAAATACAGCCTGCTTTTGGTTGGATATGCTCCAATGATTAAGAAACCTGGCCAGACCTAGATCAGAGGATATACAGGTTAGGTCCACATAGATTCCACCAGTATCGAAAGTTGCTTGCCACAGAACCTCAGTTTTCATTTACAAAATGAGCAAGGCCAGGAAATGAACATGTATAATTACTCTGTGTATAATCAAAGAATACTGGAATGTTATAATCACAAAATAAACAAGAGTTAGGCAAAGTAGACTATGATAAAAAAAGAGAATAAATAGAAGGCTTACCCCTATCCTGGGCTCACCCACAAAACACCAGCAGAGGCAATCTCCAGAAAAGATCCTTCCCTACTGGCAGTCAGCTCTTAAATAGGTCTAGGAGGGGTGCAGCCAGGCTCCACCCCTTCCTGCAGCACAGGTGAATTGCCTTCACCTGTGGCTGACTCATTGCTCACCTCAGGTGATCAATCAGAGGTTCAGGCCATAAGCCAGCAGTTCCCATATAATCTGGTAGATTCAGCCTCTTTGTGGTCCAGAAATCAGACCAGTCTGCACTGTTCAGGTTAGAGCAGATCCCTGAGCAGATCTCAAAGTGGAAAGGTAGAGATCACTGATGCAGCAGAAATGAAGAATCTCTCGAGACAAATCTGACCATATACAGTCCCATATATTAAAGCAACAGAATTCCAAAAGAAACAGAAAATTCTTGTTTGAACAATATACAGACACACAGACATAAGCACATTCTGCCACCAGAGCACTGACAATACTTTGGGGAGGTCACTTCTAGCAGCAATGGATGCAGAACCCTCAAATGGATTTAAAAGCAAGGCCAGCAAAGGGCCACAACTTGTAACTTTACTGAAAGCATGCAATGTGAAACTCAAGAACGTTTTTAGGTTTGGCAGCATTTAAACTAAAAACAAAAAACATCAGACAGTGTCAACAACACTGTGTCAACAACTTGAGGAGCTCCCAGCTGACCTATTGACACTTGGGCGCTAGTTAGCAACTGAAAGAGAGGGTCTGTACAGAATCACAAGTATTTGTGAACTCCAAATCTCTGAAACCCCTCTAGGAATCTTTTTGTACTATGAAACTTACTGTGGCAATGGCTCGGCCCACACGAACAACTCCAAAATCATTGGGATCCATGAACTTGTTGCCATACAGATAGATGCCAGAAGCAGCTGCTGCCAGTGAGGCAAGTTTCAAGGCCCTTCTTGCCATGACTGGTGAACCCTGCTGAGACACAAAACAGCAACAGTTACATCAGAGAAAGACATAGTAATGCCTGGAGGGATCTGATTATCCAAGTTTTAATTGCTCCTTTGCTAATGATGTGCTGCTAGCACTGCCCCTAGCAAAGAGCCCGTGCAACTACACAGCAGCCAAGTGCAAGCTGCTCTGCTCTAATTTCATTATTTTTTCTAACTCTACAGTGCCTACAGACCACTAACCCAGAAGTGGTCTAGACTTTGCATATCCACCACAAAAAGATTTATTCGTGGTCCCAAACATTTTACAACAAGAAACAACAGGTGGACAGAGAAAAGGCAGCATATGCTCATCGTAAGTCGGTTCTTTACTACAGGAATAGGCTGCCTCCCTATTGCAAATGTTTTGAAGGTATGACAGCATAGTGAAATTATAAGGGTGTACTAGAAGAATTTAAAAAGCAGAGTTTAAAGAATGTTCTAACAATATTAAGAGAGCCCAAAACTGATTGGAAACTGCTAGGCTGCTTGTGAAAGCTCCTCAGTATTGATGAACACTGGAAAGAAGACGCGATGCATCCCTGCTTGTGGCTCCAGATAGCTGCATCCAACACAGGGGATGGGGTCCTGATCAGTCACCAAGAAACTTGCTTTCTCATCAGCTTATCCAAATGCCAGGCTAGGAATGCACTGGCAGAACAGACAGATGCAGGTACCAACAGCCCAGGCCTGGCTCAAGCAGGGTGGGCCTCGGGTGCCTCACTTTTTTCCTCACCCCCCTTCCTCTGGCAGATGTGAGCAGAGATAAAGTTGTCAACCACACTAACCACTCTGCAGCACTGTATTCCTTACTTACGGTGTGCAAGGTAGTGTAAACATGTTCATTAAAAATATTACATTTTTTTGTCTCATTCTGTCACTTTATAGGATTTAAACCTGAAAGAAAAACTATGGATCGGCGATATTTTCCTCTCCTTCCTCTTATTAGTCAGACAGAAAACACAACTGAGCGGTCTTTCTGCTTACACCATGACTCAAGCAGCACAGACGGCTGCCTCACTCTGCAAGCTCTCAAGAGAACCTTTGACAGAGTGCAGGATTTTTACCTCGTGGAGAAGGACCGCGCTAATCGCCTTCATTTCAGAAAGTTTCCTGGTTCTCACTGTGCCCCTTTAGCAGGGTCACCGGCTCGTGCCTTTTCTCTCAGAAGCCTAGTAACCAAACCACGCATGCAGCGACACGGGTCGCTGTTTCCAAAAGAACATCCGCTCGCGTCCTACAGGCCCACAACCAACCCCGAGCTGCCGGGCCTGGCACTGAAGGGGCCCGGCGGGCGACCGAGCGGGAGGAGCTCCGCTGAGGAGCGCGGAGAACGGCCCCGCCGCTCCTCCCGCTCGGCCGCCCGCAGCAGGCAGCGCGCACTTACCGCCCCGCCGGCTCCGCAGCACCCGGCGCCCGCTCCCCCCGCGCCTGGCACATGGCGCGGCGCTCCCCGCGCGGCATGCCGGGACGGGTAGTTCCCAGCTCCGGGGCGAGGCCGCCCGAAGGGAGTTGGAGGGAAGAGGCCCAATGGGCGCGGAGCGGGAGCGCGATAATTCTTTGAGTTATTGTCTCCAACGGGATTCTGGAATCGACGATGGAAATTCAGTAATGTGCCTCCACGCTGCGTTCGTATTTGCGTGGATACAGTTGCACACAAAGGCAGCCGAGAGTAAAGAGGGATTTAGGAACACGTCAATTACAAAGCAAAAGATGCAAGTTTATTGAGGAAGGAGTAATTGACCACGATGCTCAAGGACATACCTTGATGCCCAGCTCTCGTCCATGATGAAGGCAACCTGCCCATCTGTACCCTGGCTGTGAGACAATGCTAAAGACTTCCCTAAAAGATCCCAACAATACTGAGGGTATTTTCTGTTCCTATGAGGTTTTTTCTTTTTCTTTTCCATCCCCATGGACATAAATGCCTGTACAACGTGGTCTTACAGGTAAACATTCTCCTAAGAAACAAAGCATCCACAACTTAGGAAAGGCAGAACTACGACGTTTGTGTTAGTCAGCACATTCACCACCTCCAGGGCTGAGGCTGATATTGGGCATAGCAGTGAAGTATCCATTTAGAAGCTATCACCCTACTGTATCAAAGAGATCCGAAACAGGGGCTGTGTCCCCAGCACTACCTCTGATTCCTGACCACAGCTTGCTGGTTCTACCCAGGATGTCCAAGAACATGGCCCAGCCCAGGCCCCGCTCTGACTGCCACAACACAGGCATTGGCCGCATTCGCAACAAAGGGAGCAGGTCAGCACCCGACTTTGCCAGCCTCTCCTGGAAAATATGTGTGAGGTTTCTTCACATTAATTCTGTTCCTTGCAGCTCTCCATTAAACAGGCTGATGCTGGGTCTGCTGGGGCCAAAAAAAAAAAAAAAAAGAAAAAAGCTTTTGTAGTATAACAATGCCATGTGCTGAAGTGCAGTGGGCAATTTTGTAAGCAATGCTCAATCTTTCTATAATTAGAACAAGCACCTAGTTAGAATGATCAGAGCTCTTTTGTGCGAGTCTCCACAGGGTACTCAAGAAAGAGCTTGGCTCAAAAGAAAGATGATGGCTTGATTTCCGCTTCCCTTTCAACTGGTGAATAAATTAAATCTCAGATTACCCCAAATTGCTGTGGAAAACGAAAAGTGAATAGTGTTTCCTTTTTTTTTACCTCCCAGGTGTGCATCTTATGAAATGCTGAACCATACACAAAGTCTCGGGCCTCACTGTCCAAGCACTGGAGTGGGAAGAGCAATCAGATTGCCTGAGCAGAGGACAAGCCTTCATTGCTGAGAATCAACCTCTTTTTTAGATTTCCTATGATGAAAAATACAGAAAGCTATATGGAAAGTATCACCAGCATCTGTGCTGCTTGGAGAGCAGTGCTTTATATGAGCAGCAAAATCCACTTGTACTACTTTTTTATCCCTCTCTGCAAGAATCAAAGCCTTTGCTCAACACTGTTGCCCGATGTCAGTTTAGACAACTGCACTCCACCTCCATACCCCTCTCTTATAATTTCTGCTGGCAAAAAAATTCCTTTGACTCTGCTTTCTAAAGATGCGGGGAAGTTTCAACAGGCCACTACATCCCCTGTCCAAAGAGGATATTTATTAGCTGTGAGTGGAATGCATAACCATGTTTACAAAACCATAGTAACAGAAAGGTTACTATCACCTCAGAAGCATCTGAGATGATTTTTGCCTATCTGCAAAATTTTAATCTTCTAAAAATTATAACGAATATTAGAAATTAAACCAGTCTCCCTTTAAGTCATTCCAGATAATACAGACACAGCTTGAAGAATTTAAAGATTCCTCCAAAAGCACTAATCTAAATAGACCTGAGCTTTTTCCCCCAGCTATAATTATTCCTTCTGAATACTGCCTGTAATCCCAAAGAAGAGCAGGGGTTGCTGATGTTGCTGAACTTTTCCATCTAGATAAATCTCTTCTTTTTCACTGTTTAGCATCTTACCTGTGGCATAATTTATCCCTTGAGTTAAGAAGTGTCATTTATTTTGATCATTTTTATTCCACAATGCGCAGTGACTATTAGGCATACAGGTATCTGATATTAGCAATAGCTTATTACATTACTTTGTATTGTCATCTTCATTTGTTACAAGATATTTCATGAGCCATTTAATTCTGCATTTGCAAATGTGGAAAGTGCTGAAGTAGATAAAAAATGATGGAGAGGATTTAACAGCCTAAATCTACCCCAAAAGACTCCTTGGAATGCACCAGAAATACACACTGGAGGAAGTGTTCTCAAAACCAGCTGTGGTATTCACATGGAACTAAAAATGTCCCCACTGACAGCCAAGCCAAGGATGAAGTGCCTGAATACTTTACTCACCACACAGAAGATTATTTTGGCGTACTTGTGGAAATTGATGCACGTGTTGAGTCTGATAGCGTTCCTGCCCAGAAATGCTAAGCAAAAAAGAGCATGGTAAAACAGAAATGAATTAATCTTTCTTTCCTAAGGATACGTATACCTGGGAAAAAAAGGGTTTAAGAATCTCAGATCCATTTCTTGCTTAATGTTTCTTTTTATCAAAGAAGAATCAGCCAGAGCTGGCATCTCTAATCATAACTAAGTCTGGTGCACACGAAGCCCAGAACTAGAGGATACATGAAGATGCATGGAAATGATCAGCTCACAGAGCTGGGAGAGAATAGTAATTTTTCTTGTCTGATGCTGTGTATACTGTGGGACATGATGCTTCACCTGGCCGTTCATGTACAGACCCACGCACCCCAGGTCTGCCCGAAGGAGTCTTGTAATACTGACAGCATCTCTTCCCAGAATGCTTTCAGCTTTGATTAGAAGGTAATAAGGAATAAAAACCTAAACGAACACTTTTCACAGTTTTCCAAAGCTTAATCATTCTCTTTGTTAAGTGTTTCTGCCTAATTTCTCATTTGAATCTCTCTGATTTCCTGTTTCCAGGGACAACACATTCTGTACTTAACCTCCACTCCTGATATAAAAGTTTGCATGATGTGGTATTGGATCTTAAAGTAAATATGCTGGTTTTAAGAATTTACCTGCTCCCAACAAATGCTGCTTTAAACCAAAGCTTGAAAGTTCCATTTGGAAAATATTCAAATTTTCCAAACTTTCTACATCGACTTCATAATTTCTCAAAGAAATATATTTCAGTAAACATTTTTGTCCAGTTAAACCATTTACATCAGCATTTTTTAGTTTTGACATGCAACAGGTAATGCAGTGCAGGCACAAGAAGTTATCCACAGCTGAATTAGCAGCACATGCCTAAAATACAGACAGAGATGAGCTTACAGAGCCATGGGATTTTGAATAAGCCCATACAGCCTCATCATACCATACAGTCCGGTCTACACTGTGCTATGAACCCTACATACACGTAAACTCTACATCAACCAATTTGCACATTAAAAGCAAACCACAAAAAGAAGCGGGTTCAGGTGAAATAAAGTGTTGAAAAAAGAACTGCTCCTGCTTATAGCCAAGGCAGCTATAAAGATCTGCAAACACAAACAGCCTACTGTCTGCATGGAGAGGGCAACCATGCAGCTGTGAGACTGAGGAAACCAGCAAAGAAGCAGCAGCACACTGCCCACGTTCTGTTTTAGTTCGTGTCTGCCTTACAGGTTGGCTGCAATAGATCCCAAAGCTGTGTATTTACCACACAATGGTAGATGATGCACAGGAAGAATCAGGAACGCAGGAGGGAGAATAAGTCATTCCTCAACTCCAGACAGAAACAGGCAAAGGGCTTCTGACCAGGACCAGAACTGTCAGACAACAGCAACTCTGCTGCTAAATGACTGACAGGCAAGGGTAGGAGAGATGGCAGGTGAGCTTTGCTCGTGACAATTACTGATAAACGATATACGTCACAGTCTCATATGCTCAGCTTTGTCTGAAGAACTCCTGCGAGGCCCGCTGTCCTGGAGAGAAGGCAACAACTCTGTCACTCAGAGACGATGACAGAGCTGCTGCCACCAAAGCACAAACGCCAAACCCAAGTCCCAGCAGAGACAAGGTGCGCTTTAGCACAGGATTGCAACGGGAACTCCTGACCCCTCCTCCAGCCTTCCCTTCCTAGAAATTCCGGCGGGTGGACGCGGGCTGCAGGACAGCAGGCAGCGCGCACAAACTGGGACACGGGAGATTCCATCTGAGGACTGGGGAGCACTAACTCACTGTGCGTGTGGCAGAGCGCCGCCACAGGCTGCCCAACGGGATCTGTCCATTGCAGATCTTCAAATGCCACCTGGACCTTGAACCACACGCACCCACAGGGTCCCGCAGCCTCCCCAGCTCTGCGGCTCCACGAGGCGCCACTAGGCGCCACGCGGAGCCTGGAGGCAACGCAAAGCAGCACCGCGCCGCGCGCTACCCGCAAGCCGCCACCCTCCGCACAGGCACCGCGGGCCTCCCAGCAGCCACTGCGCCGTCGGCGCGCGCACGCGCCCGTTCCGCAGCGTGCCGTCTCCCTGACTACAACTCCCAGCTGCTCGCTGCGGCGCACGCGCGTCTGTGGCGCGCGTCCCTCCCCCGGCCCGCGGCCTAACTTCGAGTGAGCGTTGGCAAGATGGCGCTCACCAGGTGCGTTCTTCTGCCTCCCGCGCTGTTCCGGTCGCGGTGACGAGGCGCTGGCGGCGGTGGGTGCGCAGCCGGGCGAGCGGCCCCTCCTGGATGCGGGCCGGGCCCGCGGGAGCTGCCCGCGCTTGCCCGCTTTGTGCGGCCTAGAGCGGGACGGGGCCTCCGCACCGCTGCGTGCTTCGGCGGGCCTCCGCGCGTTTTCTGAGGGAGAGGATTAGGGCCGCTGTGGGGTATCTGTTCTCTTTTCGGCTTTTCCTTTCCGCGAGCGAGGCCTTTGTTGCGAGCTGCTGCCCCGGGAGCGCGGCTCCGCGGCCTGCCCTGCCGTACCGAACGCTTCCTGGCGGTGCGCGGAGGGCGGCGGGGGTGTGAGAGTGCGGCGTGCCCAGTCGGGGCGTGGGAGTTTGGCTTTGTGGCGAGGTGTCCGCCTGGGGAAAACTGCTCGCAGGTTTGTCTGTGGGAATTCACCTTTCTAAGATTTACCTTTTGATGTGTCTTTTTTTTTGGTGGCTGTCTGGGGACGTGCAGTTTTTTACCAGCTCCAACCCAGCTGTCCCAAGACCAGCTAGAGCTAGAAGAAAGAGCGAGGGCTCAGAGATCCAGGCAGACTGCTCTGGTCTCATCACGAAGGGAGCCTCCTCCGTACGGCTACCGGAAAGGATGGATACCGCGGACACTAGAGGTGGGTGTTTAAACTCTCATCGTACTAATACAGCTGCGTTAGCAGTGATAAAAGTGTGTTTTTCCAGAGTAGAGATAAACCGTCACGTTTCCTGAGATTATTACAGAGAATTGTGCAGGTCTATATGCAGAATTTCCATCCAGATTGATGCATTCTTTGTTTGGAGGAAATTGTCCCAATTCATGCAGTTACTTGAAAAGTTTGGTGGTAAACAGCAAATTTTAGAGTTTCTTCTCTTCCGTGGTTGTCACCATGGTAATGTGGAACTAGGTCTGTCCCCTTTCTATTTAAGGTCTGCAGATTCAGTGACCCTCCGAGAATGATGGCCGTACCATTGCTCTATCATTATTTGTTAATTACGTGTCTGGATTACAGGTGGAATAAGTGAACAGGTGCATAGCAGAGAAGAGAATGCTCGTGTGTTCTGTGTTCTTAGGGTAGCAAAAGATAACTGCTGCTGGGGAGTGGTAACAGAGAAAAACTTGTTAGGTGTGGGAGTGCTGGATGAGGTGACTTAAAGCAGTAGTTCTAGTGGTTCTCTAAAATAAAATATTTTTATGGAATTTCAGCATTTAATTAAGGTCATGGTAACGAAATGCATAGTTTAGTTTTTTCCTTACAGTGCTCATTACTAAAGTTACTGTTTGAGTACTTATTCTAAATGTTAGGGGAGGAAAAAAAAGAAAAAGGAAAAAAAAAGCCATACTTAAATTAGTTCAATCAGTTTCCAGCTGGCTGGGCCAGAAAATGCTGCACATCTCAGAAAGATTGATAGAGACTTCCCTTTTTGCCTCATAGACAAAAAGAAATTCTTAAAGAATAATAATTGCTTGTATAGTTTTTATCTGGTTATCCAGAAATGCCATAATTGAAGAACAACATCTATTCTTAATGGATTTGGTCATGTAGAAAAATCTGAGGGATAGCTGAATTTAGTTCTGGATTATGCTTTAGCATTGATTCTGTAGTTAACTGTTGAACGTGGGGCATCCAGAGGAAGGCTTTAAACAACTGAAGTTGAATTTCAGTGAGTGCTTGAGACTAACATGAGTATGTGCTGCTTTGGAAAGAAATGTGCCTACTTGTTCCAGTCTCGGCCCGTGCTGCCTGCTGCAGTGGTGGTAGCTGTTTGGTCTCATGGTGAATGTGTGGGAGATCAACCTACCCAAGACAGCCACCCTTTCTCCTTGCTGTGGTTTGCTGTTGGGCAAAATGAAAGCCATTGCAGAAGGGTGAAAGGAGACAATAGTGTTGCTTAGAGAAAATGCCTCCTTTGGAGAACTGCTTTTGAAACCATAGCCTGAACTTGGTTTAGCAATTGTGTACCAATTCTGTTTGCATCTTCAGTGTTAGTGAGCCAGGATGGCCTGCTTAAAGAGGTCTTTAATTTATTTTGCTCCTTAAATGGTTTTACACTAAGAAGTTGAACAAGAGGAAAAGTAAACTGTTGAGAACACCAAGCTATTGGTTGCTTGTCCAGTTTTCAAGTCACGTGTCAAAATAAGGGAATTGGTAGCTTGGCATTCATGCCATTGTAAAGCTGTGAGCTGCAGGCTTGGGAGTGTTGGAAAGCTTTTTAAATTTTTTCACATAATTATGATAGGATAACTAAAATTACAAGAATAGCAATTTCATGATGGAAATCTCTAGTGGTTCATTTTTGCATGTTTCAGCAGTTGCTTTATTGCAGCAGATAAATTCTAGAAGTTCTAATTAATAACTTGCATGTGAATTAAATACTTGATCATTTACTGCCTGTCATGCTGTACTGCCTGTGTGCCCTAGCCAGTGATACAAGCAATTTCTCTGAGTAAGGAGTAATTCTTGACAGTTTCCTGCAGAATGTCTTTGTATTTCCTTTTGACAAGCATAGACTCTAGTCATCTTTCCTTTTACAGTAATGCTGCTAGAGCATTTTAGCAGTGTTTCATTTTGTTAAAATCAATCCACTGTTTTGTTCCGTTTCTCACCCGTGCAAATGTTATGACCTGCTCCAGTACCAGATCTGGAGGGTGGTGGCCCTGCCTGAACTTGATGATCCTAGGGGTCCCTTCCAACCCAAGCCATTATATGATTCTATGGTTGTACCACGTTTTTGTCTTTCAGTCATTCCCACCTTTTTTTTTTTTTTTTTTTTTTTTAATGTAGGATTTTGGAGATGGAGGTGCTTTTCCAGAAATTCATGTGGCCCAATATCCGTTGGATATGGGCCGAAAGAAAAAAATGTCCAATGCTTTGGCTGTTCAGGTGGATGCAGAAGGAAAAATAAAATACGACGCAATTGCTCGACAAGGACAATCAAAGGACAAGGTAATCCTGATCTCAAAAGTGTGGACTGTGACATATACACACGTGCCTGGAGAAGTTGCACGTGTTGCATAGACTTGTAGTCACTGGTTTGACATTAGACAAATGAATGACCTCTTTGAAATACATTCCTGTTTTTCTTAAGAGCTGAAATGATGTCAGACAGATGTGAGCATTTAGACTAGGAGGATAGAATGAGCAAGAATTTTGTTGCCACATGTGTGATGCTGTTTTGCAGTTAAAAAGAGGAGATAGAAATGATGAGAGTCTCTAAGGAAAACATGATTGATGGCGTAGCAGCTTTCATGAGAGGGCTTTCCCATGAAGACAAGAAATTGAAAGCAGGCCTGGTCACAGATAGCCTTGTTTCAATGTGGAAAGAAAAGAGGCTAAAAAGTCAGAAAACACAGTTTAGCTTTCAGAATACTGAAATGCATCTTGTGTTTTACTATTTTAGTATTTGAAGCTAAATTATTATTTATTATATTATTATTATTTATTATATTATTATTATTATTTATTTAGAAACTTACTATTTTTAAATAAGTTGCAGCAGAAGGCATTGCTGGCGCCTATATAGCGAAAATCCTGTGTTAGGTTCAGTGATTTCACTGAGTTTAATGGAATCCATCTTTCATTTCCCATCTGCAGTTGTCTTTCTAAAAACAAAGAGGTTATATTTTGTCTTGTGCAGCTCAAACTAGTGTTGATGAAACAGTTTGATGTCTTTCAAGTTCCTTCTGTGGAATATCTTACTTCTGCTTTTTCAAGTATAATGAAGTGGACTACATTAATTTTTTTATTTTTTCTGATGAGTGTTGGTGGCTGGAAATGAGGCATGACCAAATGTTTGATGAACTCCTTGTTATAGAGAGCATCTCCTGTAAAGAATAGGGCAGCTCAAACAAATGAAAACGTGGTGATTATTGTAGTTGATAGATGTGAATAGTTGTTTTCGACATAATATTTTGGTTTCTCATCCTTCAATTTAGATTGTCTTGAAAAGCTTAAGGGTCTGTAATATGCCTCTTAATGCTCAGGAGCAGAACGTGACCATTGTCTCACAAACAAAACAGGGCAAGCATTCGAAGAATATCAGTGGGATTCTCTGATTAAAATGGGCTTTTTTTTGTTTTAAATTGATCCTACAGTTGCTAAAGTTGCAGAGTTAATGCCAATAGGATTTCATGTTTAACTAATATTCAGCTGAGAGTTAGAAGCGTTACAAGTTGTATATCTTTGCCTCATGCATCTTAACTTACTGCAGCACCTTTGGGAAAAGAAAGAGTTCAGATCAGTCAAACTGCATGTCATATGGATGGGGAGCAGTCTGAGAGAAAACAGAAACTAAATATTGAGGGGACTCACACTGGGTTTTAATCAGACCTTATGTAGCATCTTGAAATATTTGTCAGGAGAAGGATGCTAAAGTAATAATGACACAAAGAGAATTCTGTGACACTGAATACTTGATAAATAGAAATTTTACTTATCCCAAAATGGGGGGAAAAAAAAAAGTGGAGAAGAAGAGCAGATGGGAAGTGACAGTCATACTTGTTTTAAGGAGAAAGCTGTAGGACAAATAAAAAGGGTGGGAGGGGAAGGTATCGTTAAACCCAAAACCTTTACAGCTTTGTCAGAGATAGATTCACTTATAGGATCAGATTGAATTTTAATATAATAGGCCTGTTCAGATTTGAACATCAGCATTTAAATGTATTTGAAAAAAAATATTAGAAATTGCAATAAACTTCAGGGGAAAGAAAAAGACCAGTCTCCTGCTATATGTTATTTAGTTCAGAATTATGGCAATACTGTAAAGAACAGGTCTTCACAGTAGTGTGCCTCCAGCATTGCTTTCATCTGCTAAAGAATGTCACATAAAAGCTTAGAAGAAGAGCTTGATAAGTGCTATGGGAAAACTAGGAGAGTTGTAGTAAGTTTAACTTCATGCTGTTAACGTTTGTCATATCAGTTCCATGAAGATCTGTAGCAGCATTTGTTACACGACTCATCTGTTGCACTTGTGTAAAGAAGCAGGGATTCCCGTTTTGTGGCCGTGCTTACTGGTGTGGCATAGCTGGTAGCTTTTGCAAAACCAGGCTCTGTTAGCAGTTGAACTAGAAGTAGGGTTTCCTAGCTTCTTTCCCTCAGCTCTTCCTTCTGGTGCAGTTTAATTCTAACTGCACCCAGCTGGATGTAAACGCTGAGGTTAAAGACGAGTTGTGATTCAAGGAGGAGTAAAGTTGCAGGAAAATACAGTATTTGAAACAATTTCACTGGAAGTGACAGAAGTGTTATTGCTTGATTTGTTTTGCAGAGGGCCTGATAAAGTATTAGTAAATATGTCATAGGGAACTATTCTTCAGTGATCAGGGATAAGCTGAATCATGCTTTCTGTATGGTAGCACTTTCAATAGTGCATATTAGTAGGATTACATACAGACGTTTTATTATCCTGAGAGCAGCAGCTGTAATTCAAGTATTTCTTCAATTCTAATACTTGGAGCTAAGAGAAACAAATACTTAACAGACTACCAGGAACAAGAAGGATTTTCTGATGCTCTTCTGTGAGTTACTTGTTTGGTCTGAGTTAAGAAGCAGATTTTGCTTTTGCAACAATTTATGGTTTATTTGAGGTTGAATTTAGTATTCTGCCTTCTTGTAGAGGCAGCAGTTCCATCATCCAGACCCTGCATCTAGATGGCTTGTCAGCAGTTTGTACTGTTGCACTGGTTCATCTCTCTTGCATCTGTTCCTTTACAAATTTAAAAAATAGTTGCTTCAGAGAATTTTCCTTGAAAAATGCTGACATGATTGAGATTGCCTTTCCCAAACAGAAGGCTTGTCAGTCTGCAATTCTGCTAGATATGAAATGCTGAATAATGTTGATGAATCTGGATGTATGACCTTACATATCTGAGGATGAAGTTCCACGCTGTTATCCAGAGAAAGGACTTTCAGCACTAGCTGTGTCATTAGGTCTGGAGAGTTCTTCCAGTTCTTGTGCTCTTGACAAAAGTCAGACTGAAGTAGTGCTTGGAGCATTGATAATTGACCTGCAGGTTGGTGAGACTGATACACTGTCTCCTTATTGGGAGAAAAAAGGGATGTAATTGCTTACTGCGTTGTTATTAGGTCAGTAAGGGAACTGAACTATTAGCTCAGTTACTTTTTTAATGGCAAGAATGGTTTTTCTTTGTGGCCCAAGGCTGTGGCTTAGATGTTAATGGAGAAGAAAAGAGCAACAAGCCTTATCTAGAGTTTACTCTCATTATTGTGACTTCAGTTGAAGCATTCACAGGAGAGTGGTTCCATGCTTGTAGGAACTCCTGTCACAGCAATAGGACAGGTTAAGAGGCTATGAACTGAGCTAAAATAATGTCAGAAGCATTCCTTACTCATAACGTTATTTGCCTTCTCAGTGGAGTTTGGTTTGAGAGTTTATTGCTAGATTTCCCATAGTATGTTTGCTAGGCTTCCAACCAGATAATTGTGATGGCTTCTGAAATGGTCTGTGCTCTGTATGGAGAAGTCATTCTTTGAGGAAGGCATTCAATCTGCCACACTTAATAGTAGCTTCTTGACAACACGTGGGATTGATGAGAGCTACACAGGGCTGTTCTGGATAGATAGAATAAAATGTATTGAGGAGAGATGTTCTGAGTGTTAAATTAAGAAATTGCTGTTAAGATACATGCCTCTGTACGTTGTCTTTTGGAACTGTGAATGTGACTCACGGCTAAATCCTACCATGAGCTACTCAGGTGAAATTGTTCTCTTATGGCATGTGGCATGCAGATTTCTGGTCACTGCCTGAAACAGAAAAGGAATTGCCTGTCTGTACCAAAAATTGAGCGTTTAATTTGTAGCTAGAAGGCTATTCTGCTTTTCAGGCCCTTGCTTCCTTTTAAATTCCCTACATGAAAATAGTAGGGAATTAGCATATTAGAATATCAAAGTGCCCCAGTCTCCTTACCCTGGATCAATAGGACTTCTGAATATTAATGTTAAAATAAGATAATGTCTGGAAGAACCACGCAGTGCAACATCTTTCGTTTCTCTGTGCCAGCTCAAAAAAGGGCTCCAGTTAGAACATGCAGTCGTATCAGTTCTTCAGATTTTGATGGAGACAAAAAAAAACAAATCTGGTATTCCCAGGCAAATTCCATCAGTATTACTGATTATTTTTTTTTCTTCGCATTGCTGCAGTTTTTCTTTTGTGTGCAGTATTGTATGGTTTAACTAGTTCATGTAGCTCAGTTGTACCCCATCATGTGGTAGGTTTGAGAAACCTCTTACGCTTTTTTCTTCTCCTGCCTTCAGGGGTAATCAGTTCTTGCAGCATCCTTGGTTCTTCATGCAGCAAGACATTTGGATTTAGAGTTGCACAGAGAAACGCTGCTCTTCAGGTCTCCTTCATTTTGAGATGCTGCAACACCATTGTTACTAATCTAAGGGATTAAAGTGTTAGCAGTGTCGGATGAGAAGCAGTAAATGGCTTTTGTGTGCCAAATTAATACTGAGGCATGTCAGCTTCCTAGCTAGATGTGGGCTTTATACATATAAACTTAAAATAATGACTTAACTCTTTTGAAGACTTTCGCATGTTACTGTAATGGATAAATGTGCAACATTAATGCAACACAGTGGAGCTTTTTCCCTGTACTTCTCTTAACAACTTTCAGTGTATTTCAAATTTGGGCCTTCAAAGGTAGTGACACCCAGTTGCATATTGTATGAAGACTGAAGTACCCGTGTAAGGGAAAGTGGTGAGAACAGATTTCTCAAATTTTCCAGGAATGTACAAATGAAATGAAAAGAATCTAAATGCTAAAAAAAAAAAAAGCATATATGAAATTAAGTTAATCTTGGAAACAGAAATAAAAATGCAAATTTTCTGTCTGCTTTGGATCCTGAAGAAGGAAAAATGTGGGGAAAGGAAGCAGCAGTTTGTGCCTAATCCCAGTTCCAAGAGTGATTTCCATAATTGTATTCAGTTAGATTGGTTTTCTGCGATTATCTTATCTGTAAATTGGGATGAAGAGTGTTTCCTTGTTCTGTGGAAGTCACTGAAGAATGTGTAATTATAACGTATTTATTTTTGTGTACAAGCTTTAATTAGTATCAAACCTTTAATCTAGGGCTGAAGTATTGATTTTTAAATTTTATTCTGTTTTCCAGCACTAATAACACATGTTGTCTTTTAGATTATTTACAGCAAGTACACGGATCTTGTGCCAAAAGAAGTCATGAATGTGGATGATCCTGAACTGCAAAGACCAGATGAGGAGACGATTAGAGAGGTGTCGTATGCACTGATGTGCCTCGTTTACCTGAAGAACACTGTATGTCTTGTGTGTTCCAATGAGATGCAGACCGTGGTGTTTTCTTCTTCAGATAACAGAGAAGACGAGAGCAGCCTTGGAGAAGTCAGTGTCCCAGAAAATTGCGGCCGCTATGCCAGTTCGAGCGGCAGACAAACTGGCTCCTGCGCAGTACATACGGTGTGTAGTGCTGGTGCATGCACCAGAGCTTAGGTACACAATTAGGATGTTCCCTGACACTCAAGTCTGTCCTTCTGGAGGTTCTACGAAGCTAGTTTGTGTGTTATGAATTAACCTGCTCGTGATAATTTAGTTTGAAGTGTGTTGAGGTATGTCTGAGTGCATCATGAGTGGCAGTGCTTCCAGTGGCTTATTGCCTTAGCAGTAAAAACAGATCTGTCAGGGAGGACTGTGGATGATGTACTCCTGGAAATAGGTTCCTCACTGGGAGATTCAAGCTGAAACAAAGTTTGTTGCAAGATTCGTCCTGTAAATAAGAAGTTCAGTTGAAAGAATTTGTAATTATCAGGAAGCTAGTATTTGTGATAACTTTGTGAGTCCAGGTTTAAACAGGAGAATAGAGCCCTGGGGAGATGCATTCTATCCAGTGCAATTGATTACTTGCATATAGATAAGTGTTCTCTGTGAGGTTACTTGCTCCTGGCATTTACAGTGGAAATGTCTTTAATTGGTATGGATAAAGTGAAAATGCAGCCAGAGCAGTGAACTGAGGGAAAATGGTGGTAGGAAGGGAATACCTGGCTGCCTGCAGAAAGCTGAAGCACTTCCTTTTATTCAGGTACACTCCATCTCAGCAAGGTGTTGCCTTCAATTCTGGAGCAAAACAGAGAGTTATTCGGATGGTGGAAATGCAGAAAGACCCCATGGAACCTCCAAGATTCAAGTAGGTATTCAAAACTTCTTCATAGCAAATAAAAGATTCTGAAGTGTGTTTTCATACAACATTCTGATTGCATTTGTTTTGTTAATTGTTCAGAATTAATAAGAAGATTCCACGTGGACCACCTTCTCCTCCAGCACCTGTGATGCACTCTCCTAGTAGAAAGGTATGAAGTACTATAGCTACCTTCTCACTTCTAGCTGGAATCCTAGATTGTACATTGATCTAGTTCATTTCCATGCACCTTTTCTTCCTTTCTGTCCTTGCGATACTTTAAGTGACAGATTTGGTGCCTGGTACAGCCTCTTTTTTATTCTTTTTTTTTTTTTTTTCATTTGGACAGTTCTGAAACTACCTCTTCTCCTACGTAACTTGTCAAGGGCAGAGTAGATTGCCCATGCATAGGTTTGCATTGCAGGGCTTGTCTGTGGCATGGGTGAGTAGACTGAGGCTTTAGCCTTGGTGTGCTCATTCTACTCTTAGAAAAACAATGGGGCATTTCTTGTACTGAGAAGGATTATCTTCTCTCAGAGGTATCTGTAGAGGTTCTTCAGTTTCCTACAACTTGAACTGCCATTTAATGTTCAAATGTTAACAACCTGACTGTAAGTTCTAACCTGTGTGGTGAAAGTTTAGGTATAGCTAAATAGCTATACCATAATGTTTTGCCATGTTAGCAAAGGTACCATGCAGGAACATTTAATTCCTGCTAGGAAGAGCGGTTGTTTTTCTTTTTTTTTTTTTTTGTGTGTGTGTGTGTGTGTGTGTGTGTCCCCTTTTTTATACTTTTTCTCCAGTGAGTGCCCTGAAGCTCATTAATGTCAGTGGTACTACAATTGCATTTGAGAATGGAAACAATATTTCCTTTTGCTGTAAAACTAAAGATTATTTTCTCACTTCAATCAGATGACTGTGAAAGAGCAACAAGAGTGGAAAATTCCTCCGTGCATTTCAAACTGGAAAAATGCAAAGGTAATCAAGTCGTCATAAAATCACCTTTCAAATATTGGACTTTGCTGTTAGACATACATTTTTGTACTAGTTTTAAACACCCAGAGTTAGATAAACTGTTTTTTTTTTCCAGCACAGAGAATACACAGTTGTACAGCTCAGATTTTTTCTCTCTGGTGCATTACAGTTGTCAAAATGACAACAGTATAGAACTGAGAATACATGGCTGAGATTATACACTTTGAAAGGAGAAAAATGGTATTCGTTAAAATCCCCGTAATAGTGCTGTATGTGGAGCAAACCAAAGTCTCTGGAGCTGATGCAGTAAAGCCATCTGAACTGAAAAAAAGGAAAGTTCTTAGAGAATCAAGCAGGTTTCTTCTTAATACTTGTCTGAATCTCCAGCAAGTTGTCCTTCTTGCATTCTTATACTAATTAGTTTTTATCATAGGCTAGCTTAGCTATTTCTTGTTTGAGTAGTTATGTCTTATACCTTTTGTTTAATCAGCAGGTAAGTTTACATTCAGAGGGAAATGAGAACTTAGAACATGCTGCAATGACCAATCTAGTTCTTGAACTTCAGCTGTTATTGTGAGACAGCCTCTTCAAATGGAGAAAGGACAGCTGCATGCACTGATGTTATTTTTTTCTACCCCAACACAGCTGCATCACTGGGACTGACACTAATTAGTAGATCAAATTTTAGGTTACAGATGCTAAAACCAAAGCAAAAATTTTGTAGAATTATCTGAAGAATCTTAAAATATCTATAGATACTTGCAGATTTCAGCTTCTGAATGCAGGCATGTAGTGTCTCTTGCTTTTGCTTGCAGTCTTGACCCATAATTTCTCATTTTTGAGTCAGCTGATCTCTTAATAGCGGATCTCTTAATGAGAGCATTTCAGGGAAATCGAGTTTTAAAAAGAAATGGTAAAACTACCTAGAGAGGAGGAAAGCTGCCACCTACAATTCTGAAAGCAAAAAGCAGAGCTTAACCAGAAATTCATTCTCACTCATACTTGAAGGGAAAACGTGATCTAGATTTGGGGTGGGATGGAATTGGAGGAAAGCTTAGTATTGCCTGATACGAATTTGGAGTACATCTAAAGAAAGTCCATGGAGGTAAATTAATGATTGTCTGAGTTCTGTGATAGTGTATTTTTTTTGTTGTTTTCTTACCCGATAAATGTAATAAGGTTTGCTATTAAAAACCTTGCTAATTTCTGTAACTGCCTGCCTCCCCTTTAGGGTTACACCATCCCGTTAGACAAGCGGCTGGCTGCAGATGGAAGAGGACTGCAGACTGTTCACATTAATGAAAACTTTGCCAAGCTTGCTGAGGCTCTCTATATAGCTGACAGAAAGGTCAGTTGGTTGTTTAAACTGTTCTGTTCCATGTGGTTTTACCTTTATTATGTGTTTAATTCCTTGGGAAAATCAGCTCAGGGAAGAGCTATAGCTTTTTGGTCTCCTGCTTCTAGGCTCCTGTAATGTTTTTATCCCCTGTATGTTTGAATCAGTGGTTCAGCATGGATTAAATTATTGGAGGTCACGTCTGTTGTTCCTCAGCTTGAACTGTGATATTTTCCTGGTTTTGAACTTCAACTATAGGACTCAATTCTTCCCCTGTTTACTGTGTAACTCCAGCACAGATGATCTGGTGCTAACTAGGGGTCTTATGTGTGCAGGCTCGTGAGGCTGTGGAGATGCGTGCCCAGGTGGAGAGGAAAATGGCTCAGAAAGAAAAAGAGAAACATGAGGAAAAGCTCCGAGAAATGGCCCAGAAAGCAAGAGAAAGAAGAGCAGGAATCAAAACCCATGTTGAAAAAGGTACATTTCTTTGTTGCTGAGATACTGTGGGGTTGTCTGTTTTGGGGATTTTTATTATTTTTTTTTACACTCTCTGAAGCGTAGGTTTGCAGAAATAACCTGAGAAATTAAAATAACCAAATGTTAACTATAAATGTAACATCTGGTTTTTACATCTTTCCTTGAACAGCCAACATGTTTGCTTAATTTGTGGGGATCTGAATTTCAACCCCAGGTTTAAGGAGATTGTTGAGGAATTGATCACTATAACTGGATCAGTACAAAGTAATGGCTTTCATGGACTGTTCTAATCTAATTTCTTTTTCAGGAATGGCTTGTTTTGACTTTGTCTATGAGAACTAAATGATCTTTTAAGTTTCCAAAGATGGTAAATGCAGTATTCTGTCTTTGATGTTGTTGTAATTGGTCTTAAAGAGAGGCAGCTTTGGCTACCAGGCTCAGAATCTAATAACCTAACTAAATTATACCACTGTGGTGTCTTACGTCTTGATTGAAGTGACATTTCAGAGATCAAGGTGCTGAACTTACAAAGCAGTTCTCTTAATGTCACTTAAAGTTGGAGAATATGATCGTATACTGCAGCTGAAATGGACTAATCTGATTCTAGCAGTACAGGCTGAGAACTAGCAGGCTGCAGAGCAGATCTGTTGAGGAGCACCTGGGAGTCCTAGTGGACAAAATGCTGAAGAAAAGCTAGCAGCGTGCCCTGGCAGCAGTATTCCTAGGGGCATACTAAGCTGCATCAGCAGGAGTGCAGCCAGAAGGACAGGGTTGTTTTTCCTTTACTGGTCATGTGCTAGACTGCATCTGGAATAGTGTCCACTTAAGAGACTCTCGGTTCAAGACAGGCATTGATGAACAGGAATGACTGCAGTGGAGGGTCACCAAAATGGCCGGGTGGGCAGAGCATCTGCGTGATGAGATGCTGAGAGAATGAAGTGTGTTCTGCCTGCAGAACAGAGAGCTTGGTGTTAACCTGATGTCAGGCTTCCTATGGAGAGATCAACAGCTACACCGCGGAAAAATGAGTTAATGGTTGAAATTTCAAGTGGGTACTTCAAACAGTGTAGGAGGAGAAAAAATTCCCATCAGGACAAAAAAAAAAAACAGTGGAATGGATTGTCCAGAGAGGTTGAATGTCTATCCATGGAGGGTTTCCTGATCTGAAGGGGAAAGCTCAGAGCAATATGGTTTGATTTCAGCATTCGTCTTGCTTGGAGCACGGGTAGATGTATTCCAGCCCAAGAGATTTGGTGATAATGAGTTACAGAATGTTCTTCAAGATGCCTGTGTTTGAATGGCATTTTTATACTAACGTGTAACACAGAAAAGGGTCTGATACAATCATCAGCAGGTATTTAGGGTGTTAATTTGTAGAATGACAAAAATTCTGAGCTCTTTAAAGTTCAGAAAACATAGTTGTTGTGTATGTCTGCTGTAGGTCTCTTATCAAGTATGTTTAAGTGAGCAAGTTAGTGTTCTCCTTATGTCCGGTTAGTTAAAACCTAACATACAGTGCTGAGGGTCACTTCTCTTTTGGAAATGAATATTGAACTGAATCACTGTGCCAACGTCTGTGCTGTAGTTAATTCAGACTTCAGTAGCTGTCTGTAATAAGCAATCTTGCATGTGTTCAGAGGATGGAGAAGCTAGAGAAAGAGATGAAATAAGACATGACCGGCGCAAAGAGAGACAGCACGACAGAAATCTCTCCAGGGCAGCTCCTGATAAAAGGTGAGTCACAAACAAAGAAGCTGCTTTATTACTGTACTGATACAGGATTCCCCACTATGGAAGCTATTGCATACAGCTTTCTCCATTTCCTTGACATCAGTACCTGGATTTTACGTTGTGGAGATGCTCACTGGTATGAAATGGTATAACTGAGTTAGACTATGGGAGTGTTGTGTGGTAAGGGCTTCAAGCTCTGTTAGCGTCGCTGGCTGTATACAGGAAATAGTTGGATTGCAACCATAACACTTAACGAATGTATAGTAAGTGTTCTAAGTTGAAAGGAAGTGTGGGGCTAGCCTGGGGTAAACTTTAGTCATTAATATAGCACTTGTTTGTAGAATCCATGTCTTTGGAAAGTTGTTAAGCTTAGACTATCTGCAGTCAGACATGGCTGATTTAAGAAATTTTGATTTTTCCAGATAAAGAGAAGACTTTCACTATTTATTTGTTGTTGTTGTTTTGGGTGGGGTTTTTTGTGCCCTTCTGGGAGCGGAGAGGGTTGTTTGCTTGGCAGATCCTCAGCATATTCAGACTTTATTACCATGTTCACAGAAGGAGGTTGATACCTGTGTTTTCAGTGAGATTGAAATATAATCAGTAGAATTTTCTTGAAACTGTACATTTAAAATGTGTTTAGATCTGTGAATGTAAATGGAAGTAACTTGTTTGCACAAGCTAGATTTCTTGAGGACAAATGGTTTCTGGAGCTTAAAATCTCTAATATCTTAAAATTAGATTGCCCAGCCTTTCAAGAATATAATTGTACCAGTTTGTGCAAAAAAAAAAAAAAAAAAAAGACATTTTAGACCAAATCAGCTTGATAAAAATTGCAGGCAGTGGAAAGTAAATTTAAATGTCATGCTTAGCCTGAACATAAGTTTCCCAAATGTCTCCTTTGCCAGGAGACAAATTTTAAACGTTAACCTAGTGAGAAACAGTACCAGTTAAAATCTGGTATCTGGGGCAAATAGTGAGCAACTAATAGAGAAACGGGTCGCAATTGAGCACGTTTTTTAAAAACAAAAAAGGCTTATCTGACTTCATAAAACTCCGAATTTTCATTTCAGGTCGAAGCTGCAGAGAAATGAAAACAGAGATATCAGTGAAGTCATTGCACTAGGTGTACCCAACCCCAGGCCATCTAATGAAGTCCAGTATGACCAGCGGCTGTTCAACCAGAGCAAGGTAAAAATACCTTGTCACAGTTGTGTAGTTTTGTGAGAACAAGCAAACGCGTTCCAGTGGGCACAGCTGGAGTCCAGAGGGGACCTTGCTTTAATGGATGGTGTGGATGAGCTCTGAGGAATCTCTACTTAATGGGTAGCAAACTGCTAATCTCCCTACTCTGTAGCTGATGCAACAACCATTAGGATATTCAGAATGTGTAACTGTTCTAAAGTGGATTGGGTCTGTGGGGAGAAAAGTAGGAGAGAGAAGCTATTTTGCCTTCAAGTTCCAGTAGCTTCGCTTTCTTTTGTGCAATTGTACTGATTGAATAAGGAGAATGTGCTCTGAAAGAGCAGCAAGTAAATAGTTGCCTCTCTCATTACTGTTTATAATATAAAAGCTTCTGAATATACAGATAACAGAAACATTTGTCCCTGAAGTTCTTACTATTGAGAGATTAAAAAGAGAGATGAGGCTTTGAGAAGTCCCACAATAGTCCTGCAGCGTATCAGTCATTCTTTTCCATGCCTGTAACGAAAGACTTGTAGGCAGAAGGGAGAGCTGACAAATCAAAATTGAGCAAGCAGGCATCTCTCCTACTTCCATGGCTTACATAAACTTGTGTGTGATTTAGATGAGTCAGCTTAAATCACATTTGCCAGAAATTCTGATTAATATGCATTTCTGTATGGCTGCACTTGGCTTTTATAGCCAGCTGTACTTGCAGGGCAGACTGAGATGATGGATTATTCTGAAATGTGAATGGCCTGCAGTCCTTCCTGCTGGTTTCTGGCAGTGTAGAAGTAGTCCTGACTGAAGCTTGTAAACATGGTGTTACATTGTCTGGACTTTATCTCAGACCCCAAACCACTCATAGCATATGAAGAGCTTGGACTTGATAGAAATCATAGTAAGTCATATCATGGCAAGTTTTCATATCTGCATGACAGCAAGCCCATATCTTGATGTTAAAACAAAGTAGCTGAAGTTTGGCACTCATTTGTATTATACAGCTGTACACCTTTCTCCTTCACAGGGTATGGATAGTGGCTTTGCTGGAGGAGAGGATGAGATTTATAATGTTTATGACCAGCCCTGGAGAAGTGGCAAAGATATGGCTCAAAACATCTACAGACCAAGTAAAAATGTTGATAAGGATATGTATGGTGATGACCTAGAGGCTCGAATTAAGACCAATAGGTAAGAAAATAAAAACAGAATACTCTTAATTACTGTTCTGAAGTCCCAAACATCGGAGTATAATATCTTCTCCCACAGGTTTGTTCCTGACAAAGAGTTTTCTAACTCCGACCGTAACACCAGAGGAAGAGGCAGAGACGGACCAGTTCAATTTGAGGAGGATCCTTTTGGTTTGGACAAGTTTCTGGAAGAAGCCAAGCAACACGGTGGTTCTAAACGGCCCTCTGATAGCAGCCGCCCTAAGGAACATGAGCACGAGAGCAAAAAGAGGAGGAAGGAGTGAGTGCCTCTGTACCTGGAGTAGCAAGGAAACGGACTACAAGCTTGGACTTCATTAAAAAAAGAAGGTGTTTTTAATATCACAGAGGTATATAGGGTGATGCCATGTAAAGAAGCAGTTCAGAACTCTTTTGCTGTGTGGAGATGTATATACACACTCTAGTTCCTCTACCAAGGAGTTTCCTATGAAGAATGGAGACTGCTTGGAAATGTTTCACCGGGGAACTGTTCTATAGCAAGTTCTCTGACTTTGCTAATTCCCTGTTGCCCAGCATCTCAGGGTAAGAATGTAGCCCCTTCCCACCACCATGGTTTTATTAAGTAGTTGAAGCTTTGATTTCATTTGTTACAAGCTCTCCCACTGTAAATAATTACTGTATCATGCTGTAATAGATGCTAGAGAGCTTACACCTGCGTTTCTGTGTTGTTCCATAGTTTATTTGAACAAGGAAGGGAAGCAGCTGGATTCTGTTTTAAATCCAATACTCACAGTTTCTCCATAATCTTTATTTCAGTTTCTTTACATTTAGTGAAATAAAGCCTCTTTCCACAGTTCATTCACACTGATTCTCTCTTTGGTTGAAGGTATCTTCTACCTTGCTGTTGTCTGAGAAATAGCTGAAAACAATGGAAATCGTTCACGTTAGGCAAGAAACCTTGACTTCTTTTTATTTCTAATTTTTCTGAAATGTTTATATGGAAGATGTTAATGTGTGAGATCTATAGTGACAGCTGCTGAGTCCTAGAAGGAATATTAAATAAAATTTACTGATAAGACTAGCTGTGGTCATGCAAAACACATCTTAAACGTTTGGAATTTCAAGTGGAATTAACAGAAGTGCTCATGTTCTGCTTTTAGAGAGGCTTGTCTTTTTATTAAAAAAAAACTAACTGCCTTCTGTTCCACTAAAAAAGCAGCATTCTAGCTCTTGTACCTCCTGTTAACAGTCCATGGCTTCACTGGTAGGTAAGCAAATATGGATATCTTGCAACTTCAAGAGTAAAATGCAGCACATTTTGCAAGACATTGAGAATCTCACACTAAAGACTCACCAGTGGTAGTCACAGTACTTATTTTGGTAATTGTCTACAGCTAACATCCTATGTTATTTTCAACTCAGCTTACCTACTATCAGCCTATTGCCTGGCTTACTGCATCTTAAGAGCGAATTCAGTAAACTACTACTGAAGTTTTGCTTTTCTTCTGCACTGTTGTTACCTCACAGGCCAGCTGTAAGACACCATAAAATAACCACAACGAACAAAGGCTTCTGTAGGACGAGCCATCTGAAGCAAAATGCTTTACCGTAATCAACGTTTTGCAAGACCCCCTGAAGTCTCTTACAAACTGGCTGTACTCTTAACATTGCTTGTCAGAACAATAAGGCCAAATTCATAATGTGTATTTAAAGTCATTAAGTGATAATATCTCTCCTGCAGCCTGCTGGTTGCTCTTTAGCTAGGCCAGCTGAAGCATGTGCAAGTCTACAATAAAAATCCCCTTAGTAATTCACCTTATTTAGAGACTACCAAAAGCAAGCTTCCAGCTGTCACTGCACTGTCACTTGTTTTTACTGGTTTAAAAGCTTAGCTTTGTATTCTGTCACATTCCAGCCTCTCCCTAGAATGCAAATTTGATGCTGGAGTCTGCTTGCAGAAAACTTTATTACAGATAGATAAAGTTCCTGAAGAACTTTACCACATCTGTGTTCCTTTAGCTTAGCATAATGGAAGACCTTTATGTCTGGACATGGTTTCTCTCTGTGGGTCTATTACAGTTACACAGCTACAAGTAGTCAAGCTGAGACAATGGAATAACTAACTATAAATTTTCAAAACACTAAAAGTATACTGAAGTGGCAAAATGCTTAATTTCACTTGAATAAGTATGGTGTTAATTTGATGTTACAGCATCCACTAGGGAGCAGAATTAAAGACCCAACTCTGTAGGCTACTGCACTAAAGGAGTGAAACCGTTACCTTGGCGCCTTCCAGTATGTGGGAGTCCTTCTGGAGCACGTTCTGAACCTCTTCTGGAGATGAGAATTTAATCCAGCAGTAACGTTTGTGAAAGCCTGTGTCTTTGTCCTAGTTACAGATTAAGGGAAGAAGCTGGTTACTGTAGGAAGTTTTTATTACATAGGCTGTTAAGCTTTCTATCCACGTCCTGTTCAAGGATTCAGAAATAAGAGACCAGTACAACTGTTTCAAAAGTCTGCTTCATACTTTACAACACGTATTTCCATTGACAGCTGGGAGGGGGCGCGAGCTATTACAGTGGAATAAAGCAGGGCTGGGAGTCTCAAATTGTCCTGACCCTGCAGCCCCGCCTGAGCTTCAGCAGGGATGGAATCTTTTTCTTTAGAGCGCCCGCTATGACGCTCTGTTTTGGGTCTGTAAGAAAAACAACGCTGGTCGTTTCGCGCCTGCCAGGTTCAGCCACGACAACCCGGCTTTCAAAGCCCGCGGCAGCCGTGAACCCCGAGAGGCCTGGGAGAGCCGGTGCCGAGGAGGTCAGAGCCCGCGGGCCGGGCGCAGCGGGGGACACCGGGGGGCTGCGGAGGCCGACGGCGGATACTTACGAAGGGCAGCTGGCACCTCTGCACCGACCCGAACTGGGAGAAATACTCCTTCAGCTCCTCTGCGGGAAAAACGGACGCATGGTTACGCGGCTCTGCGCCATAGGGGACGGAGCCGCGGCAGCCCCGAGTGCCGGGAGGGGGGGCGGCAGGGGAGGGAGTGAGTCGGCGCGCACTCACTGCTCGACACCGTCCAGGGAACCTCGGCCACGAAGATGTCGAAGACCCGCCGGGAATGCCGAGCCGCTCTACGCACCGCCGCCATCTTGTGAGCTGTAGCGCTCCCCCGCTCCGCCCCGCCTCGGCAGCGCGCGCGCCGTCCGACCGCGGCGGCGCAGCCAAAATGGCGGCGGGGGCGGCGGCGCTGGGCCGGGAGGGCGGGGAGGACGCTTTCCGTCGGCTCTTTCGCTTCTACCGGCAGCGCGATGCGGCGGACCTGCGGGGGGTGGTGGATTTCTCCGCGCCGGGGGGGCAGGTAACGGCGCGCCGTCGCCGCCCTCATAGTGTGGGGCCGGGGGCAGCTGGGTAGCACGGCGGGGCCGCGCCGGCCTGCCTCCACCCGCGGGAGGATCCGGGCTCTGTCCCTGAGCCTTTCCCGTGTCGTCGCGGCGCCGAAGGGCCTTACGGGGCCGGAGGTGGGCGTCTTACGAAGGGCAGTGCCTACAGAGCCCTACGCGATGGGCAGCGGCGCCCACCACGGTGAGGCGCGGAGCGGCCCGGACCCGGGCACCGCCTCGGCGGAGCGCCTCGTGTCGGGTGTCACGGCTGGGGTTGGTGCCGGTGTTCAGAGCTCCTCCACGGGACCGGGGGCTGTGAGGGATGCTGGTGCCCGCGGGTGTATCCCCGAAGCTGCCATAGTAACAGAAATCCTCTCTGCAGAGATACTATTTCTGCTTATGCCTGCTTATTGCTGCTGCTAGCTAAATTTCAGCGCGGCAGTGTGATCTCCAAAGCCTCCACCAGAAGTGTGTGTTACTTGAGAGAACCAAACAGGCTGTCGCTGTTTTCTGGGCCTGCCAGATACCTTGGGCCTGGAAAAACGTGGAGAGCCAGAAAGGAGCCAGGGTGTGTTTCTGCCGCCCGGGGAACACATGGCTGGAACTGGGGCAGCCCTCCCCTCAGCGAGGTTCCTTTTCCTGTTGTCTCAACAACCACGTGGTTTAGCCGTGAGTGGGAGAGCCTCTGAAAGCTGTACCTGTGTGGTTCAGTAGTTTCACCATGTGGGTGAAGCGCTGTGGAAAGCGGTCCTTGGAGCTCATCTCCTATTTTGTCACCTAATAAAAGGGTAACAGATCTCTCCTGAAGAAGTTTTAAAATTTGGATTCCCTATGAGACTATGCAGATAATGAGGGTAGGCGTATAGCTAAAATGAAACCTGACCTAGTTTTTCATATTCCCAATACTTAGCCTTTTATTTTTATTGTTGTGTTATAATACATACTTCTCTGTCTTTTCAGACAATAGTTTTGATATCGTTAACTGGACACAAAACTTGACCTATAGCAAAATTGTTCAGGCATTAGCACTGAATAGAGTAGTTGTTAATATTTCAGCCTTTCCTGAGCTTGCAGCAATACTTTATCAAAGGATTCTGGCGTTACAGCCCTTCTGGGAAGTTTGCAGTCCTCGAAAGCATCACAAGCATCTGTCCTCTCTCTGTGTCTTTCTCTTGTGCCTCTTACCTTCTGGGATTAGCTGACAGCTTTTTAGTGAAAGAGTCTTTGATTCCTCTTCCCCCCAGGTTAATAGCATATAGTTTTTCCCTTAAAGAAGGACTGCAGGCCAGCCAGATTGGCCTAGATACTGTTGTTCTTTTTCTCCCTGAAGAGTGCTTCAAGTGATGGAGATTTCCAGTGAAGTGTGACATCCCCAGCTGCTCTGCTACAAGGCATATTTTACTAGTTCAGCACATACAATCTTTCAGTGTAGGAGCAGGTCTTGTTCTTGGGAAGCCCTGGCAGCAGCCGGTGTGTAAGCAGTTGGAGAAGATGGAAAAACAGTAAAGGCTCAGTCAAAGCAGTTTCCCTCTTGGGTGTGTTCTGCAGACAAGACTCAGAATAAAGCTCTTCAAGGCTGGCAGTTACAGAGCTGCTTTTGGCAGAATTGCGAAGTTGGTAAAACTGAGTATGTTGCCAGAAACTGCCCCTCAGTACTGGTTTAGAGTTGTTTTCTCAGCCTGTAGCAACTGATTTGTACCTCATTTGCCTCATTTGGGAGCGCTCACACTTGAGCCTTAATTTCATGTATGCTTTAAACTGGTACAAAATGAAGTCTTGTCTACCTCCCCCTGCTTATTTCCCCAGTTCCTAACATAAACCTGTATTTCTGCACAGCTGTACAGAGAACAGGACTGGGGAATTGAGCTGCAACAAAACCAGTGTACCTCTACTATGTCCTCCCTGGGAAAGTTCCCAGTCCTAAGGAAAGCAGTGAGAATGAGGTGGATATGTTTCTTTCAGAAACAATGTGGGCTTATTACAGTTGAAACAGGTATTATTGCAATCCAGTGTACTACACTGAAAAAATACATCCTGCTGACCCCTGAGCTCCTTACCCTAGTGGTAACAATGTGGTATTCAGCATTTATAGGGTTTCTGCAGTCCTTTACATCAGACTGTTTTGGCAACTTCATCACTGTCCCTTTTCTCTTGTAATTACAGATGAGAACAGTCATTTATCCTATGGAATTCTGAGCAGTAACTGTGATTGGAAAATGCTTTGAAGATGTAAAGTGTTACGAGAACTACGTATTGCTCTCTCATGGAGATTGATATTCAGCAAAATGGCTGATTGATGGAGATTGAGCTGTAATGTGGAAATGGATAAACAGTGCAGATCTTTTTCTTAATACAAATCGTTCTTTATGAATGGAGGCTGTCTCTCCCAATTCCTAAGTCTTGTAAAATCTGTAGATACTAGCTCTTTTGCAGCTCTGTGTGTCCTGTTCTGGTTGCAGTTGTTCAGACAACAGTTCCCTTGTTTTCACAAGGTTCCCTTTATTTGAATGGAATATGGTAGCACTCTACAGGTGCTGTTTTTGAATGAGTTTTGTGTCTATTGCTTCTTTTTCCTCCATTTAACAGATCTGCTTTCTTTTACCAGGTGTTCAGATCACAGCTCAGTGTTTCTTCAGTCAGTGACCAAGATGCCTGCAGGGCAGGACTGCAACCAGTTAGCAGGTGGAAAGCCTACGGCCTCAATGGGTACCCAGGTAGGTGCTCTGATTTCAAGAAAAATAATTGCAACATTGTTGTTTCTGATTCAGGCATCCTCCATTTTATCTTTCTTCCCCCATCTGAAAAATCTACTTAGGTTTACCTCAGCATAATTTAATGTTTGTGATGTTGATTTGTTGGGTTTTTTTTTTTTTTCTTCTTGTTGGTTTGCTGTTATGTTTTTTGTTTTTTGGGGTTTTTTTGAGTGCAGGAGGACAAACACATCCGTTAAAGGAGGAGATGCAGTGATGCATGGAGGTTAGAACAGAAGAACCAGTAGTTTCATGGTATCTTAACGAAACAGACCATCCCTTGTGGGAAAGAATCCACATTGCCAAGGCCTTTGATAGAAATGTTATACTTACGCAGCATCAGTTCCTCCTCAACGTATATCATAAACATTAGATAAGTGACTGAAATACAGCCACTTCAAGCCTGAAGCATGGCCCCTATTTACTGGTGTACGGGAAGTGAATACTGACCTCTTGTCCTATGTAAGGTACAGAATAATTTTGTTAGGTTCATTGTTTAAATAAACTGAAATTGATACTAGATCTTCAGGTCACTTATTAGAGACACAGAAAGATGTCAGGTTGGGTGGGACTTTTGGAGATCTCTGGTCCATCCTCCCTGCTTTAAAGCAGGGCCAGTTTGAGAGTTAGATCAGGTTGCTGGGAGCTTGGTTTGGGTGAGTTCTGCAAACCTCCACGGACAGAGATTACTTTCTGTGCACTTGATCCAGTGCTCAGCTGTTCTCATTGTGATTTCTTTTTTTCACCTTTTATCTAATCACAATCTGCATTGCTGTAATTTGTAACTTGCTTCCCATAATCTTGCTGTGCACCCTGGAGAAGAATCTGGCTCCGTTCTTCGCAGTTCCTCTTTAAGTAGCTTTTAGTCATATAGGCCAACGTGCAATCAGCCTTAATTGCCACAAGGGTGCACTACTGACTCAGGCTCAATTTGTCCTCCAAGACAAACTGCTTTTATGACAGGTTGTTCTCATTGACACCTGCTTGTCTTACCAAGATTGAGGCTGGAGACCTTCATACTCAGTGTGCTGCAGGATTCTGCTGCAGTACAAAAACTGCATTTGTGTCCTCAAGGCAGATTTTATTATTATACAGATCCCCAAGGAATTCCTCTTTTGCTTATTTCACTTGGGCTCTTTCAAGGCCAAAAATGTTGCCTTTGATGCTTGGATTCTTGCTCTCAGTTCTGTGTGTAATTAGCCCTCCGGGCTTCAATTCCTTCATTAGCACCTGGAGGCAATACATCCCTAGTACAGTGTAATTCATATAGGTAGTAAAATGTTTTAAAACTGCACATCAAAAGCTGTTGACAGAAAGGGCAATGTCATTACTCTGTTCTATACACAGGCCAACAGAAAGTAAATTTAATGTTTCTGGCAAAGAAACTTGTTGTAATCAGACCTGTAAGGAAGCTACCTGTAGACTGAAGGTGCAGGGAATAGAATGGAGTGAATGACGGTGTCTTATGACTGTACTGAAGGCTCTTTTTCTAACCACTTAGTTTAATTTTCTGAGGTCTGTGAGATATGCTGGCAGGAAGATTTTTCCATGCTTTTATTACCGCTTTATAAAGGCCACAAGGCAAGTTTGTATCCTGCTGAGAAACCTAGACTTCCTTCTTCCTTTTTCATCTATTTTTGTCTGTTTGCCTTGATATGACTGCAAGTTCAAAAAGACAGAATAGGGCAAAACCTTGAAACCTCCTTTTCCTTCGTTCCTGCTGTATCCTTATCTTTCTTTGTATGTGAATGTGTTGGTGAGTCTTACTGAATTGGCAGTTTTTGAAGGAAAGCCTTGATTCTCAAAATAAGTATGATACAGATTAATAGCATCTTCTCAGCACTCTCATTCATCAATGCTGTCAATCTTGTCTTGGAAGGAAACACCCCTGGGGTGTTGGGGAAAAAATCCAGTAAAGAATCCTAATATGCTTGTATCCTTATATATCCTTAAATATAAGACATGCCTAACAATGGCATATCTTATGGCAAGGACTCCTTTCTGTTAAGATACGGACCAAACAGATCCACAGTTACATCTGTGCTAACCCTCTTGTTTGGGCTATTGCTTGAAAGCTGCCTGAAATGCTTGGCTAAATCACTGTGCTCATTAGCTACTTATTTACTTCATTTTGTTGATAGATTTTGCAGTCATTATTAATTAATAGACGACAGCAACATAGCTGGAATGCAGTTTGATTTTCATTCAATTTGAGTAATACCATACAAAAGTGTAAAGATTGATATAACCACATGTGCTTGGAAATAAGCACAAAGCAAAGGAGAAAACAGTTTACGTTCTAAGAACTTTGTCCTGTGGACTGCTCTCTGCAGTTCATGACAATGAAGGAGCAATGAAGTAGCAATAAGAAGACAGAATGAGTTCTGAGACTTAATTAATGAGTTCTGAAATGTAATTCCCTTATTTAAAAAACAAAAGTAAAAACACCCCCCCCCCCCCAACAAAATTCAAAAATGTGTCAGCATCATGAATACAGAATGCTGATACAGCACAACTTTGTATGCAGAAATGAAACTTGAAAGCTGTACATCGAAAGCCTTGCAAAATTTCTTTTTGTGTGGAGGTTTATTATTGTGCTTTATTATCCTTTCCCAGATTCAGGAAAGGGGGGATGGGGAAAAGCTACAAATGGTGCTGTGTACAGGTTTCCAAGCTTAGTATGGTTATAATCTTTAAGATGTCAGTAGGAGCAGTTTCTGGTTCTGTGCTGGGCTGTGTAAAAGAGGAAGCACTTGGCTTTTGGGATGATGCATGGGGATCTTTGTGAAGTAGAGGTACCCAACGTACTTAGTTGAGCTGTGCTCTGCAGCTGGGGAAGAGAGATTGAAGCGCTTGGTTAACAAGACTACACTGCAAGAAATGTAGGGAAAGAGGAAAAATGGGACTCTGTTTTAACTATGATGTTTTAAACATCCGCCTGTTGAGTTCAGCTCTCATCCTTGTGTGGATAATGGAAAAAGGTAAACATAATCAACAGGTTGCCCAAGGAGTCTGTGGATGCCCCATCCCTGGAGGCATTCGAGGCCAGGCTGGATGTGGCTCTGGGCAGCCTGGTCCAGGGGTTAGCGGCCCTGCACATAGCAGGGGGGTTGAAACTCGATGATCATTGTGGTCCTTTTCAACCCAGACCATGCTGTGATTCTGAGACAGTAACAGGGTCATTTTGAAGACTATAAATTAACCATTACCATAGCTGTAATAGTTATAAAAACTGTAACTAAAGGGTTACAGAGAAGAATTCTGCTGCAGCATTTCAGTATCAAATTTACTCCAAAGCAGCTGGCTTTCTCAGTTCTTGCCCCTTTATCTACCTGCAGTCTGTATGCTTTACACAGATATGTTGTTGCCTTTGAGTGCCCTCCATGCCTTCTAACTTACAGGGATATGTTTTTTGTTTTGAAAAAACAGCAGGTCTTAACCTTTCGGAACTCTTAATAGATTTCTAAGGTGTTCTTTCGGTACCTCCAACCCCTCTCCTTTGCTGTGATTTTATTAAAAATAGAGATATGCCCAACCATACTTTCTCACCCATCCCCTCTACCTTCTTCTTCCTGGTCAGGGTTTATTTTCATACAAAACCCTTTCCTTCCGGGCTGCCAGCGTCACTGGGTGAAACAGTGTCTCAAGTTATACACCCAGAAACCCAATGTCTGCAACCTGGACCTGCATATGGCTCCTGAGAAGACCGCTGATCTGTGGGGGCAAAGCAAGGAAAAGCTGAGGTGAGTCCCAAACAACCTTTGGTCAAAACTAACAGAGCCAGAAGTGCTCAGCTCTGAGAAGGCTGAATTAAAAATGGCAAGGAAAGGAAGCTGAAAAAGACTGAGTACGTGCTGGCAGTATACAGATCGTATCAGACATGCCAAGTTAAAGATGTATCTTTGTGTGATGTGCATCCTTGTTAAGTCTCTTCTTTTACATTAACAAATGATTTTCTAGTAGCAAATTATGCCAAATCTGTCAGTCTAGGGTAAAACAGCAACCCTGGCTGATGTCGTGGTGCTCAGAAGCTTGCGAAGCTCAACTACAAGTGGAACCATGAGGTCTCCTTAAACCTCAGTTTTTCTGAGGCAAAATGGATCCTTTCCAAACATGCTGTGCCTGCTAAGCTCTTCTTTCCAGTCAGCTGCTGGATCTACTATGCTGTAATTGAAAAGCTGTACGTTCACTTTTTTGTATATGCACTCAAATTGACCAGTTTCCATGTTTCGATTTTCAGATTTTTTCTTTCATCCAGTCTGAGATGGCAATTAAATGTGTGCCATTTTAATGTCAATCTTGTTTACTCTGGAAGATCCCCACAGGATCTTAGTTCTGTAGCAGACAAAGCTGCCTTTCTTCTAACCAATTTGGAGATTAATGGAGAATTTGTCCAAGTTTTAAATTCAAACAGGAAATGTTAAAATCTAAGCTTTTTTAAAAAATAATAATTGTAAAAATAAAAGGAAGTTAGAGGCTGTTCACAGTATACAATCATTATTTATCATTGTTGATTTAATTGCTTATTTTTGATAAGGCTGTGTCATGTGCTGGAGTGACCAGATTTCCCTGCAGCTCTCATCTTTTGCTACAGTCTGTTAGGAAAATGGATGTGCTGAGATTTTTCTTAAATAAAATAAAATAAAATAAAATTCTTAACATCCAGAAGAAATGGATTTGCCAAAGCAAAGTTTGAACTTCTAAATATTCATACCTGAGACAGAAGTTAGACTGCACTTGAGTCTTCCAGGCTCAGTTGGAATTTGTTACAGAAGTTCAAATGCCTTTTTTTTTTTTTTTTTCTTCCATCACATATGAAAAAAATATTCTTGGAAAGCACTGTGGACTGTGCCCTACAGCTGAAAAAGGTTGGGTACTGTTCCAGCTTGACAGACTTTTCCCAGCAGTACCTCCTGCACACCTGGAATGATCAGAACAGAGGTTAATTTGCGGCTGAATCTAGTTCAGTTGAAAAGAGCAATTGGAAGAGCAATGGCTGGCAGGAGCACCACGTTTTATTAAGCATTTGGCTTGCTCTTTACATGTGCAAGCTGCTGTATCTATGCTTTACCTAGCAGGAAGCAGATCAAACTAACAAACTTGTCTGGTATTAGGAGTGAGAACTTTTCAGAGAGTGGAGAAAAAGCATGCTCAGCTAGAGGGAGGTCTGTTGCTAAAGCCTTTTATCTTTCCATCTTCTTCTTCAAGGCTTTTTAATCTTCCATCAGATAGATACCTAAGTGTGCTTGGATCATAACATATCTGCTGTTTGCAGGAATCATAAGGTAGGGAGAGTCCATACAGTTCCTAGAAATGTACCTAGAAATGTAGCTGTGCTCTCTCTGCAAAGTGGAGGACTTAAAGTGTAGAGGACGCATGTCCTTGCGAGGGATACATATGCCTGCATATGTGAGAAAACAGTTGGGAGGATTTTATGGATGGAATCATTTATCAGCAAGTAAAGAAAAAAGAGAATGCTTCAGAGCATCTCCCCTCATAATCTTCAGTCTTGCTCTCTTTCTAACATAGCTTAGCCTGAACTTCTCAGTGTCTTCTTGCAGGAGCACCTCTGCTACAAGCTTAGGAACTCATTGTTTCCAAATACGTAACACCCCTGTCTTTCCCCTTCTAATCAATCACCTGTGAAATCATGTGCAAAATAATAAATTCTGGGAATCCAGACCTTCTGAGCTACTGTTACTGCTTCTGTGTGAACATTAACACAGTAGCTAAAGAAGATGAAGGGCATTTTCAGAAGGCAGGTGAAAAAATGTTTAATTATGAACATTAATTTACTGTTTGGAAGATGCAGAGGAATGAGTTGTGGCCTCTCAATTTTCTAAATGTTGTTACTTGTTGGTAGGCTCCATAAACTGTTCCAAGCAACATGTATTTGATGCTTACTGTATTGCTGCATTATGGCAATTACAGTTGCTATTACCCTGTGACAAAGAAGGAAACTGGAAAGATGACTTTCTTTCAAGATTCAGTGAGCTGTGAAAAAATCACTACAGGTAAAGAAACTGGCCTTTAATTCCTGTTCCCAGCTTAGCTTACAAGCTACTAATACTAAAGATCAATAAAGTGAAGGGCAGAAACAAGCTGTGTATCCAGTAGAAACGCATGCTGAATGCACATGCTTGGCTGACACTTGACCATGGCAGCACAGATACCATTAATTCAGTTTTGTAAAGATCATGTCTTGCTGAACTAATGAGGCTGTAAATGAGAGCCGACCATCTGGCGCTGCTGTTCAATTCTGTCTCCTCCTTTCCTTTCTTTCTTTACCATATCTCACGACTAAGCATGAGAAAAGAAACTGAAATTTCTGGTGTAAGTGGACTAGGAGATATGTCTACCTTCTTTTCTGTATTTGTCACTAGCATGCTTCTGTTTGATTTACTACAGTAGTACTCTTTGGTGTAACTTTGTGAGGACTTTTCTTTAAGCCATAGTAGAAGCCCATCCCTGAGGTCTCTTCCTGCCTTCCACATCTTCAAGTACAAAGGGAAAATAGTTGTGAGGTTACAGGTCACTGCATTGGGTTGTCACTTGAGGAAAACAGTTCTGTGTGCATTATGCTGCTCTTTCCTCAAAAAAAAAAAAAAAAAAAAAAAAATCGAGTGTACTTTTGGTCCTCTGTGACATCCTGGATAGAAAACACCCATAGTCTAAATTCCTTGACATTACAAGATGCATATATTCATATCTGAAGTCACCTTACAGAACTAATTCATCCTAAGGGCTTCTTGTAAAAGTACCGAGCAGCAGAACTAATGGGCTCTTGCTTAGGAGAGTGTTTTACAGCTTCATATACTTCACTGTCAGCTAACACATTTCTCTTGTAATTCTCCATTAAGTGCCTGAAATATTTCATTCTTGTGTTTATACGTTTTAGATCTTTACAGATTCTTTTCCAGCTGCACAAATAGTACATGCTTAATTCTGACTTATAAGTGTGTGCCAGTTCACTGTGTTTTCTCTGTATGATATCCCAGCTTAGGCACCAGAGTACAAATACAACAGCAATTGGCAGTAGAGTCCACAACTGCTGCAGGTTGAATGAACTGAATGTTTCGTTCTGAAATGCAGTTCAGAAACAGAAAATTCAACAATGAACAGTGGCATAAAAGGAAAATGAAAATAAAAGTTTAGCACTGATGGTTTTAACAGGCTGATGTGGATGAGTGAATCTCATTACTGCATACTATAGTATCATGAAATCTCTCAGAAATTAGCATGTATCCTGTTTCTTTCAATGTTGTCTCTGCAGAAGGAAAGGTTCCAGTAAATGTGAGCCCAGAAGCTTACTGGAGAAGTTGCGCTGGGTGACCCTTGGTTACCATTACAATTGGGATACCAAGGTATTGCAATTTAATTCCTTTCCATTTCTTTTCTTCAATGTAAGTGCTCAGGATTGCAGACAGAAAGAGGGTAATATGGAATAAAATTTAGTAAGGTTCATAGGATCCTACACAACAGTCTGGAGGAAGGGCTGTAACACCGTGCTCCTGAGAACGTTTTCACCTTTTTGGATTCACTGTGGAGGATTTGACAGCAAAAGCCCATTGCTGCCTTCTTTGCTTCAAAAGGTAACACAGTAGCACATGCTTGGCTGTAGACCTGTGACTCCATTTCAGCATAAGTGAGCATTTTTACCTTTCTAAAAGGGAATGTATCAAAAGCACTTAGAGCAAGATTGACCTTCGTGTTCGAAGACAGGTACTTCTGAGAAATGCTGCTCCTCAGTGGAGGGATGAGAGCAGGAAAAGTCTGCTTAAGATGCGACTTTGAACTTACAACCTGAACCAGTATAGTACAGTCTCACCAACTAACAGCTATTCTGGAGCTCCTCAATAATGGAGAAGGATAAACTTGTTCAGCAGATTGAGTCAGATAGAGGCTGAGACAAGACAGCAGAGTGCTTATGTATAGTCTATCAGTGTATTACAGACACTTAAGCAAATCAGTTTGCAGCCTTATATTTATCAGATCAGCATATTATTTTGAGGCCTTAAGAAAACTTGATTACTCCCTTTCACTCTTGTCAGTCAAAATCACTTGAGGAAGAGAGGGAGAAGTGGGTTTGTCTTATCCTTCAAAGGAGCAAAGATGTTTGTTTAAGAGCTCTGAGATGAGCTCTGTTGGTAAGATACAGAACTCTCAATTAGCAGAATTAGGTGGTGACTGAATGACCTAGGTAAATCCTCACGATGTTCGTATATCAACTTCAAGTTTAATTATAATGTTCAACTCCATGATTAAAATGAAAGACTGTTAATTCAGGCAAGTTCAGCATAGGCCTAGCATTAAATGATTTGAGGAAAACTTCTTTTGTCATACCTATGTTGTAGTCCTTCTTTATGATTTGCCAGATTTTTGAGATATGATTCGTTGTTTATTTCCGGTTGCATTTGCTGTTCTGATGTTCTAGGTTTGCTCTTTTTGTGTTTTTGTTTTGTTTTTTTTCACTTTCCTTCCTCCAGAAGTACTCAGCAAATCATCACACTCCTTTCCCCTCAGACCTTGCATTCTTGTCAGAACAAGTGGCTGCAGCCTGTGGATTCCGGGGTTTCCAAGCCCAAGCAGGGATCTTGAACTATTATCACTTTGATTCTTCCCTGGGAATTCATGTAGATGAGTCTGAACTAGACCATTCTCGTCCCCTTTTATCATTCAGGTGAGTCCATTTGAGTGTTACTGAAGGCATGGTGGATTCACTTATTTATTTGTTTTTACCATAATCATATATGGTTATAGGAAGTTAGTATGATGCGCTTAGTTAATTGAGCATATAATTATTCTCCAGAGACCTGAATTTTGGGAAGCTGTAGCTCATGGACATAGGTTGCTTGAAGACTGCTTGAATAGTATGGTTGTGGCATCTCAGTGGAATTGCTGTCAGTACAGGGCACGGTTATGTTCTAAAGCAGCAGAGTGGCAATTTGGGTACTAAGCAACAAGCATGAAATACCTCAGCAGAACACCAAAACTGGGCAGAGCAACTGCTCACACTGTGTCTAAAGTAAACTAGTCCTCTTGGTCTGTTTTCCATGTTCTCCGTGTTCTAACAAGGACTCCATTGGCATTTTTGGTTTAGTTTGTTTTTGTTGTTGTTTTCTAAAGAAATGCAGTTGCTGCTAATATTTTCCTGTTGTACATACAATTTTCTCTACCTCAATTTGTTTTCTCCCTCTATCCTCACACCATTTTCAGTTTTGGACAATCTTCCATATTTTTACTTGGGGGCCTGAAGCGGGAAGAGGCCCCAACAGCAATGTTCATGCACAGTGGAGATATCATGGTGATGTCTGGCTTCAGCCGTTTGCTGTACCATGCTGTCCCCCGTGTCCTTCCCAACCCTGAAGGGACAGCTTTGCCTTCGTGCCTCGACCAGGCACTTTCTACAGACCTTCCTGTTGGCTCAGTCATTGAGCACAGCTCTGAGGAGGATTGGCAAATCTGTGCCAAGTACTTGCAGTCTTCCCGTATCAACATGACTATTCGACAGGTGTTGGCTGAGGGTCAGAAATTTCCAGAGGAGTCTGCGACAAACACAGAGAGTCGGGTACCCTCGGAAGACAGTCACCATCAGGAGAACAGCAGAGCCAAGAGACATAAACCAAATATGGACAGCTGAGACCCAAAGATTGTGCTAACGTGGACCGAATGGACAACTTCAGTTGTACCAGAAGTCTTTGTCTATACAGGCATTCAGAAACAGCTGTAGAATAAAGCAGTCCTTGCTGCTGTAAGGAAGAGGTTGGGGTCTGGAATGAAGAAATAAAACAAGAAAGAAGGATAAATTTAGGACTAGGACTCAGAAGATGAACTTTGCTGTGGGCATTTATTGTACTTGGTTCCCTTTATGATGTATTCTCTGCAGCTTTCTGATCTGTATGCCAGAACTGTAAGCTTGGTTCAGTTATGTTTGTAAAATATTTTGAAATAATTGGGCAGAAAGTGCTAGCAAATGATACCATTGCTATTTATTAAAGAAGCCAATCAGGCTAGTAAAGCTCAGCTGGAGTGCGTTAACAAATGTGAGGGAGAGGAGGTTGCTGTGAAACCTACCTGCAGCATTTCCAAGTGAATTACTTCTGCTGCAAAAACTGGTTCAGTGATCAGAAACTAGCAGCTCCCTTGAGCAACACATGGTAAGCTTGTTCTAGCCTTGTGCTCTCCTTCTGCCTGCTTGCAGCCCCCCCCAGCTGCAGCAGAAAATGATTTTGAGTGGATCTGGACTTCTTGCATACCTCAGCTTTTAAAGGGAAATGACATGGGGCAGCATTAGAATACCAGTTGAGTATGTCCTATACCCCCATTCTTTCACATCTGCCTCCTCTAAGTGCCTGCAGATTAGGGTCCTGCAGCCTCAAGCTAGTATCTGTAAGTTACAGAATGTCCTCCAAGTAAAAGCAATGAAGTTGTAGACTGAGTACATAAAAAAGAAAATCATCAGTATCTCTGCACAAAGATATACTGAAACAAAGAAAAGTACTGGCTTTTGTTCTCTTTACGACTCAGACCTTCCTATCGATTTTTTAATGCAATTTTAATTGTTGGAGTGGAATGCTCTATCCCTAGGGTATTTTGTTGCACTTTCCAATGAATAAACTTACTCCGTTTTTAAATTAAAGATCTTTATCAGTTTGGGGCTTTTTTCTTTTATTTTTCTCCCTGTTAGTTATTTCAATGTATTGTTCATGCTGTTGCTGCATCCCTTGTACTGTTTCCTCCAGGCATCTCTTAGATCTATTGCTCTGCCATCTGCCAGCTCTGGCAGAGAAGCCCTACGTGTATTTCTGCAGGGCCACTTTGCTTAAGAGCTCTTTTGGGCTTGTCAGATAGTTCCTGAGTGGCACAGCTTGCGGTATCAAAGTCCAATTTAGTGTATATATGGCATCTTTTCCTCACAGGAGTGTGTTTGATTTGCTTAATTCACTGCAGGTGAATATTTGTGTGTGCATCTGTATGGGAACTGCTGAATCATGGCCTGAACCTCTGATTGAACACCTGAGGTGAGCAATGAGTCAGCTCTGGGAGTACAGGTGAAGGCAATTCACCTGTGCTGCTGGAAGGGGTGCAGCCGGCTGCACCTCTCCTAGACCATTTAAGAGCTGACTGCCAGCGGGGAAGGATCTCTTCTGGAGATCCCTCCTCTGGAGTTTTGCAGCGAGCCCAGGACGCGGGTAGGCTTTCTATCTATTCTCTTTTTGTTATTATAACCTGCTTTGCCTAACTCTCTTGTTTATTTCATAATTTTAACATCTTTATATTCATTGATTATACAGCATCTGTACAGCTAATTCTGCGTACAATACTGCAATGAGTTCCATTAATTTAGTGAACAAAATAATCAGATATGGTGTTCAGTATCAGTATCTTCCAAATTCCGTGCCAGAAGAGTATCCTTTCTATGCCCTAGGTAGGTTAGGTGTAGTTACAGCTAAGCCCTTGAAGTTTGAATACCGTTAAGAGAGAGGTTACAATATGACCAGATGAGAAATGTTAACTCTCTGGGAAGGTCTGGGAGAGTAGTTGAGGAGCTCCATTAGTGGCTTTAGATGGAGACAGGGAGGGGAATGCTCATCTCCCTTAGATGAGATGAAAAGGCAAACTCTGTTCTTAACTCAGAAAAAAAACATAAAACTTACCTACACCCTTATCACTGAAGCTGAAAGAAGAGGGGATGCATGGATCTAGACAGTTAAAAACTAAACCTGACTGAACCAGGCTGATTGAAGTATCTTTACATTTTCATTTCTTAAATGCCTTCAATTCCCTACAAATATGATAGATCATAGAATGGCTTGGGTTGGAAGGGACCTCAAGGATCATCAAGCTCCAACCCCCCTGAGACAGGCGCAGCTCCCAACCTTCATATCTAATACTAGACCAGGCTGCCCAGGGTCCCACTCAACTGTGACTCGAGAACAAGAAATCGTACTATTTGAAACTGTAGTAAATGCTGAAACACAGCAATAACTATTATTGATGTCCATCCCGGCTTTTTATTTAGATACGGCTGTGCTGAAAACCTGAGATATAAACTTGCAGTCAAGCTTACTATCTAATGCTACTGTGAAATACACTCAATATAATTTTGTAAGACACCCACAAAAAGAACAAGAAATGGGCATATTAGAAATGACCCCAAAGAAATGAAGTCATCCATGTATGAAGACTAGGAATATAAAATGGAAGAACTTCCTGAATAGCTGTTAATAACAGCAGTGTTAAGTCTGCAACTGTGCTCACAGCAAACAGCAGAGTACAGATGGGCAAACCACAGAACTTCTACAAATTATAATCCTGAACGTGGTTTTGAAAAGACAACATCCCTTGAATGACAGAGTAATGAGTAATGAGCCTCCATCCAATAAGTACTCCACTAATTTTTCCTTCAGGGCAGAATGACTAGAAATCAGTGGCCAGGTCAATACCAATAACAGGCTGTGGCATTTGCACTTTACCTGTTAAGGTTTGCAATGACTCAATAGGATTTTTCATAGCCCTAATTTTTTATATCAATCAATACCACAAACATTTGCCTCTATTCAGAGGAGTACATGCTGAGATAATCTCTGTAAGTTCCTTTTTTTTTTTTTTTTTTTTTTTTTTTTTTTTTTTAGAAAGAAGCACTGTCCAAGTGCCACAAGCTGAAATGCTTCAGTACCATAGGTATCAGTCTTCTAGGATGCCCTGCTGTGTGCAGTTGAGGGGAAGGAAAGAAGAGGTCATCTAGGCTAGCGCTGCAAGAAAATGTATGTAATAAGCTAATTACCACAGGATAATGATGTGTTTAATTCAAATCCACCTGGAAATGAAACATCTTGTTTAGCGTATGTACTCTGTTTACTGTGTGATCAATAGATAAACTATCTGTCCAAAAGAATATAAACAACCACTGATACATATTTTTTAATGTTCTACAGTAAAGGAAAAATAAAATCTGCAGTTAAATCAGAATCAATGTACAGTGGGATAAATATTGGAAGTAGAAGAAAAAACTGCCTGTACAAACCTAGCATTTTATTGCACTTGATAATACTGTGCTAGAGAAATCCACTGTTATCAACTGGGCTGCACAGTAGTGCCCAACACAGATATACTGCATGTCTTTTTTCTTGACAGCCAGGCAGTAACTTACTGGCAAAGCAGTCCCTAGAGCTGTGCCTGCTGCCTTAAAGATTCTGCTCTTAGGTATTTTTCCTTTGAGAGCTTGTTGATGTTTTTTTCCCTCAGTGTTCCATGTTAGATAAAAGATGGACCTAAGGAGTAAAATGGATCTAACCTCTGCTGTTTGTGCTTTGCTGAGCTAGTATATAGGAGAAGCTGGTGGATGGGGAAGAAGCTAGTTAGTAAGAAATACCCACATAGCAGCACAGTATCTCAATCTTACTGTCATGCCTGTAAGTCCAGGTTGAAACTGGCTTGCATTTTACCAACTCCAGACAAGAGCTTAGATTTATCTTCACTTACATAGGTCACTGCCATTCTCTGCATTACAGCTCAAGCAGGACAGATTTAACACAAAGAAAAAAGTAATTAGTGACAAGACTTATTCCTATTCAATGAAGATAAAAAATTGAGTTACAACTCAGTGAGCTCTAAGCTTACTGTAGTTCCGATGAAATCAGAAGACTTGCCTACATCTGAACGTGTTACATCAAAAAGTTAACAGATGTACACAGAGTGTGGGAATTAATGATCCAGAAAAAGAAGTTGCTGGAGGCCTCAAAAGACCACTACATTAAAAAGCTTTGGACTGTGCCAATGCCTCTATGCATTGTAATAACCCAATCTAGTTGATCTGGTACAAGAGCACAAGATGCTGTTGACACAGTTTTAACATGGTGCAAAATAAGTTCAGCTGTTTATACTTAGTAAATGACAATCACAAATACCTTAAAATAACTTTCCTATGCAAACAACTGAAGACTGTCTAATAATACATTCACATACACTCTAATGGAGTTGAGATAAGATCAAAGTTGCCATTGTGCGAGTTACAGCTTAGCTCATACAGGTCTTTCCTTGCATCAATTGATACCTGTAGTCAATGGGCCACAGAAACAGTGCTTTTAAGGCATCTCTAGAATTCTCATCCAACCTCCCTCTGAAAGAGTACTGTTGCCAACAGATTATCCATGCTAGACTTTGAAACCTCCCACTACGATGACTGCCATTTCTTTCAGTAACCTGTACCAACGCTGCCCCCCTCACCTTATGAAGAAGTTTTGTCTTACGTCCTGCCTGAGTTTCCCAAAACACCCTTTCTTTCCCTTGCTTTTCTCTTACCATCTACTACTACCACTAAGAATTTGGTTCCACTGCTTTTGTAACTCCCCAACCTTTGGCCTCCTCTGTGCCACATAGAAGAAGGACTCAACGCCCACATTTACTTGCACATCATCTCCCCTGTGTCCTTGGCTCCTTTGTAACCCTCCTCTACACCTTTTCCAGTTTCAGGTGGTAGACCAGCCTCTCAGCTAGTGCTGATCTCTATTACAAACAAGGTGCCAACAACAAATGAATGACTGAATCCTAGTTCCCAAACTCACTAGATTCACTTAAATCCACTGGATGGATAGGTTGTTTTGTTTTTTGGGGTCCCAGTGGACAAAGTAACAATCTGAAGTGCCAGAGTAATTCTAGCCCAATTAGCTCTATCCCCATCCAGTTCCTGCTATTTTAAATGTAAGAACCATCTTAGGAGGCTCTGACTATGCACAGAGATGCTGAAGGAATTAACCAGCTAGCCATGCATCTCTCTAAGGTGTAAGTATTTAGAGGACAGCAAGGAGCCAGATCCAACTTTTATTCACATCCAAGAGTTTGTGCTCAGATAGGTACCACAGAAAGTATCTACTGCATCTACTACTACAAGGAAAAGGACATAGGGGATGAAGTGTAAAAGTCTACAGTAGCTTTCCCTCTCTTCAGAATAGAGAATATGATTACTCCACATCAGTACAGTGAAAGTTCGAACTTCGAACCCGATTTAGGCATTTCCCATCTTATTTCCATTCCATCTCTGACTTTTTCCTACATTGTTCCTATGTTGCCGATGAGCACCTTCCACAAAAATTCCCATGTGCAGTGGACTGTACCCTGTATACTACCTGGGGGTTTCTTTGGGTTGACTCCCTTTTTGTGTCTGTAATAACACAGCTTAGCACTATTGTGAAATGAACCGAATGGTAGAGTCCTCCTTCACAGTCCCTTGATGCTTATTAACTCAAGTGCTCAGTGCTGTTGACTGAGCCAAAGGAGGACATTTGCTCGCAACAGCTTTTCTAATCACCTTCATGCACTGATCTCAAGGCTCTTCCAAGACCATTACTCTTTGGAAAGTCACAAGTGATGTCAAGTTATAGCAAAACACGCTAAAACTGAAATAGAATTAAAGCAAGGTACAAAGAAACATTCACCACAGAGAGAATAAAAAGTGAATCAGGTGAGAAGACACTATTCCTTTATTCTTTCATGTTGGGAAGTCAGCACTTCACGCTGGCTTTTAGCTTCCTTCTAGGTGAATTTAAAACTCATTCTATATTTACTGAGAAAGGCCAGAAGAATCAATAAAGGGCTCAGCTTTCTAGACCTGATCTTCTCACCAATCATTTCTGTCTCTGTTCTGTGCTAAGGGCTCAGATAAGAAGGCTTTGTTTTTGTTTTCAGTCTCCTTAATGGATAGGTTTCTTAATTACGATGGGGGAAAAATGACTGCAATTTTGCAGTGGTAAATTAAAATCAAAATGAGGTAGCAAAGAGCAGGGTCTGGAGGGAGGGGGGCAATCAGAAACAGCTATTGATTCTGAAATGATGGAGGAGGCCGGGGAGAGCATACAGACTGGAAAGGAGACTCATCTTTCAAGCGCTGCTCTTGCATAAAAACAATCAGGCAGCGGTGTTGGTTGTTGCTGAAACTTTAACATTAGCTTTGTTCTCAATCTGAATTTAAATTTTGGAAACACTTGCCTGTTCATAAGGGGATGGCTCCTCACACGAATCTTGAGATGATGGAAACCTGAGTGTGAAGAAACTTTTAGTTGTAGCAGTAATAACAAAATATTTGGAAATAATTTATTCTAAGAAAAAAACATCACTGTTCACAGCCAAGTAGGCAGAGAAAATGCAACATCTGTATGCTGAGCACAGGACAAGCTGCAAGATCTAACACCCTTCTCACTCACAGTTATTGCATAGGATGTCCCAGCTTTTCTTGAATAGAGAGGACTGATCTGGCATTGTCTTACCTCGTTGCAGTGACTGAGACCAAGTGTGGGCACAGCTTTCTGCCACTCCAGACAGCACACTTTCATATATTCTGGCCTTTTTCCCTTCAGCTTTTCAGCTGTTCCTTTAACAATGAAATCAGATGGTAGCCTGACGTTTTGTCAAATACAGCTAGCACCTGGACAGACTGTGCAACAGTACTAATCTTCTAATAACTGGTTTGTCTGACTGTTCTCATTGCTGTGATGAAGCCTGACTTCATAAAAATGCTGATTATCAGGTGTTTGGGGCATAGAATCAGGAAGATTTTAACCCCACTATTGCAAATAATATTCTCAATACAGTCATTCTAAATACAGCTGAATGCTTCAAATAAATAAGGCTCTATTTTCAGCACAGACAGCTGAAAACACCTTGGAGGTCCTCTGAAAGCAAGAGGTTTGTTGCACCATACAGGAGACATCTCTTCCACTCTTCACACTAACACTGGTCTACAAAATCCTCCCTCATCCCAATGCTGGTGACAACATGGTGTTTCTCTTGCTCCTCCCACAGGGGCTGGCATTTTGTATGACTATGTCCTTGTTCATAAGCCATTTTCCTCTCATTCTCCTCCAAGCAGTGCAACAAAATCTGTTATTTTCTTACTTCCTCCATCTTTGTAGCCACGGTTCTGCCATGTCACCTGTTCCCTGCCTGACTCCCAGCAGCAGGGATAATTATCTGGCAGTGAGAACTCCTCATCCTTGCCTAATACCCTGCCCTCACTTGAGAATGGCAGAAGCACACCTTTCCAACGACTGTATCTGTGGCTGCTCCTGCCTTTGACAGCTGATCCTGGATATCAAACTGAAGTGCAGGACAGATATTTCTAAGCCCTTCCTGGCTGTCATTGTGCTCTAGAGAAATCTGGATTTGGCACAGTGCTTGGATGCTTCAACACTTACCTGGGCCAAAAGTGGAATCAGTCCACAGATATCTCCCTCATCATCACAGGAGTTCTGTGCAGCACAGCAAGTCTTGTATATTCTTATCACTACCACTGTCTAATTCACTGTCAGTTCTTTTCCTAGAACAAAAAAAAGGACAGAAGTTAAAAGGAAGAAAGATTCCAGGTGAGCAAACATAAGAAGTGAAGATATGGCATGCTTCTGAACCCTATGACCTACTTACTCTTTCCCTGAAGCTTCAATGATCACTGCTGCTTTTTAGGGAACAGCAGAGGCTGCTTAATGCTGAAGGCTGCAATCCCTGGCTCCACAGACCTCTAATGCCTCCTCTTCCTGGTATTCACACAGGAAATGCTGCTTTTTCAGGTGATATGGAACCTACCAAGAAACCCTGTATCCTATTCTTTAAGTGTGCAGGTACTCAGTGTTGTTATCATTGGATATTCTTTTCTGCAACAGAAAAGCAGGAGAGAGAGAGAAAAATATTGGTCAGTGTTGCTTAATTGAGATCTAATAGCCAAGGTCAGTGCTAAGCCAAGAATAGACAGCAGAAGCCTCCCATGATATATTTTTGTGATGAGATGTTCATAGCACACAGACTGATCTATTATTGGTTTTCACCATGAAAAATTTAGCTATTGCCTGGAATATTCTCAAATCTATTGTGCATTATTTCCTTGCTTTTTCATTTAAAAATATGTTTCTAATGAGACCTCATGACTGTGTGAATTAGCAAATCTCTGCTGAGTAGAGAAATTGCTTCACCTTGCACAATTGTAGCTATATGTTCTTCTGCCAGACATCTGCAAGATGACAAAACCTGTTTATCTGAGTCTAGCATGCTCTTCTGGGCTAGAAACAAAAACCTTTAAAGGGAAAGGTGAAGACTCAATTGCCAATGTGCTACAATAGGCACATCTGTGAGGAAGAGCACTGAGCAGTTGCCTCTAGCAATGTTCTGCACATCTGTAATGTTACAGTGCAACAGAAGGAATGTGATGGTCTACAGCACCTCTCTGGTATTATGTGGCACTTCAACCTACAGGCTGGCACGACCTCCTACTCGCCTTGTTCTTTCCAGTATTTGCATACAAGTCTGTAAAAGATGCATCAGTGCTCCTCCCCAGCCCAATCATTTCCAGACATCTTAGGCTTCCTCCATTTTTTTTTTCCCCTCCACAGATCACAAAGCATCCTGCTCCTCAAATCTTTAACCGAGAACACAGGAGGGAGATGATTCACATGACCTCACAGACATGTGAATACTAAACCTAGAGAGCTGATGAAAGAGTTAATTCCTCTGAAGATGAAAGGAATAAGGTCTCCGAGGAATGCATCTTAGTACATCTATTCCCTAGAAGATGCTGCTCTACTTTCTTTGCCAGCGTCTATAGCACAGGATATGGTCCGATCCTACTCAGTAAGAACAGAGAACACAGTCTGCATAGGCATCACAAAAAACGTGAATACAATAGGTGCAAGGAAGCATTGTCTTCTGGTGCACGGTTACCTTGTGTCTACCTTAGAGCCTTCTAATACCTATCACTGGAGAGCTCCAAGCTCCTATTGCTGCTATGGTTGAAGCCGTTCACTGTGACGCTCCCTAGAGCACCTCTCTTGCAGTATGGGTGCAAAGTCCTCCAACAGACAGCTCTCTGCACACACACACTATGTACCTAACAACTGCCAACTGGCTCACTTCACTGCTCCTGAGAACACTGTGTGGATGGTGATCATAGCAGTTCAAACCACAGTTGTTCCATTTCTGCACCAGCAACTAGTGTGGAAGGTGCCCAAATAGCGGCCCTCTTTTACTACACCCCCATGTTCACCACTTCTTCAGTCCAGAGAGAGGGCAACACAATCCTCAAACCTTCTTGTAAGAGGAAGATTGGGTCCAGGCCTTCCAGAACAACATGCAAAAATAATTGCCTAGGAGCCTGGCATCTAGCATGGAAAGGAGAGGAGAGTGTGGTCGCCATGGTAATGCTGTGCCTCATTTAACTGCAAAGCAACCTCTCGTGTCCTTACATGCAGCCATTCCCACACATCTGCCCCGTGCATAGCACAGGCAGCAGACTGCACATGTAACCAGACACAGGCATTGCCCCTCTGCCCACGTCCGCCCCACACAGGGAGGGCACAGATATATTGTAACCTCCACTATCCCTCATATATGATGCACACAACACATACTTGCTGAGCAACACACATTCTCTCAGCTCTCTCCCACTCATGCACTCTCTGTCTCAAGAGAACGAGACAGACTTACAGTCTCAGCTCCTACAGCTATAGGCCCCTCTGCTGCGTAGGTATAAGATGCTTTATAAGCACAAAATCAATCAGTCTGTCAGCCACCAAAAGCTGCAGACTCTTTTCCTCCCTCAGCCTTGCCACAACACCTGACTATGGATCCTATGCAGATTATTTTTGGATGTATTTTGTTTCAGTTCCATGGGATGAGCACAGAATAAAGGCCCCAGGAAACTGATTTATAACAAGGCCATATGCCACTGTGCAGTACAAAACCCAAGGGAAGCTGATGGTTAGGTCACTTGGTGCTTCAGATTGGATCATGCTGCACTCACTTCTTGGCAGATAACCATAGGAAATCAACATCAATCCTGTTTCTCCTCAACATATCCTGTGGGTACCTGAAGGAAAATCCAACTCCCTGCTGATAGCAGGAAAGCAGAAGCACAGCAGCAACTCATTTCATAGCAAGAACAAAGTAGGTAGGAGCTGTGAGCAGCATCCCTACCACCCTACCATGCAACAGACAGGTATCAACAGATATCAGGTAACAGTCAGCTGTCATAACAAACCATTCAAACTCAGCTTTCATTTACATCACCAGACAGCCTGGAGTCCTATGCAGAGATGCCACTGTCACAACATATTCCATGAGTTCTTCAAGAAGGTGCTGGCATAGCTAGAGCTTAGGCAGTGCCACTGTGGCAGGTACAGACCAGCCCTCAGTGAGTTCAGGCAGCAAGTAGAAACTTCTCAAACACACATACATGGCAGCTCCAGCTAACAGGGCCTGTTGGGCCCGTCAGGCACAAAGTTGCTGGAGCCTGAAGTTTCTGTATCACACAGTACCAGTGTCCTTTTCTGCTCTGTGCTGCAGAGAGTTTTAATCAGCACTTGGCAAATGACTGGCATCTAGCAAATGATGAGGTAGCTCATACTGTACCAGCCACTGGGGTCCAAGCAGTTGCAACACGTTCCATTGCCACTACTTTGTTTGTGTGCTCTACACACGTGGCTTCTAAAATGCTCAGAAAACTGCCCCAGGTAATGTCTCCTTAGACTGCAGGCAGGATGCCTGCCCATATTCTGTTCTTCGTAAACCTCTCAAGCTCCCCCTGCTTACTTCAGCCCACTTTTGAGAGTGTGATCCAGTTAATGGAAGAGTGACCTGACGTACAAGCACACAGCTGAAGTAGATTTCCCTACCTGCTTGCTCAGCACCTCTGGACAAGGTGGCCCCAGTTATCCCAGTACTGGTCAAGATTGCACACACATCCTCCCCTCTCTCCAAGAAGGGATAAGCACATAATTCCCATGCATCTCCTTTCTCTGTTCACTCCATCTTCACTACCTGTATGCCTGACTATACCTGACCTCGGGTACCTCTCTGAAAGCAGAGGCCCCACGTGCAGCCCCACACAGAGGTAGAACCCGGGAAGGGTCTCTGCAGCCTGCACAGCCTACATACAGCCAACCAAGCTGACATCGCTCTGGCACAGAGAAAGGCATCTAATGTCTGAGCACACACTTCCCCCTTATGGCTATGTCTGATATAGCAACGGCCCAGACCTGCAGCACCTTCGCCAGGCTTGTGATTTTCCCATGAATGTTGAATATCTTTCTTACACTTGCCACACACACATCTCTCCTTCTTTTGCATTAGGGGAATAAACACAGAGCCACTCTTACCAGCCGGTCTGGCTGATGCAGATCAACACACACGGTGAGCAGCACAAGAAAGCAAGACAACTCCAAGCACTCAGTATGTGTCCTGCCTCAGATGTCACACTGTCCCTCTGACAGAATCTTAAGCATCTATCCCTGGTTCTGGGGCACACTTCCCCTACTGGAACATCTTTCCTTTCCCCAGATTGAATACAGCTTTTACTTTGATTTTGAATTGAAAGTTTTTGAGTAGATAGTTATGATTAATGATTCTGTTCAGTTTCTCCCTCTCCCTCCCATTGCACTGCATGGCTAAAGTCTCTCTCTTCTTATCTGAGTAATAATGTCTTTATCAAAAGGAGAATCAGCAGTCTTTATAAGTCTTCTGGTTTCCGGTGCCCATCTTCTTCTCTGGACTAAGCTTCAAGTAGCTGTTTCTCTCTGTTCTCCCATCACCCCAAATACCATATTTGTAATTCAAGAACAATTTGCTTCACAGGGAAGGTAGTTTCCTCTAACATCTACCCTATGACCACCTTACCCTTCCCCCACTCACCTCTTATTTCTGTTCACTGCTCTGAAGGAAAATGAGTCAATTTTCTGGCTGATTCTTTTCTGTTGGATCGTTGAATTGAACTGACCTGTTGCAGATGGACACTGAAGTACTGCATGCTTCACTCATAAGAGGAAGGCAGATATTTACTGATACAGATAAATTTGAACAATGAAGACAGCAACTTAACAAGATTCAAAATGGCTAGATATCCTTGACTATTTGCTATGCAGAGGGTGGGGGATGCATAATGAATCTAAGATCAAATCTTAGTGAATCTAGGATAGCTTAAAAACAATGAATCACTTGTCATCAGAAAAATGCAAAAAAACCTACTGACCCCTATTGCTAAAGGAACCTATATCACACTTACCAAGGATCTGTCAGCAATGCATCACCACATACTGGGTGAATTCTGCACAGGCATGAAATGACCTTGAGAGGTGTCCCCATTCAAGGAGAATTCTTCTCACTCTGGAAGTAGAAAGGTGGGTATATAAAAAACAGCAATAACAACAAATCTTTAAACCATATCTTCTATCAAGCTTTTCCTCCCTTCATCCAGGTTTTTCTAAAGAGTACAGGAAGGAGAACAAAAACCTGCAAAACTGTGTGGTACCCAAAGGGGGACAAACTTCTTCCTTCATTCCTTCTCCAAGCTAAGGATTGGTCACTGCTCACATGCTAGTATACTATCCTTGCCACCTCTCTTCTCTACAGGATGTTCTCTTCTCATGTATCATCTATGTAAAAGCATCAGGAAGGGATGAAATGAACGCTATCAACAAAGACATGTTTTCAATGGAACACTGCAGCCCCACGTGCCCTCCTGCTTCAGTCAGAGGACAATATGCCCAGTCCTGACTCCTACATAATAAACATATAATGCCTGTTGCCACTAATTCCCTGGCTGATCAAGCTCTCTGCCAAACTGACAGACTTAGCTGGATACCACAGTTTCTCACAGCTTTGGCTCTATGACCTTTATGGCAGCTCTTCAATGCTAAATGCCGAGGTGAGGAGCTGTGATTTAATTCCCTTAAGTTAAGGCATGTTCAAAGGTCAGTGACTCTTCGCATTCCTCTATGGACTCGTGCCAAGTGCTCAAGGTGCTCTCAGCTGACAAGAATTACATTATACCACAATCTTCATGGTCAGAAAATGGGGGCTACAGGGACATGGAGTTGAAGAAAAGAGGCTGTGTCGCAGTTCAAAAAAGAGGCTGTGTCGCTGAGCCATGGGACCAGGGACAGTGGCTACAAAGGAGAAGGCTTCAGCAAAGGACAAGCATCCTCTGATTCTCATACATGCTGCAACCAAAGGGCTGCAAAAGTCAGGAGCTGGCACAGAGTTTCACAAGAGGAACAAGGATAGCCACCCAAGTGACACTGCATGGAGCATTCTCTTCCACTCCCCTATCAGTAGTGTCAGTGGTCTACAAGGCCTTTTAGTTCTGCTCTTCACATAAGACCAGGTGAATAAGTGGGAACTTGACCGGTTTCCTGTGGTACCAGCAATATTGTCAGAACAAGGAGAAACAGCTGCAGTACTCCTTGAAGTCAGCCATAACACCCTCTGCCAGTGCTTCTACCCATTTCTCAAAGTGCTTGCAGCTACTGATAAAGGCCGCATCTGTTCTGAACTTGTTTGCCAGGATATTAGTGGGAGGAGCGTTTGGTTTTTCTTCCATATAACTAAGTCTTAGGCCCAGGCTATCAAAGGCATTTAAGTGCCTAGAAAGAAGTTAGGAATTAAACTACCGTGAGGCTCTGGGTCCTAATGAGGACGCAGTTATATTGGTATTGAATGTTTTTTGCTGATTTGGCTGACAGTGCTTGGAAAAGTTCTGCTAAAAAAAAAAAGAAAAAAAAGCACCCCATTCTGCTGACATAAGCTGCCTGCAAATAAGGAGGGCTTCACTGGTACAACTCTGCTGCTACAGCGATATCACACACATTTACATGTAAATTAGGGCTTTGTTTATTATGCGCACAGATGCAGCCTTTCTCCTCGTCTTCCATGGAGAGGGTAATGGTCTCACTAAACTGATTCTATGGATGAAGAGAGCAAGCCACAAAAAATGAAAAATAAAAATCAACTTATTGGCTCAGTGCTGACAGAAAAAGCACAGAACCTGGTCAGTGCCTACGGGAACAGGACTTTCTTCAGCGCTAGAGCTGGGGTGACAAGTGAGCATGCCATTAAAAAGGAGCCCACATCACATCAAGTATGCAGGATAAAATCCTGTGTTTGAGGTGGGAGAGCTAACAGTGAATGCTCTAGGGAGTCCCAAAACGGACAAGAGACTGAGGCCTGTTTAGGTGCAGGAAGCATTATCAGCAAGGAAACGAATCCAAAACCTAAGGACAGGTTCTACCACACTGCCTTACCACGCAGCAAACTGAGCAGCCATGGGCACAAGTGACAGTGAATGTCCATGGAAGAATACGAAAGCTGAGGCAATACAGACGACTAACAACATACCACAGGAACCACATATGAGACCAGAAGCTGCTGAGATTACCATGCTTCCAACCACTGTTTCAGTTATATACACACTTATTTTACCTCCATTCTGCCTGTAATCCTGCATCTTGACCACACTCTGTCAGACCACACTGCTGTTAACAAAAGCTAACACAAGACGAGAATGATGATAAAATAATGAGTTTCACCTCAGCTGTTCATTCCCAAATCTGCCATTCCTGCTCTTTTAACACAGCTCACTGTTTTTTGCTAGGATAGTTTTAACTCATATCAACTCTTGTCAGTGGTGAATGTAAGGAATTATAGCCTTTGTTGGCCCTATAGTGCTAGAGGGAGACTTGAGAGAGGACACATCACTACGTAGTTCCACTGTGATGGCATAAGAAAAGATTCAGACTTAAGACTCCAGAAAAAAGCTGGTGTTGCCAAAGGCTGGGTGAAACAGTGAAGGTGGGTGAATGTTACTGCTGGCCTTAAGTCAACTGTAACTAACAGTTCATCTCAGCTATGGAGAAATGCATTCTCCACTCTAAAGTACTACACAAGCCACTGATCAAATGAAAGACACATATCCAGAAGTTTGAACCGGGTGGAAGAAGGTACTTTCTGAATACTATTTTGTACTGGAGTCTTGAAAATGGAGGATGAGAAGAAAAACAGATAAATCACAAAGGCTTCAAACAAGTCTAGGATGACCTTGGCAGTCAGCCCCAATTGAAACTTGCAGAAAAACAAATCTTTGGTACAGTTAGTTACCTACTTCTTTCTTAACTGAAGGATTAAAGCTGTACGTAAAAGGAGTAATAAATGTAGGTGGTTAAGTAGGTGGTTAAAGTCATTAATCCCCTCTAATAAACTGGATTCCCGCCCATGCTTAGTTTTGCTGGTCAACACCCAGATCCTACACACATCATCTACCCCATCCTACATCAGTTTTATTATGGCTCATCAGACCCATATTCATACACATTTTTCAGTACCTACATCCTCTCAGGCCTCTTGCATCTCCAATCACAAATCTCCCATCCTGACTTGCTTCCCATTTCACTGAAAGCCCGGCTAATTTCTCCAGGCAAACATAGAAATTCTGATCCAAAGATTAGTGAAAAGGTGAAACAAAAGCTGTGGTGATTCTAGAACTGTGGCATTCACCACAGAAGGCTTCAGGGAGACAGAGAGAGTCTTTCCAGAAGCAGAAACAGAACTCTCAGCTTAGCTAAATTTAAACCAGCTAACTACATTGTTAAAAAAAATAGTGGTACCTATTTTCACTTGCCTGCTTGCAGCAGAAGGAAGCAATCTATTGTGAGCATTCAACATTTACCTAAGCTGAGGACAGAAGAACTGTCACTCATACACCAGACCAGCCAATCTCCCAAACAAGCAACATTCCCTCTTAAGGGCTACTCCAAGTCCTCTCCAGCTTTCCAGGAAATTTAGCTATTGTCTTGACAGATTCTCCTGGGACACTATTATTGCTCTGTGTTTTCTTAAACTGCTATTTAATTAGCTATGAGATCCCCAAAGAGCTTTCCATACTCCTGCTGATTCTTTCCCTAAACTTCAGACACATGTTCTGCCATTCAGAACTCGAGCTAAAATTCAGTGCCTCAGTCCCTGAAGGCTCAGTGCTAAGGTACTGTAACTGTAAAAGAAAAACAAGAAACAAAACCAACACCCACCTCACAGCACTGCAGAGGTCTGCCCAAAGTGTAGCTTTTTCAATTACACCTTCAGCAGTGAGTTCACGTTTAGTTCAGCTTCACCCGGAGACTGAAGATGAAGGAGAGATACTTGGAGACTGTGGACTGTTCCTTCCCAGAGCAACCCACCTGCTACTAACCGCTTTGAATGCAAGCGCTGAATCACGACTTATTCTGCGTGAATTGCAAACGTGAAAGCAAAGATTTCGGCTCATTTCTGACTGTAGCCACCTCGAGATGTTCGATTCCCCACAGAGCTGACTTCATTCACATAACTAGTTTTGTCTCAGCTGCCAACTCTCCTCAAAAGAAATTATAGCCCACAGACATAAGTTCTGACAATCTCTAATTATTGTAGAAGGAAGGCCCAAGTTCTGTTTGGGACACGGAAACACAAAAATTTTTCTGCTACCTAAAAATAAACGTCCCACTGGTTACCTAGCTGCTCCTTCCTGAGTTTGTTTTCTGCTGTTCAAACTTCACAGCTCTGTGATCCCCAAACCTACAGATGATTAGCAACTGTATGCACTGATTCATGCCAGTGATGTAAGCTCTCTATCGATATGAGCTCGGAGTGCAGCAATCCCTGACTAACTTGTTACTTATGGTCTACTCTTCCATTTGACTCATTTCATTTTTCTTATACAGTTTCTTGCTTCATACAGATGGCTCAGTAAGACTATTTGCTTTGCCAGCTCACAGGTAAAGAATCTTAGAATCATTAAGATTGAAAAGACAACAAAGATCATTTAATCCAACCATCAACCCATCACCATTATGCCCACTAAATCGTGTCCCTAAGTGTCACATCTACACTTCCCCTGAAAACCTCCAGTGACAGTGACTCCACCACTCTTTGCAGCCTGTTTCAATACCTCAACACTCTTTCTGAGAATAATTTTTTTTCTAATATTCAACTTCAACCTCCACTGGTGCAACTTAAGGCCATTAGCCCTCATCCTATCCCTGTTACCTGGGAGAAAAGACCAGCCCCCACCTCGCCACACCCTCCTGTCAGGAAGTTACAGAGGTCTCCCCTGAGCCTCCTCTTCTCCAGACTAAACAATCTCAATTCCTTCAGCCATTCCTCTTAAGGCCTGTGCTCCAGACCCTTCACCAGTTCTGTTGCCCTTCTCTGGACACACTCCAGGTCCTCAATGTTTTTTCTCGTAGCAAGGGGCCCAAAACTGAACACAGTACTCGAGGTGTGACCTCACCAGTGCCACATACAGAGGGATGATCATCTCCCTAGTCCTGCTGACTGTACTATTTCTGATACAAGCCAGGATGCCATTGGCCTTCTTGGCCATTTGGGCACACTTCTGGCTCACGTTCAGCCAGTTGTCAACTAACGTCTTCAGATCCTTTTTCTCCATTCAGATTTCCAGCCACTCTGCCTCAAGCCTGCAGTAACACATGGGCTTGTTGTGACCAAAGTGCCACTTGGTCTTATTGAAGCTCACAAATTGGATTCAGCCCATCAATCCAGCCTATCCAGATCCCTCTGCAGGGCCTTCCTACTTTCAGGCTGATCAACAATACCTTCCAACTTGATGTCATCTGCAAACTTATTGAAGGTGCACTCCATCCCTTCATCCAGATTATCAATCAAGATATTAGACAGGGCCAGCCTCATTGCTGACCCTCATGGAACACCACTCATGACCGTTTGCCAGTGGATTTAACTCCATGCACCACCACTCTCTTGGAAAAGCTCTCCAGCCAGTTTTTACTCAGCTAAAAATATAGCTGTTTATAAGCCATAGGCTGCCAGCTTGTCCACGAGAATGCTGTGGGAGACAGAGCCAAAGGCTTTACTAAAGTCTAGGTAAACTATATCTATAGCCTTTCCCTCATCCACTAGGCATGTTGCCTGGTCACATAAGGAGCTCAGGTTGGTCAAGCAGGACCTGCCTTTCATGTACTCATACTGGCCAGACCTGATCCCCTGGTTGTCCTGAACATGCCAAGTAATTGCACTCAAGACAATCAGTTCCAAGACCTCCCCCAACACCAAAGTCAGGCTGACAGTTCCCCTGTAGTTCCCCAGATCCTTCTGACCCTCCTTATAGATGGGCATCACATTAGCAAGTCTCCAGTCATTTGAGACATCCACAGTTGACCAGGGCTGCTGATAAATGATGGAAAGTAGCTTAGCAGTCACTTCCACTAGGTCCCTCAGTATCCCCAGGTGGATCCCATCTGATCCCATGGACTTGTGACAGTCTCCATGGAGTAGTGAGTTGCTAACTAATTCCTCCTGAATTAGGTGTTATTCTCCTCCTCATCACCATCTTCCAGCTCCAGGGGCTGAGTACTCTCAGGATGGTAAACACTTTTTTTCCTGGAGTATCAGCAGAAGCTCTCTGTTCAAGCAGGCTGGTCTTCTCCTGTTGGGACCTAAAAGGAGGTTCAGAACTTGAATTTGTTCTGAGTTTATTTAGATCATCTTCTGTGCAGCCATGTAGTCCAGAGACACAAGCTGCAATCACCCATATACACAGGTACCTCATATGTCACACTGAGCCTGATCCGAGCTGCCCACAGATATGACACCAGGAGCTCTGTGGGATGTGCTTGATGCTGCTTATGGCATCAGCTGTGCCTGTGATGCATCCCCATGCTGGGACCTGTCCTCATGGACATCCTGGGCTCTTCTGTCACTACAACCCCAGGGTAAGTGTGGCTTTCCCTCCCCCTGTTCTGTACCAGAAGGGGAAAGGTGTCCCTCAAGCTCCATGTTAGCCTGGTTCATTGCAGAAGACAGGGTGGGTCTGAGGCCCCACGTGCAGAGAAGCACTATAACAGCTGCATGAGACTGCCAGGTCCTTCAGGGGTTTATCAGCAGGTTCCTTAATGTTTTTTCTTTCTTGTCATTCCTAAACCAAAACTGAAACCATTGTATTGTACGAGTCTGTGCTAGTTGTGTTTCAGGACAGTCTGCAGGTGCCCATGTGTGGAAGGGGTCTGGGCTCTCTCACTGAACAGGTAATGTAACAGTGTGATCCAATGCCCAGCAGCAGCAGCAGCTTGTCCGCTCCAGAAACGAGGCATCAGCAAATGAAACTCCTGAGTACACAGTGGGCAGGGGACAGAGGGTGTTGCCTCAGACATTCCCTGCAGGTGCTGGCTGATGGGCCATGATCCCATGGCACAAACCGGCCAGTACAATTCAATCATTTCTGTTCAGGTGGAGAGGAGCAGGAAAGAAAATACCAACAGTCAACCACGGCAACAGGGGGAAAATCCTTCAAAAAAAATGATATAGTATGAGGGTCCCTAGTACACCTCTCTCACTTGCTCACTCATTTCCTTGCTTTTTCATTCATAATCTTCTTTACATTTCCTCAGCAGTAATTTCAGCTCTACAAAAGCTCTCTGCTCCTTCTCCAGAAAAAGCTCAGCAGCAAGAGCAGTCCACGTGCTTTACCAACAGCACTAACTGCACATGCAATGAAGCAAGTCCACTTGCCACATACATCCAAATGCTGAGCACAGGCGATTGCTGTTCTGATCATTACAACCTTCCTAGCAGCACCAGCTTCACAGTCCTATCTTGTAACACGAGAGAGGGGACGTGGCCCATCCCATCCTTTGTCTCTGCTTACTGAAACCAGGTGAAGAAAGAATGTTTCTCAGACAAGTCTGTACGTGCTCCAGTGGCAGTCCGGATAGGGGAGCAGCCACAGCCCGTAAGAACAGGAATATGGCCTCACACAGATCTAACTCTTTGTGCCCTCACACCCAGCCTGGACTCGCAATCCTTGTGCCTGTATTTGTATCCTCATTATGAAAACCTCTCGTGTCCATAGGCGAGTCAGAGATATGAAGCATGTTGGACATGCTGCTCTGCCCATAAATGGGCTGAAAGAAACTGTAAAGCTCTCTCAAGCCTTCCTCATGAAAGAAAAATGACTTCCAAAAAAACTAATTAACTTTTGCTAAGGACCCTACATTCATATCTAGCTTGCAGTGAGATTCACGACAGAGGCCCCAGGATGCAACTACAACACAGGAGAAATAAAGAACAAAACCCACTATCAATAATAGCAAATTAGAAGAGGATGAGACTATTCATTCAACTTCATCCACCTGCTAAATTTGCATTGTGCTGAGATTTACTCTGGTTGTTTCAAATTACATTCTAGTAAATACTACAGCCCTTCCCTCTCAATTACTCTGGAGAAATCAAAGGTCAAACTCTTCTACATTTTCAGTATGTACTTAGGCACTTTAGTTTTATTGCTCTCCTCTTACCAGCTGTTTGGTGGTGTGGTTTTCCTTTTGTGGGAGTTTGTTTTTATTGGTGGTACCAGCAAAATCTGGGAATTAAACTTGCCAACCCAAATGACAGGTTGGAAAGCCAACATTATTTCACTGCAGGACTGGGTGCGTGGGCAAGCATTCCCACTCAGCGTGCATACCTGTGATCCAAAGCATAGAGATTGTACACATTTTAACATGGGAATGTTCATACAATTTCTATGAAGCACCTGCCTATTCCTGGAATTGCTGTACATATCAGAATGTGGTACTACACATGTACTCTGTTAATTTAAGATTTGAGTAGGATGTCTTTGGTGACAAAAGGTTGCATGTTACACAAACCAGGTGCCACGTATCTTCAGAAACCTATTTACAAAAAATATGGCTGTTGACTAAGTTTTTAACTGGTGCTTTGATATAGTTATGGCGCTTATTATCAACCCCAGCAGAGAAGTTTAACTCTTCCACAGAGTTGGTGGAGTATTGAGTCTCTGCTTCTTAGGCTGCAGTTGTCCTCCTTATTATCTAGGAACAAAAACTTTCCAAAGAGAACAGTTCCACTGAGGTGTTCAAATTACTTGCTGAAAGCCCTTAATTTATTGACAGGGAAGGCACAAAATCTATTAACAGCTATCAGAGGTGGTTTTTTTTCATTTGTTTCTTTTGAGGGGAGCTATGACAGTAAAGAAAATCTCCCAACCTGCAACTCAGCAACCACTTCTTGCTGCTTTCTCCATGCTAGCCCCTCAGGCTGTAAACAGCCGTTTACGAGGGTTGATAGTGATAGGACAAGGGGGAACTGTCTTAAACTGAGACAGGGAAGGCTTAGGTTAGATATTAGGAGGAAATTTTTCACACAGAGGGTGGTGATGCACTGGAACAGGTTGCCCAAGGAGGTTGTGGATGCCCCATCCCTGGAGGCATTCAAGGCCAGGCTGGATGTGGCTCTGGGCAGCCTGGTCTAGTGTTGGCGACCTGCACACAGCAGGGGGGTTGAAACTAGATGATCACTGTGGTCCTTTTCAACCCAAGCCATTCTATGATTCTATGGTGCTGAGAATTGGCAGAAGTTGTATAAAACAGGGCACAGATACAGATGCTTTTTGGTTTCCTCTGGTGTGATGTTTGCCAGCTCAGACAAGTAATATGAACCCTCAAAACTGAGGACAGAGCATTTAGTTTGTCTGGTCTCAGGACAAATGTATTTCCAAACCCCATCAGAAAATTCATAGTCAAACATATAGTGAGTCTAAACACAGGCAATTATCAGCCTACCAGCAGCCAGGGTACCACCCCAGCAAGGCACTCAGGCAGACACAGCTTTAAGTCCCCGTGTAAACGCTACTGACTTCAGCTGTGTGTGGAACTGGTCTGCAGGGTTTGTCTGTCGGGTCACCTGCTGTCCAGGCAAATAAGGGCCAGAACTGCTCCTCTCCCTGGCAATCCGAGGGCATCAGCAGCTGACTTTGACATCTTAAAATCGTTGCTTGGTGAATCTCACCCAGTAGCTCTCCCATCCCAATGCTCACTGACGGCTTCTTTTGTCCCTCACGAAAGCCGCTGTGACCCAGCCCGAGGCCAGCTCGCCAGGGACAACCCCCACGTCCCAAGGAAACCCATTCCCTTATTATTTCTTTCACTTTGAACAACGAGAGCGGGCACGGCGCTTACCGGCCACAGCTCTCCTCCTGCTCCAGCGACCAGAGCACCGTTGGGAACTGCAGGAGCACCAACTGGAGCAGATGCGCACACGGACAACCATCGGCGCGCCAGCCCGCCCAAGCGCCCCATTGGCTGCCGCCTCAGGCACCGCCCTGCTATTCCCCCTGTCATTGGACGCAGCCCGCAGTCCGGTTCGCGCCCGCCCTCCGTCTCGTGCTGCCATTGGTTTCCTTATCCCCTTCTCTTCGTTCCCGGTTCTGTCTCTGAGGGCTGATTGGGCAGCTCTCACCATCTGGCTCCGCCTCGCTCCGAACTTTCTGCTTTGCGACTGGCCGGCCGCTCCCTTCCCCTCGTTCCCCGCTCGCTGACGGGCGTGCTGCTCTCCCCATTGGGCCGCGCCCCCACGCCCCGCTCCTCCCCCCGTGTTCCACAGCACGCCGCGTTCAGTCGCCGCTCGTCTCTTCCCCGAGCGTGACGTCTCTGCCGCCCATTGGGGGAAGCAGCGGCTCGCGCTTCCGGTGCGGCGCGGCGCGGCCGGGTGGGGGCAGCGGAGCGGGAGAGGCGCGATCGTGTCCGGCAGCGGCGGGATGGAGCGGCCCGAGCGGGCTGCGGCGGCGCCGGGCGCTCAGCCCCGTGCCAACGGCTGCAGCGGCGCGGCCCACGGAGGGCTCCGCAACGGCTACGTGCGCGGCCTGCCCGCAGCCGACACCCAGGTCAGCGCGCCGGGAGTGTCCTGCCGCCCGGGCGCGGCCGGCAGCGATGCGAGGGAGGAGGTGGACGGGAGGGGAAGGGAGAGGGGGGGCAGGGCAGCGCCCGGCTCGGGAGTTCGGGGCGGGCGAGGCAGCGCCTCCGTGCTGGACTCTGAGCGGGCCGAAGGCAGCCGGCGGGCCGAGGGGAGAGCTGGGGGGCTGCGGCGGAGCCCCGCGGAAGTTCGGGTCTCGCAGCCCGGTAGTGGCCCGGAGCCCGGGGGCCCCGCGGGTAACGGCGGCCGGGCCGCTGCCCATGTCTGGGATGCCTAGCCATCCGGGCTGGCCGTCCCGTGCCGTTGGGTTTCTGTGGCTTTAAGCTGGAATCCCGCTCCCGTGTAACAGGTCCGTGCTTTAGCAGAAAGCAGCAATTAGTTCCTTGATGCTGCTCTGTTGCTACAGGTGCAGTGTGTCCTCTGAGCAGGAGCTTCCTAATCCGGGAGAGTGAAGGGCTTCGTGCAGTGCTTCTCATCTTGCTGTGTTATGGATGTATTGCTAGGCGTTTGCACCTTCACAGTTCCAGTTGTTGTCCTGCAGAGCACCCAACTTTTGTGTGATCATGTTAGTGGTTCTCCCAGAAGCGGTCCCAGCAATATGGAACTTATTTTATCAGAGGTCTACACCTGATACTGCTGCTGGAGAGAAGCTTTCCCCTGCTGATGTCCTTCCTATTGCTCCCTATTCTCCCCTGCAGTTCCTCAGGGAAAGTTCATGCTGTCACTGAGTGAACCAAGTTGAGAACTGATGCAGGCTAAAGGCACGCTTTTTGTTTTTCTTCCCGGGTTTAACCCAGGTCATTTCCTGCGTTTCCTTCCCTGGGTGGGCACTCATGGTCTCTCCCTGGCACTCGGGAGCAGATAGCAGCACACTGTTGGGAGTGAACAGTCGGGGGAGGTTACGACACCTTTTCTTGGCAGCTTATACAGGTTTATTGTTGAGGAAGTTATGGCACTGGCAGTCTTGCTTTGCAGGCACCAAAAATTGCTCACTATGAAGCCTTAGGTTTAAATCTTTGTACTAAGCACGAGTAGTGGTGGTGTGTGTTCTGTTGTTCTTCTTTTCCACCCCTTCCCCCAGCCCATTCCACACATTTTAAGTGGAGGTTCTGCTTTAGAAGAACAGCAAAGAATGGAGTGAGGGAACATTTTCTTCAAGGATTGTATACAGCTGCATGTTTGGAAAACGTGAAAGATGGAGTATGTGAATGGAAAAGCTGCTGATGTCAAGCTGAAGAAGTTCAGTGTGTTATGAGAATTCATATTCATTTGTTGGCTTGTGTGTGATAGTGTGTTTGAATATGTCTTGCAAACCAAAGGCACTTGAGATGATCGCTTCTAGAGAGAGGAACTCTTACTGTAGTGCTGATGATCATTAAACATCTTAACAAAAAGCTGAAGTCTAGTCATGCAAGGTGATTATAAGAAAGCTTTAAAGCTTTCTGGCACCTGCTTGTTGATCAAGAAGTTGTTTATGATTAGAAACCATGTGTTCCTTTCTCCAACATCTTACGTGGTCCAGATCCCTGACTTGAGGGTCAAAGTGTTAAAAGTCCCTTAATTGATGCTTGGGACTGCTCAGGGCTACTCATAGTTTACAGGTTTGTTTGTTTGTTTGTTTTTCAAATATCAGCTGTTCTAGGAGTTTAGGACCCCCAAAGATACTGTCACAAAAACAACAAAGATTTGGCTGTTTGGCTTTTTTTTTTTTTTTTTTTTTTTAAAAAAAAATCTTCATTGCTCTGTCTCTCCATAGGAGAACATGTTAATGCTTATCGTGCATTAAATATATTTGTCTGTGTAGGTAAACGTTTGCATGTATGTATGTACCACGTATAACACTTGAGAATATGCAAGTGGCAAAGTCTGTGGAATGCAAAGTAATTGAGTACCAAAAAGGAGGTAGCTTATAGGTGTAGTAACTGGGTAATAGAAAAGAACAGAAAAGTAAAGGATAGACAGGGAAAAAGATTCTTTTGCAAGAGTGCCTGTTTGGTGCCTGAGAGAAGTAAGAGGCAAGAAGAGAGGTAAGGTCTAGAGAAAATTAATATGTTGGTGGAAAGAGGAAGGGGAAGAAAAGCCTTTGGTATAAGGAAGTGTTGCAAACGCTGATGATTTATCTGGAAAAACATGAAGCTTGTGAGAGTATCACTCAGATACATCACCACACCTTCCTGTAGGGCTATGTAGGACAGGCAGACTTTATGTCTTTTTAACAGTGTAGAAAAATAGTAAGATTAACTGTACCTAAGATGTCTGTGCTGTAAGTTGCTCAAGTAAGCTTTATTTTATTCAATTTTTTTCCCCTATGAAAAAGTTCAGGTTCAAGGGGATTATCTTTACAGCACAAACTTCAAGTTGTGCTTACAGCTCTCACCACAATGAGAGACTGATATTTAAAATTGAATGTTCTCTACTGCCATTCCATCATGAACAGAAGAGGGTGGGAATGTTCACCTTCATTTTTAAATGTTACTTTGTCTCATGCTGGGATCTAAACTGCTCATCCTTTTTCTTGCTAAGAGAAGAAACCTGCCTGCTGAAACTGTGGGAGCTGACTTTGGCTGCCTAGGAGATAATGAAATATTATCAGTAGCTCAGAAAGGAATAATTTGAAATTAGGATTTCAGCATGTAAAGAAAATCATTCTGTTCAAGTACCGAGATAAAGAAAGAGCTGTTACTTTGCTTTGCTGGGAAGTCCTGTATTCAAAGTACTTTGATTCTGCAAACAATCAATCTCTTTAGAGATTCAAATTCAGTGAGTGCAACAATCCCACTGTAAGCTTTTTTTGTTAAAACAGGAACAGTAAAAATGGTTGAAGAAACATCTAGCAATTAAAAACTGTGGAAAGTTAGTGAAAAAAGTGAGCAACTTCTGATGCTGTGTACGTTTAAGAGCGCGTGATTAAAATAAACTAATATTTGAGTTCTTATGCTTTAGTGTAATACCACACTAGGTAAGATGAAGGCCTGACGTCCCAGAGAGTATTGTCTTGAATAGAGGAAATAAACATAACTGAGAGAAAGAAAGCAAGTCAAGTAAAATAATAGCACTCCAGGTTGTGTGTGATTCTGCTTTTTCTGTTCTTCTGGTCTCTTGGAGAGGGTGCTGTGTGGGCTCAGTAGAAAAAACAGTAGTGAAGTTTTATCAAGGCACTTTGGAATGCTATTTAGAGTGCAAGAATAATCACTTTTCCTTTCTGTGATGTGATCTTAGGCTGGAATATGTTTCTCCAATGCAGTGTCTTTCTCTGAAACGAACAACTAAGGATTTTTTTTAAGATTGTGTTAAAATAAATAAATTCTTGCTTAGAGCAGGGAGATTGGGACCTATTTAGTGAGACAAGATGCCCATGTTGACTTATTGTAATCTGTCTGCTACTTTGAACAGAAGTTCACTAATGTGTTTTTCTGGATTTCTTAATTGAGCTTCTCACATTAGGATGGCTTCTCTTACAGTTTTAGATGTTGCTGAAGAAATAATCTCAAACTAAACAAACAAAAGAAAAAAAATGGAATATAGGGTTGAGATTTCAAGTTTCTAATTTGTTGTGCACAGTACTTCTAAGTCAGTTACGTAAGTGTATTGTACAATACACTTATACAAAGAATTATACAAAGAATTTTTAAATTTCTGGATGATTCTAGGTTTTCAAATACTGTGCTAGAGTGATCTCCAGATAGTGTATTACAGACATCCTTTAGTAAACAGGGTTTCACATGACTTCCTCAGGAAGGGAAGAAATACTTTGATTAAAGAGAGGGGGATGACTGAGAAAGCTGAATTCCTTTAAAACTGTTACAAGTCCTGAATTCTCACAGCATCAACACCAGCAGCATAAGCTTTTTTCTCGTAAGTTTGGCATGTGCATGCTGAACACAGCTTCTGTGGTCCTTTGAGCTTGCAATTAATCACAATGCACAAAATCATCTCATGAAGTGCTTCAGGGTGCAATAGAATGCTGGCTCCATCCTCATTTTATAGATGCTGTTGCTGGAATCGGATTGAGACTTCTTTGGGAGACTGTACTTCGGAAGAGGAGAACAAATACTGGAAGTTTTTCTCATTACAGCGAGTTCATGATTGCAGCGATATGAATAACCTTCGTTCGAGGTGAACAAATAACCTTCACTTGAGATGAAGGTTAAGATAAAGATTTTTGAATAACTCTGTCTGCTAATTTTATATTAACATAAGAGGTTTGAGTATGAAATTGGTTGGTTTTTTTGAGCCTGTGTGCAAATTTTAAAATGCAAGTACTTCATGACAGACAGAAAATGAATGCTCTTGGATCTTAAGAACTAAATCTCATGAACATACTCACGAGGAAGTGAGAACACATGGAGCACTGTGCCCGGTACTGAGCTTCCCATTAAGATAGTCACGCATCCTCATCGGTCTATGAAACCATTGGAGGGCAACAAGAGGCTGAGGAAACTGAAGCATACGAGGTATGAGGAGAGACTGAGAACTACATTTATTAGCCCAAGGAGGAAAAGGTCCAACTGGTTGGTTGGAGGTTGCAGAGAAGATGGTTCCAGGCTCTTGAAACTGTGTGGCAATAAGATGAGAAGTAACATGTTATTTGGAAGAGTGAGAAACACTGACTAGATACTAAGGATGTTGTTTTTTTTTTCATGAGAACAGTAAAATCCTGGAAGGAGTTCCCCAAGAGGCTGTGGTCTGTCCTTGGAGGTGTTCAAGTCTAGGCCAAATGTGGCCCTCAAGACCCTGCTGTGCTCAGACCTCCTCTGCGCTAGGGGTGGACATGATGGCCACTGGAGGTTTCTTCTGACCGGAACTAGTCCATGATTGCACAGATAAACTCCTGGACTTTAGGAATGTGCCCTGGGATAGACATGAGTGTTTCATCCTTGAACCCTGATAAAAATGTAGATGTTAGGGTTTTTAGCATGTATTCTGAGGCTTGTGTCAGGCACAAAGAAATTTATTGCGTTCTGTTTCTAGCTCGGCTTTTTGATAATATGTTGCATCAGTAACACAAAACTGAACGGAGTAGAAAATTGGCTGACCTAGAAAAGACTGTGATCTCCTTCAGATGTTCTAACTGACAGAACTATTTCTGAAAAACCCTATCTGTGCAGTGAGGATACTTTCCTAATAACAAATGTAATTATTAAAGTCTGTAAGCCTTTGTGGAAGGAATAGCTAAACACATCTTTCTAGCTAATGAGTATTGGAAGCCATCATATTAAATTAGTGACTGTAACATCAGTGTCAGACTTGTCTGAAAATTTCTTTATCCGTACTAGCATAAGAACAAGCCCACAGTATAAGAACAAACCCACAATTAATGTGACTGGCTTCTCTTAAGTCTGTGTGTGTTACTGAGGCCAGTTTGAATCAAATATTGAAATAATGTTGAAACTACCATTTTAAATTAAGCTACTTTGTTCCTTAAATGCTCCAATAACATTTTATAACTATATGCAAAATCACTTTTTGTTAAAGCATCTACGTGAGTGGGATCATTTTGAAGCAAGTTGTTTTCCTGTCTTAAATGTACAGCAAAAGCTGTTTTTCTTAAGTAAACATCATACTTTCAAACTCTTGACCAGAAAACCAAAGCTTTATTTTGACTTTTTTCTATTGACCTCAGTTTCTCTAGGAGCACAAATTGGGAGCCGTGCTGAAGCTGGGGGCAAAACTCCCAGCCTCCATTAAAACATCATTCCTTGAGAAAGAGCTGCTCTGCCTTGAGAAGTGCAGCCTTGCTGACTGCTTATAGCTGAAGAGGCAGGAGCTGAAATATGTAGGAAGTGGTGGGTTTTAGAGTTTGTAAAAACCTGAGAGCCTGTGGCTTGGTCTGTTAGTGATCCACTGACTTGTTCTGTCTTTGAAATTCTTCATTGCACACTTAATAACTGAATGTATGTAAGGCATGTTCTATCAAAATGCTGTGTATGTTGGACTGATTGAACATATTAGATAACGTAGTAGATCTGAGGTAACAAGATAAACTATCAGGAAAAAGTGTATTCTCAGGAGAGTTCTAATGGTCAGTTGTATACATGTAGGTCAGTACTAATCACAGGCAAAAATAGCTTTGATTGTATCACTCATTTAAAAAAGGAGGTATACATTTAAACTGTGAACATGTGTGAGGGATTTATACTTCTTGCGTGGATACGGCAAAGGCATCCTAGTTATCAAAGGAGTGTCAAACTTGTTGGGAAATAATATTTGCAGATTCCAGTGTTTGATAATCTGCACCAACAAGAAGAAATACTGAAGTGGCAATACACCCGAGTGATAAAGTTTGTTGTGTTAAAAAAAAAAAAAAAAAAGTACCTCCAATGATATTTTTTATCTTTCTCCTGAAAGATTAAAATGTGACTCAAACCAGTGCCTTCTAATTTTGGTAGTGAATCTCAGTGTTTTTACCATTGCAGCAGTTTGAGATGTGAAGGCTAAGAACAAAGCAGCACAAGAAGAAAGTCTGGAGGTGACAGGGAGGAGTTAACACAGAATAAGTAATAGCTCAGGTGAGGCTGCCTCTGGGAAATTACCATTTAGTGCTGTAGTTTCTTTCATTCTGATTCTCTTGATTCCATATAACAAATGTGACTGCTTTTGAGGTACATGCCCTGTCTTTCCATGTATTCCCTGTAGCTGACAGGAATCTTTGACAAAAAAAAAAAGCAAGCAACATTGGGAAGTAGTAGTATTATACATCTAAAACCAGAAGCTGTATGACTCCTAGTGGAATATCTGCAGTATGTGTGGTATGTGTCATCAGAAGCTGCTACATTTTAATAGGAATTTTGCAAAGTTGTCTTCCAGCAACTTTTAAGGCATTTACATAAAATCACTGGGCTCATCTGGCTTTTGTTTTTCCTTGCAGCAAGAAGCAGAGCAGTTTAGCAGTTTTTTTAATACGGAGTGTTGTGGTTTTCCTAGGATAGCAGCATAAGTGCTTATGGTGTTCACTGTTAACTGTTTTGCATGTGCTGTGCTTCTGTAGCATCTCTGCCTGAAGTGTATGCCACTTGTGCAGGGTATTTACCATGGCAAATGTTTTTAATAAACAACTTTAAAAGATTCATTGATTAAATCCTGTCTGTACTGTCTGCACTGGTGTCTGTGCATGTTCCTGTGCTTACACATGGCTTTTGTCTTCTTGCAAAACTTCTGTAATGGAAGTTTATGTGCTGTCGTCCTGCCCTGCAGTTGAAGTTTGGCTTTTGCATGCTCCTCTGTATCCACCTGTTTCTGCCATGCTGACTTTGATGAGAGGGAGCTCTTAGCCTAACTGGCTGCTGACATAGGTGTAGTACATGCCCTGAAAGCCCTTTCTCTGACTGACCTTGAGAAATAAGCTTTTCATTAACAGATAGGTTAAGAATAATGCTAGCTTGATGTGTCCTGTTTTGGCTGCTTGCAGTGGGAACTTGATAATGCAATCTATCTGTTTGCTTGATTCTTTTTCTCCCCTTTGTAAATCCATGATAGGGTGACACATGGAGGTCCTTCTGTGAAGACCTGTCCAAACATAGAAAAAGGGCAGTTGTGAAGGTGCAAGTAAAAGCAAGTTTACTGTTAATGACTTTCAGTTGCATTTTTCCCTTACTTTGATAACTCTGATGGAGTCATCTGTGCACCTAATAAGACAGCAGAGGTCTCTGCTGGTGAAGCATGCAATTAGCTACATATGTAGTTGTGAATTTATGTTTAGTGGGGTGACTTAAATGAGAACTGTGTCTGTGTAGAAGACACTGCTCTGTCCCTGATGTCAGGTGGCCTGTAATCGTGCTAAGAGCTACCAATGTAAGAATGTTACGTGAGAATTTGTTTTGTACTTGTCATTGAAGAATTTGCCTAAAGTGAGACAAGAAGCAAAACCTTTTCTCTGTGGAGCTGGAGTCTGGTTCTGGTGGTCCCTGAGCTTAAGGCACTGCAAGAACTGATGCTATCTGTAGGACAGAGTGTTCTTTAAAGCACAACTTTGCACAGCGCTTAGGTAAGAATGTAAGCTGAGGCGTGCTTACAGTGTGTGTGTACATCCATAATCCCATCCTCTGTACCAGAGACGCTATCATGATAATTGTAGGAATTGTATGTAGGTCATTCCAAAACTAATGACTCCTATTTATTTCCATGGGAATCACAACAGTTACGAAGAACGCTATAACACTACTTGATAGAGCAAATTCTCAGCTACAAGATGCTGTGTTTTTGTTGTTTGTTTTTTTTTAACATAGTCACTACCATCAGCTATTTGCTGCATTTTTACCAGCTGTGAACAACAGCCTGCACTCATCAAAATCTGTACCAGCGGAGGATGACCTGCTGTTGCCACTGCTGAAACACATCACCCAGTGCCTCAGTGTGCTCACATCCACTCTTTGGTCTCCATAAACATTCAGCAAGTCTTGATGAATGTCAGTGGGTGCCATTTTTTCTGCCTGGAGGAATTCGGTGACGCACTTTTGCTTTTTCTTCACTCCCATGTCAAACACTGTTTTGTCAGGCTGTCCTTCTGCTCTGTATGAGCACAGTGGTAGAATAATACCAGGAGGTGAAATTAATTTGTCTTGAATCGATGCTTATATTACTTAAAGAGTCTTTCTTAATGAAATGTTATTTTTGACAATGCAAGGCAACCTTAATTTTAGCATTTTTCACAAGCAGGGGAATCTCTAAAAGAGAAAAAGTGTTACATACTGTTTCTGATTAGAACTGATTTATTTATTTATTCATCAGTAGCAATTGGTGATTAACCTCAACTGTTAGTTTGTAACCTTTTGTCTCTTCCTGAGAAAGGCATTAGAAGCTTTGATGTGATCTCCATTTATTAGGTGCTAAGCCATTTGAGTTGTCACTGTCATCTGTCTGCTCATCCAGAAATGAGCAACTACTTACAGACAGCTATAGGTAGTAGATGTTACACATCTCCAGAGTAGCTGCTATTCGGAGCCCAGGCTGTCAGCTTGAGGACACCAAATTCAACTGTAATTCATCAAGTTTTGAAATTGTAGTAACTTGGGAGCTTTGCTGCATGATGCAGTAAAACTTTGTGGTTTCATGAATTGGAGCTACAATAATAAAGTTAAGAGGTCTTGAGTATTAGGGAAGAGAAGGCACTTGTGTTTTTTTTCCTGTGCAGGGTTGACTTACAGAGCCTGCTGATTGTCGTTTGCTTTTACCCCTCCCCAGCAGCTGTTCATTCTTGTTTGTTGAGATCTCTTAAATGAGTTTGTGGAGCGGTGCTGTGAAGATTGTTAGAGTCTAATAAATAACTTTCTGCAAATCACTGTATTTGTAGCCTGCGTCAGTTCCATGTTGGAGAGATGCTGTGCTGAAAGTCAGGTTAGCTTTCATTGTGCAAGCCAGAGGGTGGTGCAGATGGCTCAAAGTGGGAGTGAGTGGGACAAAGGGAGACGCTTTGGTTGGCACTGTTTGTGAGGAAAACATACTGTGAAACTCTGGCCTTGATAAAACTTTTAAGTTGCCTTCATCTTAGCTGCAGTGTAGTAAGCCTAGGGGGATTTCTACACTTGTCCAAAATTTTCTAACTTAAGCCACCAGGCAGCATGTTTTAAAACTACTTCAGTATTAAACCTTGCCTCAAAGCACTGCAACTCTGTTATTTATATCTGGCGTAAGAGCAGCTGCTAAAATACATTTCTACAGTATCTTTGTTTTGTTTCCACGCATGTACGAGTACTCAAGTCTTGACAACCACAGTCACTACACTGTGAAATTCTATATTGCTCTGCAACCACCTGGGTGTGTGTTGGCAAAGGAAAGAGGTAGAAATGGGTATTGGGGAAAAGGTAGTGTTGAAGTTCGTGCTCAGTTATTGACTGTGTAGCTATAGCTTGATTGTATCTTATGAAGCTTCTAAAAAATAAAGCTTTAGATAATAGTATCACACTTGAAATACAGACTTGCTGCAGCATCTGGAATGAACAGATGCTGGTTTCCAAAGAAAGTATTGCATGGAAAGCTTGTGTGCTTTAATTGATTTGTTAGCTGTTAAATAAGTTACTTCAACTCTGGCTTCCCTTCCCATATGATCCTATGGATGCCATGCAAAAATGACCTGTACTGTTCTGCTGGGTATGGTTATCATTCCTTGAGGTATTTAGGACCATCCTTTTCCCTAAGCGTTGATGTTTCTTTGGTTACAATATTTTAAAATAGACTCCTTATTGTATTTGCCTATAAACTGAAATTTGAGAACAGTCTACAGAAATTCAAACATCACTGTTGACCCGGCTCTTCTTTCAGTGTGCTGTTATTATTAATGTAGTAATTTATTGAAGCTTATCTTGGTTTCCTTCTTGTCGTCCAGCCACTCCCTTGCACATCAGGCAACACCCTCCATAGTAGGTTTGGAGAAAGTTACAGAATTGTATACCAATAAGTAGCCTAGTTAAAACTGTGACATTCTTACAGCTGTGGTGTTGCCTTGGGTGAGCACTTGCCTTGTTATTTCAAATATTTTCTGTAACAGTCACCAATACAACACATCAACCATAATTGAGGTGCACACCTATTATGCAACTGGTCAAATTCTTTTTTTCGGGAGATAGCTTTTAGGTAACAAGATGATGTGCCATGGGGATTTGATGCAGAAAGCTTTGCTCTGTTCTGTGTTCTGACATATATGCAATGTTGAGGCTGTGTATACAATGAGTTGTTTGTCTGTGATGCCATGTCCACCACATGGATGAGTACAGTGGTTATGTCAGCATCTTTAGGCTTAAGGCTATGGAGAAACACAGAGGATACTTGTTTTCTTACAGCAGTGTAGGCTTCCATAGCAGAATCTTGTTTGAATATTGTCCAGTTCTTTTGGATCTCATAATCCCGAGAATGCATTCTTTATCTTATTGAACTGTTCATTTCTGTTTCTGGATTTCTGTGGGTTTTGTTGGATTTTTATTGTGGGTTGTTTTTTGGTGTTTGGTTTTGTTTTTTTTTTTCCTCTTTAGTAGGTCTTGAAAATCTCTGCTCTGTGAATTCGGTTATTTGAAAGTCTTGGTGGATGAGGAGGCTTTTTCACACCAGCCTTGTATATGGAGACTAACAGTGTTTGTCATGACTGAACCTAGCTGGAAGAATTAGGATTTGGGCGAGGGGAGGGCAGAATCAGTTACAAGATCAGAGGGATTACTCAGAAATGCCTGTTTGATGTTCCTTGAATGAGTATCTTACAGCTGCCTCTCTTTAAATTTTTACTTCAGATAGATCACATCGTGCACAATGGAGGATTATACAAAAGACCTTTCAATGAAGCTTTTGAAGAAACACCAATGCTGGTTGCTGTGCTGACCTATGTAGGCTACGGTGTTCTCACACTCTTCGGGTATCTGCGAGATTTCATGCGGCAGTGGAAGATTGAGAAGTGTCAAAATGCAATAGAAAGAGAAGAACAAAAGGTAAAGACTGAGAAATGTCAATGTGGAAATTGTGTGGCTAAGGCCTCTAGTTTAAGTATTTATTTGCAGAGCAATATTGTTCAAAATTTTCTACTGTTCTCCTTGTATCTGAAATGCTCTGTGTGTTATGCTGGTACTGTGGTATGGTTAAGCAAAACAATGTTTTTTTATTTGGGTTATTTTTTGGTGGCATAGTTATATGGTATGTTTTACTGGAAACTACATCAACAATTATGTCAATGTGCTGAGTGATGCCTCGGCTGCAGAAACAAGTGCTTCAGGGAGAAACACCTCGTATGCCAGCACAAGTAGCAAGAGAAATGCTTCTTGAAGGATCAAGCTGGTGTTTCACAGCAGTGGTATGCTTTCTGATGCTGTTCTGGTTGCTGTCCGTGTTTTGATTTGGAAACATTCTTTCCAGCCCAAGTATCTGTAAAGAGAAGCTTGCAGTAAGAGCCAGAGTGTAAATTGGATGATTTTGAATTAACATGAGATTCAAAACGGTATTGGGTTAGCTGGTGAGTAATTTGAGGCACTGACTCACTGATAGCATTTAAAGAATTTTAAAAGCCTTTTAGTGAAAGTTTCTGTTAGCAGTTAAAAAGTCTTGCCATCTCCAGCAGTTAGTGTAATACCGATAATCTTAAATTGTTTTAAATAATTTTTAGAGGCCTTTAGTCCCCACTCAAGTTACTGTTAAGGAGCTGCCACTTAAACTGGCAGTTTGTAAGCTATTTCTGCTAACTCTCAGTGTGAGCTGTCCTAGCGTAGTGTGAATACCAGTGAGGTTTCCTCCGAAAGCCAAAGTAGATTGGCTTACTCTTGCTGACCAGGGTTCTGTTTTTCTCGGTCACCGATCCAGCTCACAATACTTCAAGGCAGTTTGTTTTTCGCTTGCTGGTTTCTGGTTCTCTAGGCAGCCACACAAGCAGTTGGAATTGGCTAGCAGAAAATGAGGGTGGGGGGAAGCAGCTCAAGAATGTAAACAAATTACTAAGGATAGGAGGGTGGAAGGAGGAAAGACAAAAGACGACTTCTTTTAGAGGCAGCATGAGGCAAAGTTTGTATCATGCTGTGGTAGATGAGATAAGATGCAGTGCTGATGCCTAAAATGATTTCATGGTAGCTTCTTCATATACTTATAGTAGCTTGTGGTAGAATTAAGCTGTCTCATGGTAAGACACATAATTCCAAAACAGAAATATTCTTTCAGGGATTTAATGAGGAATAGATATTTCATGTTTGTTAACAGTGGGGAAGCTAAATTTATACTATTTCCAAAACTAACTTCTGGAATCTAGAAGTAAAACTTTTATTCCCTTTCAATATCCAAAATCTGAATGAATATTGCAAGCTGAATCTCCATTTGTAACTCGATGCATTGTTTAATTTGAGCTACTTTGGTTTATATCACTTGAGAATATGACATCTTTTCTACTTATATCCTTGAAATTGATGCAGAAAAGAAGAGCAAACAGCTGCAAAAATATACCAGTGCTGGATGTTAGGAGTTTAAATATTTGTACTCATGATACTTGAGGATTAAAAAGAAGTAACTGAAAGATTGGCTACTGTATTTCTGTGAAACTCTTGTTCCCATACCAAGGGGGAAAGGTGCCTGCTTACAGTAGCCTTTTTCTGAGAGTGGTGATAACTGTATGTTCACTTCTGTTACAGAAGACCTCAGGCAGCAGTTCTGATGTAGGGGTAGGTTATTGATATTGGGTTCTCCATAAGGACTGTCACAGGTGACACAAGCAGAGAGTTTGTTAGCAACTGATTATCCCAGTTCAAAAATAAATTTAATCTTAATTTTTTTATTTTCTAAATTAATTCTAGCATTGCATCTTCTCCTGAAAGGCTTCTGTTAAACAAGTAAGTTTCCCAGACAGATGAATTGAAACTCCCTGTGTGTTGACCTTGGCTTTCAGGGAAGAGCTGCAAGTGCTGTGTTTTTGTTTTGTGCATAAGATTTCTGTGGCTGGATCTAGTGAGAAGCACTTCTATCTGAAGGCTCAATTTGCTGTGTATCATGTCATGGATAGGCCAGTCTATACTGCATATGGATGGAAAATAAGAAGTCCTGTTCAAAAAAGTTCAGGAGTGAAAGAAATGCCAGTGTAGTGTACTTCCCTAAATCATGTTTTTAGTGCTTAGGAACAGCTATTTCTGATGCTGGACAAATAGAAAAGTGATCATGTTAGATCCAGAACTTGACCTCACATTTTGATGCTTTGAGCTTTTTTGTCTGCAAATGAATTGATGGTAAGATGTTGCAGTGCACCCAGTGTGGGAGCCAGGTTTTGTTGTGGTACAGGGGAGTGCTCAATATCTTGGTTTGAGACATTTTGTGATTTTCGCATACTTGAATCTCTCAGGCAACTGGCTGACATCCCTACTGTCCTTTAGTAAAGAGGTATAGATACCAGCGTGCAGGAAAAGCTTAAAACTCCTGTTTTTTAAAGTTAATATATCAGAGAAGCCCTGGTGTAGTTTCTATCAGATTTAGGTTCAGTGACCTCTTTATGTGAAGTACTATTTCTATTACATGAATCTCAAATTGATTATAATTTTCTTAGCAATCAAGCAAAACAATTAGCTTTAGTTTTCTGAAATAGTTTATAAAACACTTTGTAGGTGAAGAGCTCAAAGCAAAGGCATTGGAAGTAACTGTGTAGATTAGCAGTATGAAGATGTTCTGTGTGAGCAGAACTAAATTACACTCTGCAAGGAAGTGTCCCATATAGGGCCGAATGATGCGTCCTGAAGTCATGGAATTGAAGTATATGGGTATTTCTCATGGTGTGTTTCTGAAAACAATTGAAGTTAACAGCACTGAGTAAGCTTCAGTCTGGAATGTGGTTTTAGGAAAAAAAAAAAAAAAAACAAAAAAAAAAAAAGAAAAAAAAAAAAGGGGGAGGAGAAAAAAGCCTTGTGATTTTTTTGTTTTGGAGAGCACTTGATTTCAGTAGCTAAGTTCTTGCTGAAACTGTTACATCATATTGTGTGCACCAGAACTAGAAAATGGAACTGGACAAAGATAACTGGAAGAGTAGGATTTCTAATGCATGTATGTTGGGACTGCTTCTGACAGTGGGTAAATATCTTGCAACTTATTAGAGAGCAGCACAAAGCAATGAATGATTCTAGAAAAAACTAGTATTTGCCAGCACTACACAAAAAGGTAAAGGCTTTGCTAATGTGGATTACCAGGAGGGTGTAGTCATTGTGTTTTGGCATCAGTTCAAATATATCCATCTGGGCTTTTCCTGGAAACTGGTATGTGTAGCATATCCTGTCAGAAACACTGGTCTGTTTTAGGCATGGGTGGGTGGAAAGATAAAAACTGCCAGTTACCCTGGAATCACTGTATGTGTACTCAGTTTAACCTGATGCTCAGGTGTAACTTTTTCAGTAGCCATGCTTGTAGCATTTCATAGGTAAAAGGAAAACTGCTTTTAAACTTCTCCTGATCTGATTTACCTACTAATTACGTTGTCTATTTTGTACATGGAAGCAAACTGTCTGAATGGGAGTGCTAATTCTTTAATGTACCTCTCTGTGCTTGACAGCTTCCCTGTGCCAACAGTATTTCTGGTATCTGAAGCTTTCAAACATTCTACAGTTGGATTTGTGGAGACAAGTACGTTTGTGGTGGTGAACTGGAGAGTTCTGCTCAGTATTGTCTTAGCATCTGCAAAGCTCATTGTAGGCCTGCGAGAATATAAAAAATTGCCCACAGTTGCTGCTGGACTTTTTCTTGTCTCACATAGCAGTGAGATGGAAGCAGCCTTTTTCATTTTTTTTTTTTTTTTCCTTTTAGAAGCCTGTTTGTTGCATTTGCCTGCCTGATTTCCATTCAGAGTTTTGTTTTATTAGGGGAGGGATGCATTAGGTGAATTGCAGGTAAGCCTTGTTGGTGCTCGTGGCACCATCTGTTAGCTTAGATGCAATGCTGTAAAAACTTGGCTCTAAAAGCGACATAATTGCTGTGTTTGCATGTTACTGTGCTCCAAGCTAATGGTTACAAAGCTTTCATTTTGACCTTCACTTATATTACTAATTAACAATATGATGAAATCTTGGATTTACGAGTTGCCTGTGCTAAGGCACTGCACCCCAAGGGAGAGCTTTATTCTTCCCTTGCTTCAATTCCTTACTGAAGTTGCTATACTTTTCAGGCTTATGGAAGATCTCTAGTCCTTAAGTTTATGCATCTGGGGTTCTTTCACTATTAATGTTCTAGGTTTTTAATGCTTCCTTAGCACTCCTAAAAAGTAAAGCTAGTCTCCTGTATTGGACGTGAGTTCTTTTACTCATAATTTGTTCCTTGAATTTCTGTTAATTTTTGAAGCACACTTTTTTTATTTATCTCACAATAATCCATAAGGTTTAAAGAACTTCACAATAACGTCTTCAGAATTTAAAGGCTATGTTGCTTGTCTTGTAAGATTGTACTTGCATTATATCTTGGTGATATCGGCCTGTTGTGGGTGCCTATCTTTCTCTCACCAGTTGAGCTTGTTAGTCTTCCTGCTTTGTCACCTTGTTTCAAAATGAAACACGATTTATCTGATTAGAAACATGAGGTAAGATTGGACTGTATCAGCCCAGGCATACCTGTTTGAGTTAGAACAATGACTAATTTGCAGCCTCCATTCCTTGCCAAGAACCTTGGCTAAAATTTCAGTTGACTTCCTGGGTCACATAGTGTGCTTCAATAACTACTGCAAAGTCACATTCTTATGCAAAGTGGGTAAGAAAAGCTGGAAGTGGTTAAAAATATCTGAGGTTATAACTAAAGTTCAAATCTCTTAAATTTTGGGTTTTTTCTGTTTTTTGTTTTCTGCCTTTTTTTTTTTTTTTTTTTTTTTTTTTTTTTACCTCCTCACTTCCTCCACCCCTATGAAAGATGCTGTAATAGAGCTTTCAAACACTTACCAGTTAACTATTCGGAATCTTAAGTCATGAATTGGGATCTTAGTGTATTGCTCCAAGTACTGTCGTGCTTATCACCACTCTGTTAGAGTGAAGTAGCTATGTGACTTTTCATATATGAATTAAGCTTTTGGATGTGTTGATGTTTTTTTCCACTGCAAAAGGGTCAAATCTGTAAGTGCTTCAAGCCTGAAACCTGCCATCTTTTTGGGACAGTGAGATACTGAAGGTGAGGAAGGTTGAAGTTGTGTTACTTCTTCAGAAAACCAATGATTTTCCAGAGGATTGTAACATTATTTGTTTACTTTCCACCTTATTAATCCAATTTGATGGAAGGCCTTCAGAGAAGACATGGCAAAAGTGAATGCCAAACTATACTTGAGTAAAGGAACAAGGAAGAAATAATTCAGTGCATCGTAACTCTTTGAAATCTCATTCCCATTGTCTTCCTTTGCTGAGGAAGGACATAGAATGACTTGGGTTGGAAGGGACCTGAAAGGTCATCCAGTTCTGACACTCCTGCCATGGGGAGGGTCGTCCCCAACTAGATCAGAGCCCCATCCAACCTGGCCTCGAACTCCTCCAAGGATGAGGCATCCACAGCTTCTCTGGGCTGCCTGTGCTGGTGCCTTGTCATCTTCTGAGTAAATAATTTTCCCCTAACATCAATCTAAATCTTCCCTCTTCTAGCTTAAAACCATTTCCCCTTGTCGTATCAGTACTGGATGGTGTAAAAGCTGATCTTTATCTTTTTATTCTGTGAAGGGGAGATCACTGGCTAAATCTTGTTTTTCCATAATTGAAATGATGAAAAAGAGTATCTTTGTGCCTTCTTGGTGTGTCATTATGTGCAAGCATTTCAGAAGGGAAAGTAGATGCAGCAACATTTACCTAGAAGCTGTCTTTCCTGTGCATCTTCAGGCAGGAGGATGTAAAAGGTGAATCTAGATGGTTTGTTTACTCTAATCTAAAAGTTATGAAACTTGTTATGAAACCGTAAAATGGGGAAGGTAAAGGAAGGAAAATGTACTCTTCCTTCAGTTGAGCACTGCAATTAGAAGCTTCTCAGTACTTATTTGTGTGAATTGTTATTAAAGAAACTGGTATAAATGCTCCCAGTTCTGCTTCCGTGTTAGAAATACCAGGCACTAGTATTCGGTCAGACAGATCTTCTATCTTATCCTGCCACCTAATTGAAAAATGCCTCTCTCCATATTTTCAGTTATGTTGTGAAAAACAGGAAGAAATGTGATGCTGGCTCTTTACCTTTGTCATAAGTCTACATTTTCCTTTTGTAGTGTTTTACAAAGGCTTGTTTTTGCGACATTAGCAAATGAATTCTGTATTGTTATGATCACTGAATGTCAAACTTCCTTTAAATTTAATAGTAATGATGGAATCTCATGAATTTCAAGCATTTTAAGTAGGCCAGAAAAACACGTTCTTGAGTGCTCAGATGTCCGTGCTCTCACACTTTGGGTGACACACAAGAACGTCAAACTGTTTTCCTGAAAAAAGTTGGAAGGGAAGCTGGAATTCAGGAAACTCTCGTGCACAGAAAAATCCTGTGGGACTTCAGTCATGATAAGCTGTGGAGAACAGAGGTGCCATAATGAAGTTTAATTGTTTGGCTTCTGAATAAAAAAAATGTGATAAGTTCTAACAATAGCTCTGTAATAACAGTAATGCTGCTTTATTATATGCTTTTCTAACATACAGAAAATATAATAGAGTGCCTCAACTTTCTCAGTGCTTTCTCATTTCCAGGTGATGTTACACTGGCACATGCTTTGTGAAGTAACAATACTGTGTTTAACAAACTTTGGTTGGAATTTTTTTCAGGACTTAAGAATGAAGAGTTCTCAACTTTTTCCTGCATTTTCTTGATTTATTTTACTTTATTTTACAAATTACATTCATTGATTGGGAAAACACCTTGTTCCTTTTATTACCAGTTTGCTGTATTGTATTGTTTCCTTTCATTTTTGATGTGTTTCAGGACTTTGTCCCATTGTATCAGGACTTTGAAAATTTCTATACCAGAAACCTCTACATGCGCATTCGAGACACCTGGAACCGTCCAATTTGCAGTGTGCCAGGGGCCAAAGTGGACGTGATGGAGAGAGTTTCCCATGACTATAACTGGACATTCACGTGAGTCAGATTGAAGAAAAGGCTTCCACCAGCTACTTCTAAGTAGGGTCTCTAAAAGCACATTGAAGGCTTTGAGGTTAAAGAAGTGATGAATTATGTTTATTTTGAGATTTACACTGGCTGTTTTAAGCCACGTCTGGCCACCAAGATGACTATATGATCTTTGGTATTAACACTTACTGATGATTCTGCATGCATTAAGATTTCATATATAGTCTATGAAATCTATATTCCAATGGTAAGATGTACGCTTTTGTGTGTGATGCACAGAACCTGGAGTAGGTCCTTTGGATTGCCTGACTTCTCGTGCTCACTTAGAACCAGTCCAGACACTTGTAAATTTGTGAAACACAACCAAAAATTAAGGGCAGATGTATTTTGTTGTCTTCTGTTTTTTTGTTTTTATTTTTAAATTGGAAATGACATAGCACGAGGCTTGACATGAAGAGGTTTGCAGCATAGTATTTGGTGAAACTAGTCATATTTTCTTGGCTTTCAAGGGGAAAATAATTAAAACTTCTTTTTCCACTAAACTTCTTTTTTAATCTCCTTGTCACGTAGCATCAGCACAACAGTGCCAGATGTGTTTCCTTTCCATGGTTAGAGGATATCCTGCTTGAGGGGCTGCCAAGTTAACTGATCTAGATATCTTATTTTCTAATTGGACAGCAAATTGTGTGTTTCTGAGATGGAGGAGGAACAATTTTGAAAACAAACTGTTTGAAAATCCTGAAGTAATATTTGATACAATAGCATACCTGCCTTTTTATATAGACTGTTGCATGAACTTTCATTTTTAGTTTGCAACTATGAGAGAAGGAGAATGTGTTTTTTGTTGCTGGAGTTTGATAATGAGGATCAGTGCTGAAAAAATTTAATTGTTGATTTTATAGACTTTTTACTGATGTTTCAGTACATACTCTATGAAACTCAAAGAAGAGTCTTCTGGCTGAGTTTTGCAATATTGTGTGTCCTAATTTTTAATGTTTTTTTAACACAGGTACACGGGGAGAGTGATAAAAGGTGTTATTAATATGGGTTCTTATAACTACCTTGGATTTGCACAGAACAATGGGACTTGCCAGCAGGCAGCAGCTAAAGTTCTGTCCCAGTATGGAGCTGGGGTGTGCAGCAGTAGGCAAGAGATGGGTAAGTTGGAGGAAGATAGGACGTTCCTTCAATGTTTGTTTCAAAGTATTTAATTTGATCTCAAATCTTCTAAACATTACTTATTTCAACTCTGGAACTTTAGACTAAGCAATAAAGAAATCATTGTTTTAGTGAAGATAAATTGGCCTTCTGGGTTTAGTTTATACAGCACAGCTGTTGATTTGTTAATGTTTACAGTGTTACTGTCTGGGGTTTTGAGTAAAGACTGTACTGGTTGATGAAGATGTTTACTGTAGAATACAGCAATAGTGAAAGCTTTTAACCCTGAATTTCTTCTGTTTAATGTGCAGGAAACTTGGACAAACATGAAGAGCTGGAAAAGCTAGTTGCCAGATTTCTAGGTGTGGAATCTGCCATGGCATATGGCATGGGATTTGCAACCAACTCTATGAACATTCCAGCCTTAGTAGGCAAGGTATGGCTCAAGTTACTGTTAAGAGCATATCTAACAAAGACTGTGGGTCCAGTTTTCTAAAACCTACTTGTCTATTTTTTTTTACTTCCGTGACAGCACCTGCAAATATTCTCTGTGGAAACTAAGTCACAGAAAACATTGCTAGCTTTGCAAAAATCTTTGGGCAGCAGCATCCTACGGACCAGTAGCACTCCAGATCTTGAAAGAACAGCTTAGCATGTTATGGCTTGTTTCCTCAGGCTACCTGTTAGTATAGTAAATGGTGGTTCATTGACTTAAAGATATTTTTATGCTCTTGAGACACCAAGAATTAACTGTCATTCTGCAGGACTTCAGTGGGTGGTGAAACAAGTAATTATTTAAGCTAGCAGCAGTTGTGTGTCTTTATTTACCACATTAAGGCTGCAAATCATTTCTTAGCCAGTCTTGCCTGAGCCAGCTGCATTTATGTTGGATTTTTTTCCTTTGGTTGTTTGGGTTTTTTTGTGTTCTTATATTAGCTCTGAGCAATTGAGAGTTTAAAGGTGTTGCGTGCTGTGAAACTTAACTTTTTCAATATCTTTCCCCTTCCCCTTCTAATTCAGGGCTGTCTAATTTTGAGTGATGAACTGAACCATGCATCTCTAGTACTTGGGGCAAGACTGTCAGGAGCAGCTATTCGAATCTTTAAGCACAACAGTAAGTATCAAATGGTGGACATTGCCTTTCTGCTGCGTCTTCAGATCAGATGGAAACTCTTTTCTAATACTTACATGAAATCCCATTTCATGTAAGAAATCAGTTGCTGGTTACCTGAAAGGTCTGCTGCTGACTGCTGCTACTATTCAGTCATTTTGAGTTGGAAATTGTTTCATGTATTCAGTCTCAAATAGTAGGGCTTAGATCATTAAGATGGGCTGACTTGCATCTCTGCATGTGAATAACACCACATTGCTCTCTGGCAGGTTTACAGGCAGTGGTGTTCTAACGTAGCTTCTTGTTACCTGGTTAGCTCAGCACTGTCAAGCTCATCTAATAGTCCATGTCACGTAGTAACGTAGTCTTGTAGAGGTCTAGGTTATGATTTGAGGCAATAGGAAAGTTTTTAACTTTAGGATGAGATGCTAGCATGGTCCTACGTCTAGAGAACTTTAACAATAGAGATGTCATGGCTAAACTTGACAACTGTGTGCTCATACAGTGTAGCACAAAAGGGATTTCAGGACATGAAGCATTGATTAACTGCTACTTGTGTGTATTTTGAAAACAGATACTTAGAATTGTCATTTTGCTGGTTTCAGCTTCCTCCAAAGGAGGCGTTTTGTTTTTCAAATTAAAAAAAAAAGACTTTCTTCTTCTTAGTCTCAGTGACAGATACACTATCTTCCTAAGTCATGAAGTCACTACCTTCATTCTTCAGTTACTTATAACTCGTAATGCACTTTTTATGTTATCATTCTCTGAGATCACGTTGACTCTTCTTCCTTTGAAATCTCTGGTGGTGACAGCAAAGTTTGGGTGGCTCTAGTTCTTTTTCTTTCCTTGTCCTACCAGGTGGTAAACCCTTTACTGTGTTTCTTTGTTTATTGTTTATTGTGTTTATTTAGTCTTTCTTGCTTTCTTATTCTCTATTGTTTGAGTGCTTTTCCTTAAAGAAGTACAGAGAGTACTGGTAACACTTCATTATTTTTTTTTTTGGTCACCATTCTTCATCAGTCTTGAATGCAGTGCGTTTTGGTTGCTGGGCAAGATCACAAAAACTTTGCACTCATCTTCTGTGTTTATATAGGCATATTTCTGAAATTGTCCCATGTTCCAGAATTTTAGGGAGCGCTCACAGAAATATAGTCCTGGTTATTATATGAGAAGGACTTAGAAGCTCTGGCATTATAAGGAAGAACAGATGTGGGATTATAGGGTACAAACTAGCAGTGGTGAGCCTATGGGTTACTCTAGAAACTTTCTACGTGTTGGGGATCCATGAAAGAGAGTGGAATAGCAGATTAGAATCAGAAGGTAAAATGCAAGCAATAAAGTGCATGTATTCTTAGTACTATCTTGTTATGGTCTATGCTGCTTTAATTAATCTCATTTTTTCCAAGACACGAATGGCTTCACTCATTATTTTTAGAAATTTTCATTTTTTCCCTACTTCATTGTGTAGTTTGTCCTTTTTATTAAGGTTAGACTTGTTTTGCAATCCTTCTCTTCCTTGAAAGATTAGAGCAGAAGGCATTTACTCTAGTATTTTCCATAACTGCACTAAATTCATCCTTTTTTTCCATGGGGGAGATAACGGAGAAAGGGATTATTCCACTGTTTATTTGATCTTTGTCTTTTTTCTGATCACTATTTCTAACAGTTAAGTTGACCTGTTTTATTCTCTAATTTGTAGTCTAGTTCTACTTCATAAGCTCCACTTGCTGCTAAAATGGTTTTAGTCTATTGGTCATCTTTTTATGATTTATGAGGTTCTTTGTGCCCTTTTATTTGCTTGTTTCTTGCTCAACATTTTAGTTTTTATGGCTGGATTGCTGCTATCTCTGTTTCTTCCTCACGATTTTTTATCTTCAGGACTAATTTCACATGTATGCATTTGTTTATGTTACACTGTTAGGTGTACTTGGATTATGTCAAGTGTTTTTAGTCAAACCTAGTAAGGTTTCAGATTACATGTCTACTAACATCATCATCCATCTAGCTTCTGGTATGCTTAGCATTGTCATATTTCCTGCACTCATTCTCCCTTTTTCCTCCCTGTTTGTTTTTGTAGTTTCCCGTTCCACACCTTTTGTCTCTTTGTCTTTTAAACAGAAAATCCTTGTTCTTCACTTTGGTCAGTCTTCTACTTTGGCTGATTATCTTTGAGCTTGCTCCTTATTTCTATACCTAAAGACACTGTTGCCCCTTACATTCCTTTCTCTTTTCCTAGCAATGGTATGCCTTCCTCCACCCCGTATTCATTCTTCCTCTGCCCTCCTAGTCCTTCTTTGCAACTTGTGCTACTGCTTGTACTTTTAATTTAGGATGGTCAAATTCTGCATCAGAGTTTGTGTAATCACCCAGTCCCCCTGATCTCATCTATAGGCCTGCAGCTAGATGAAGCCTATGCTTACTGATTTATGTATGGTCTCTCTTCCATACGTAATCCATTTGTGTGTTTTTGGAGTGATGCTATCTTTTGTCATGTTAGAGCTCAAGCCAGAAGCTGTTTCAGTACCATTTAACAGTAATTTCTGGTGCAGATATGCGAAGCCTGGAGAAGCTGCTGAAAGATGCTATTGTGCATGGGCAACCTCGTACACGGAGGCCCTGGAAAAAAATTCTTATCTTGGTGGAAGGAATATACAGGTACAAACTATACTTCATATTCCTAAGACCCTCTGCATATGGTCTAGCTGCTTAGTGTTTGGGTTCCTTTGTCAAATCAAACTGAATATTATCACTTCACAGTTATTTCATGGATCTCTTATCTGAGGTTTAATTGAAGTATGTATGCTTCACATCCTAAACTTTTTGTTGCTAGTATGGTAGGTGCACCTGGTATTATCACAGTGCTCACCACGTCTAGATCAGGTTTTAGAAGTTAATCTAAATTGATATTCATATCAGAGCTGAGGTCTTAAATTGCTTGTCTGTTCCATTCTTACTGTGCTCAGTGGATGATGCTGATGTGAATGGAATTATGCAATGTGAAGGTTTTTTGTAAGTGTGTAGGAGTATGTAGTAGGTTTTGCTAATTGGCATTAAAATCATCAATGTGACTTTCAGCACAAAACAGTTCAAGACAATTCTTAGCCCTAGAAACAGTAAGCAAGTAGGATGTCAGATCAAAATATTGATGTTAGAGTGGAAGTAGAAAAGGGATAATTAATTTATTAAATTATCAGCAATGACATTCCTTTGCCTCTTATTGGTACTGCTACTGGTTTTTCAGTATGTCAGCATCCCAAAGAGGTTAAACAGGTAGTATATAGTTACCTGAGCAGTAGGTCCAAAGAGGACTTGTTTTTCAACTCTGCAGAAGAAAAATGCATATGGAAAGTTCTATGTGGTCACAATTAATAAGAGTAGAGAATAGAAATTTTAGTGATGTCTGACTCCGCAAAGAGAACCCCAACCATTAAGTCAACTCACAATTAATTTCTGTTTCTCAACAGTATGGAGGGATCCATAGTCCGTTTGCCTGAAGTGATTGCCCTTAAGAAGAAGTATAAATCCTATCTGTACCTTGATGAGGCTCATAGTATAGGTGCACTGGGTCCTACTGGTCGGGGTGTAGTGGAGTATTTTGGACTCAATCCTGAAGATGTGGATGTTATGATGGGAACGTTTACCAAAAGCTTTGGAGCTGCTGGAGGATACATCGGGGGCAAGAAGGTAAAAAGCTGAAAATGTTATGGCTGTTTGAGGCTGGTGTTGTAGTTCTTTATTAAGCATTTCCATGTTGATTTGTTTCTTAAATTGCCCTTATTGTCCATTTGTTTCATAATTTTACTTGCTGTCTAGTACAATGAAAGTCTGTTCAGTGCCATTGAGCCTAATCTAATAAAATACCTCATAATTCTGTAGTTTGCATGTCGTCAGGGGTGAGCTCAGTTTTGCAGAAAGTCTGGTTAAGAGTGTAGTATCTTAGGAACTGTTAGGAGCCAGGAAGCAGGAATTTCTCAATATTACTTTTAATGAAGAAGGAAGAATGCCAAAAGCTTGAGGTTTTTCAGCTCATTTGAAAAAAATCCATTTCTTAGCTTAGCGTAGTGGAGATGATTTCTTATGGATGTCAGAAGTTTGCTTTTGAAAAGACTTCTTCGTGTGTATGGGCACTGATTGTTTTGTATTGAAAGGTACTACTAGAACATACTGGCCTTTGTCAAACTGCTCCTTTTGGCAGGGATGATGTAGACAATTACATGTGTCCCTTCATATATCCTTGCATGTATATTACAGATGAGACTTATAGTAAACCTTTAATTCAGAGTAAAACTCCACTGTTTTCCTGTCAGGATGATAGTTGTTTAGATGCAAATAGTGATGTACTTCACTCCATCCGAATGGGGATGGGATTTGCAGAAGTTCTTTTCTGAGATTTTACTGCAACTGGCATAAAATGAGTCTGACATCTTAACCAGAACAAAGCACCATCTTATTCTTTTTCCAGAATTAGCAGGTAGCAGAATTAACTCCCTTGGTGTAAGGTGAAGCAGCCAGGAGTCCTTCATGTTTGCTTTTTAGGTACTCTTGTTTGTGGAATTACTTCAGAAGAGGCCTTAAATGCTCCTGCCCTGGGTTATTTCAGAATCCTTTTACAACTTCCTTTAATTTAACTCTGACTCCAGGCAGACAATACTATAAAACTGAATGATTCTGCCTCTTTATAATATATTCCCTGCTTGTGCTGTGGATGGGGCAATCTTAACAGTTTTATGATGGAATCTGTCGTGGCGTTTGTACTAGTTTTTGTGATATTTTACTGGAGTTGTCTCATCATTATGAAGGGTTTTGTTTCAACTAAACAACAAGCAATCTGGATCAATGGTATGTTTGTCTTTTGTAGGACCTGTCTTTACCCCCTAACCAATCTAGAGTGTATACTTAATTGGGAAGTGCAGGAGTGGTAGCCTAGATTCTTGCAATCTTAAAGAGATTTTATTTATACTGCAATAGTAAATGGGAGAAAGTAGTGTTTTGTAGCCTGTGCTCTGTTTGGTGATTTCTTTTATGGGGAAGCAATTATATTGAGCATGATACATAAGCATCTATGGATACTGCTCCCCACTATTTCACTTGTTTTATACTCCTATGATTATAATAAATGCTCTTGAAATAAGGGTTTGCACGCAATTTGAGTAGTGCAAGACACCTCGTTGCAACCTAATGCTGTTGTTGTTGCTAAGCAGATCTGTCATAGTCACTTATCTTCCATCAATGGATATTCTTGCCCTGGGGATATAATTATAGGTAGTCACATCTCTGCTGCTCACATCTCAGCTGTTCATTACTTATACTGTAAAATAAGTCCCTGAGCTATCTGTTCTTTTCCAGGACGTGCTGGAAGAGGTTTGTTGTAATGGCCTAACTTACTCTGTTGCTAAAGCATTCCTCTGGAGTGCTGAAAAAGCTGTGTCTGATGGCTTCTTGTGTTTTTCTAGGAGCTGATTGATTACCTCAGGACTCACTCTCACAGTGCTGTGTATGCAACATCACTATCACCTCCTGTTGTGGAGCAAATCATCACCTCCATGAAGTGCATTATGGGTGAAGATGGTACAACTTTTGGTGAGTCTTTGCAACATTAAGCACGTGGAAGAGGGCAGAGAAAATTCATTCAGCAAATACATTCATGATTGCCTGTAGGCTTACTATCCTACTTGGCATATCAGCATAATAAACGTGTAAAGTGTTTTCAGCTAAAGGTAAGTCATCCTAGGCTTACGCAGGAAAGTATTGTTTTGTATTGATTTTTTTGTTGTTGGTCTGTATGTAGCTTTTCTAGCTTTCCCCTCTTTTGTTCTTCTGTCCATTGTTATTTTCCCAACTCTTTAGAGTACTTCGTTGTATATTTTACAGTCTTGCTTGGTTACTGGAGCAGACAGTGGTTTCAGTTTTTCATCTGTAGCGTAGCTTGATGTTTTCACCTTGGTTAAAGTAAATGAGGACATTTTTAAAATCCCTTTTTAAATAAGGAGCTAGAGGCAGAATTCAAGATCAGAGGATTTAATACACTGACAAAGGTGTGTTCAGCTCTCTTGATTCAATTTTTTTTTTTTTCATGCTAGATAAGAAAGGGAAGATCTGTAGAATTCTTGATTCATGTAAAGTCCTAAAGCCAAATTTATGCAACTTGTTTGCTTCATAAGTAGAGGTTGTTTTTTTCAGGCATGAAATAAATAACTTACAAATCAGAAGGGCAGGCAGCCTTGAAACTGAAATTGTACAGCACTGTGCACATAGAGTACTTTTCCATCTTCATTGTTTCTTAAAACATTGTGAGCAGCTCACACAGCATGGCAGCATAGCTCACAGAGGATCTCTCAGTGGCTTTCAATTCAGATGCTCTTAATATATTTAAGCATTTGAATTCTCATTTACAGTAGTTTCAGGCATCCGGCCACAAGGTGGTGGTGTGTACTGACAAGTGGTATTTGCTTTTGAACTTGGATAACCTGGTCAGTTAACTTAACTGGTAACTCTTACAGTGGAAAAGTATACTGGTTAAATAACTTTAGAACCGAAGTTGTCCCTGTTAATGCCCTCAGAATGGACAATAAACTAATTTCAGACTACCTAAAAAGCTGTGCCAAAGTGCTGCATTTTGCATCTTAAAAATGACTGAGCTCTTCTTAACTAATGATGTGCTCAAGTGTCGATTGATTTGGGTTTCTTCCAATGGCGTAATGAAGTTGAAAAAAGAAATGTGAAACAGAAATCAGTTATAAACTATGCCATTTTTGCCCCTTTCTGAGGCTACAGGATAATATTCATTCAAGCTGTGATAAGGGAAGCAATGTCCATGGTCTGCCTTTCTCCTGCCATTATACCAGCAAGACCCATCCACACTGAAATCAGGAACCAGTCAGTTAAAGTAGCCTTAAAACTCAAAATACCTTTTTTTATTGTGTTGCTTAATATGCACATCAAGCTATATCCTAGTTTGGTGCATAGCACTGCCAATATTCCTAGCCACTCTTTCTACTGTAAAAAAAAAAGCTTATGGTGTTTGAAGGCTGGATCATTTCAAGGAAGCTTCTACTTCAGAATTATGATTAAGTTTTAGTGCTTTTTTTTGTAGAAGTGCTGGGAATAGCAACTGAGTAGCCTGTATAATCAATGAATATAAAGGTGTTATAATTATGAAATAAACAAGAGAATTTAGCTAAGCAGGTTATAATAACAAAAAGAGAATAGATAGAAAGCTTACCTGTGTCCTAGGTTCACTGCAAAACTCCAGAGGAGGGATCTCCAGAAGAGACCCTTCCCTACTGGCAGTCAGCTCTTACATGGGTCTAGGAGAGGCGCAGCCAGGCTCCACCCCTTCCAGCAGTACAGGTGAATTGCCTTCACCTGTGCTCCATGGCTGACTCATGGCTCACCTCAGGAGATCCATCAGAGGTTCAGGCTGTGATTTAGCAGTTCCCATACACTAGCCACAGTTCTGTCTGGTCAAAAAGGATTTCTCAGCTACAGCTCTAGTGAAAGCGTTAGTGTCTCTGTAATTATCTAACTCAGACTTTATCTAGCCTAAGTTCCTTACAGAATAATTCCTGCATGGAGTTGTGGAGTTGGTTTTTTTCCTTTTTTTTTTTTTTTTTTTTTTTGTGTGTGTGCGTGCAATGCTGTTTCCTAGTTAAGCTCTTTAACTTCTTTGAGGCTTTAAAGATAGTAGTACTTCATAGGATTTTCTGTGTATGAAATTAGCTAGTGTAATTGTGTGAATTGAACAGCGGCTTAGTGATAACATGACAAAGGCTTTTCCTTATTTAAGGGATTTGGCTGAAAAACTTGTGGTTTTGATTCTGTGGAATTGTGTTCGAGGGTCTGAAGAACTGCTGTCTGCATTTGGTTTGACCACAGAAGGTCTGGAGTAGTTCTGGAGAGTTGTTAACTGTGGAAGGCATGCAAGAAGTAGTGCTAAACTGGGAAACTGGGTTGCTGATAAGCATCTCTGAATAAACCAAGCATTACAAAAATGTAACTACTTTTAAATTAATCAAGCTGAACTAATGGATAAGGTGGACTGAGATAGGACAGTGGGTTTTCTCTGTTTTCCAAGGGTGCAGGAGGTGGAGCTGAATGAGAATGATAAACTGTTTGCTAGATCCAAACCTTGTTCATTCACAACTAACTCTTTTAATGGCTTCAGGAATGCTTGCTTGTAAAGTCTTTGTGGTTTCTTTATGTGCCTGTTTCTCTTCACCACTGCTAGTAAAAGTAACCATTGTCCGTGGCATCAAACCTTTGTGGAAACTGTGGTTTCAGATTAGGATGGTCTGTAACTGAGGAATATGTCATAGAAAGTAATTTGTTTTTATGGATAAAAGATTTTTGTGTATTACTTTGCAAAAATAAATTAAAATTCTCTTCTGTGTTTAGGACTATTTCTGAATTTAGTGAAACATCTAGAGGCTCTGAATTTTCAGTACAAGGTGTTGTAGTTACTAAAACCTTACATAACTATAAAAGAAAACATCTAGTTTCAGATCTTTCTAGCAAGCTGCCAGAGAATAAGCAAAGTATTTGTAATAGGCAGCACGCACAAAATACAGATGCTATGAAAAGATGAATTGCTGTTCACAGAGAATGTAGAACTGACAGTCTGCAAATATGCTGCCTGAACTGGGACAGCAGTGTCTTGTGTCTTGGATTCATTCAGTTCAAACTAATCTGTTAATTCCAGGTACTGTTGATGCATGTAAGTGACTGTCTGGACTCAGTCTCTGAAAGCAGTTACAGGAACACATTTGGACATAAATGCAAGCATATTACTTTGCCTTTCAGACAGACTGTAAAAAAAAAAAAAAAAAAATAAAAAAAAACAAAAAAAAAAAAAAAAAAAGTTTTTTAAAAAAAATGATGGTGGAGCCCTTTCTTGATTAAAAAATGTTCTTCCAATACTACTTCTGAAACTCCTCTACACTACTTGGTTACTGTAGTACATCTGTCCTATTTTATTTCTCATTATTTCTGTTACACTTGAAGACCAAGTAAATATGAAAGTAAAACATGCTTAACTTGTGATTACTTTGATAACTTTTTCAGCAGAACAGTCCTTAAGAGTGGTGAACATCTTAGGCATGTTAAATGTCTTCAGGGAGCTCTCCGGTCAGTGATAATGTACCACAGTCATTGTATTTGATTATGATATGTAGTAGAGTAGAGTGAGGAGAAGGGATGGAGAAAGCCTTTTCCACAGGTGGATTTTTGGTGCTGGTGTTCCAATTCAAAGTCATTATGACTGAGCCACATACAAGCAAGTGTTGCAGAAACTTGTCAGTGGCTCAAGGTGTGCTTCTCTGTCTCTCTGTTCAAGTCACAACGTTGAATAAGTTATGGCTGGTTTTATAGATGAACACATTTTCATAACAATGATAGTAACTGAAAGAAAAGCCATAAGCAGCTTTTTGGGAGTTCACAGTCAGTATACACTAAGATGACAAAATGATTCCTAGAATGGGGTTCTGAAAACTTGTAGGGCCACTGAATTCTTGCCATTCCCATGGTGTTTTGTTTATTTAAATTGACTGGGGAAGATGAGTCACCTGGTGGTTATCTCGGTACATTAGATATTGTTAGCTTATATGGTATTAAGTATTTAACCTGCCTTGGTGAATTTTTCAGACTCAATTGTTCTATTTGAAAGTTGACTTTTTGCTGTTACAAGCTCACTAGGACTGGGAATCTAGATATCTCCTTTTTTTTTGTAAGAGATAGTAATGTACCTTGTGCAACTGGGGCTCTGCTAGTATTGTTGGTTTTCAAGACCCAGCCTCTTTGTTGCCCTGATAATGTTGCATGGGGACAAATGAAGAAAAACACGTAAAGGAACAAGACATGGGTAAATTAAAACATGCAAGATGAAGCCAGTCTAGGGACTGGTTAACCTCTGTCAGAGATAAAATATAGTTTGTTCTCCTGCATATTAAAAACTGAATGTTTAATGTTTAAGTTTTAACTGTTAATAGCTTATAAAAGAGGTGAACTGCTTCTTTCCATGTCGATGGGTGTTAGTTCAGCAATAGTAGTTATGCATACAAGTTTACTGTCATGCATTTCATTGTCAGGAGGTAAGTATCCCATGCCTTATCAGTGCTATACTAAAATAGCATTTGTAGAATAAGTTATGGAGACACCTTCGACAAGATAGTGTTTCAAATTTGTGTGAATATTGGCTTCAGCACTGTATAGAAAACCAAGTTTACTATCTTATATAGCTCTAAAGTTTTAGACAATGGAGATGGAAGTATTGCAGTTTGTCTGAGCTGCTAAACTATCAAAAATGACTAACTTTTGAAGGCTAGCCAGTTAGCTGCGTCTAGTTTGATAGGTGTTTGTCATCTTAGCACCTTAAATTTGAGTAACTAGTAGTGTATCTGGTCAGTTTTAATAATTAAAAAAAAAAAAAACCAAACATGATTTGTGATCTTGCTGTTGTTGTATGCAGTGAATTTGAGTGAATTAGATTAAAAAAAAAAGTGTTAAACCAATTATTACCAACAGCAATTAGGATGTACAGCTGTGTTGGCAGGGAACTGTGAGCTGAACAGTTCAGAAGGCTGGATCATTGCTATGATTTTGATATACCCAGGAAGATACACATTGGAAACTAAACTAAGCCTGACCCCTGTAAATTCTAGGAGAGAAAAGACTGGAATTATACTGTATAGAGAGAAGAGACTGTATATTTAGTTAGGCCCTTGAGTGGGTATATGACTTCAGCTAAATCATCTGCCTTATCAGTAGGCTTCTTCAAGTCAGATATTCTGTAAACATTCCTCTTTTCCTTATGAAAATGATCCAGAAATATATGCAAATATACAATGTAAGCAGTGGCAAAGAAATGGCTCACATTATATTAGTTGATACAGAATTCTGAATAATGTATAGCATATTTGTAAATAAAGTTTATCTCTTGTCATTGGTAGCAGTAGACAAGCAAATGGAAGCCCTTCTGCTTGAAGGGGGAATAAATACTCCTTGTACAGGCTGAGGTTGAAAATGTTCAATTAGCATTAAAATCGTTTCGTTTGAATTTCCTCCAATAATGCACTTGTTAATGAGGTGTTAAATTATCACCTTGAGAACCCAGGTTCCAGTCAAAACTAATTTGAGCAAAGTGAAAACTTTTTTTGTTTCTACCCTTGAGAATCTCAAGCTGAGCTGGGAAAGGGTTGGAAAAACAAATACTCTAGGGGTTATAAAGAGAATTTCCTGCTTCTCTCCAGGGGACTGACAGCTTTAAACATCACTCTGTATTTGTGCTTCCAGCTGGGGATCTTTTAAATCCAGCTTGTTGCTGCATCCTTACCTCCCTCCCACTGTGCATGGCAAACCAAGAAAAATTGCTTTAACTTGAGCTGAGGAGGAGAAATCCTTCAGCTGCTGGTGCTTTGAAGATTGTTTAGAGGCATTAACAGAGCAGTTCCCATTGTTTTCTGCATTGGAATGTGAGATTCTTCAGTCCCACTTCTTTTGAACTTCAGTCAATATTGTGATGTTTGTGCAAGAGCTCGTAAAGCTTGATAACTCTGCATTTGCTTTGTTCTGGTAATATCCCAGTACATGCTATTTATGTTCCTATATCTACATAGCCTAAATATTGATCCATCATAGCAGAAATAGGACTAAGAACAGGGCTTTGCTGAAGTATTTTCATTTTCTTTCAGTTTGTTTGCTATGTTTGAATTGAAGTGTATGGCTTTCTTTTTCCTCTCAACTCTTGGTGTCACATTTCTACAGTCTGTCTGTAGAGTGCTGTTCATCCTGGGAAAGGAGGAAAGCAGTAAGCAGCAGCTTGCTGGCATATATTGTTGGCAGCAGAGTAACTAAAAATGTTGTTAGTCTGTGAATGTCAAAGTAAAGCATTTGAAAGGAAGTAATCACAAGTAAGGTCACGTGCCCTCTTTTGGCTAATGAGGAAATTGGGTTCGTGATTCACAGTAGTTTACAGCAAAATTGGTTTGTTTCTGTTTTTAATACCTGAATGACCCACGTAAACACAGTTTCCTATCATCAGTCCTGGCAACTGCAGCAATTTTCTTTGTAGAAAAGTTAATACTAGTATTACAGTGTTTGCAATTACAGGCACGTGGCAAAACTTTTTTCTGTGAAGTACATTTAAGGCCATTTCAATTCAGAGATTACAGGGAAAAAATAGATAAATTAACAGGTTTTTTTGATGTATTAGTGAAATTGAAGGATTGTTTGAAGGCTGGCATAGGGGGCTTTGGAAAGATATTATAGTAAGACCTTTCCTAAGGTTACAAATGCTCAATTACTTCCCTTCTTGTTTGAGAGTAGGTTAACATGCAAATATGAGGCCTATGTAGTCCATAGGTATTTTTATTTTTCCCTATAGTAATGTCTGATGTGGAGTGGACTGGAGCCTTTTTCTCTATGATATTCTCTATGTAGATCAGATTTGTTAAACATTAGCACAATTTTTTTGAAAAGATGGTTTATAGTACAGATATTTTTTTTGTATATTCCTGGATGAAAAATATGTGGCTTTCTACACTATTTCTATTTCTGTAATGTATGTAGAGAATATCTATGCTTCGTAATATAGGGTGAGTTCCAGCACGGCAGCAGTAATGCAAACAACATATAGCTATTGTTTGTTTTTTCTCTTTGAGGAGGATGGCTTCAGAAGAGATTTTTTAACTACTAATGTGAATGAGCTTTAGAGATGAAATTATTTCTTAGAATGCTGTCGTTCTTGTTTTTCTCAGACTTAAGGTGACTCTGAATACATGTTCTATACTGAATATATCCTTACTTTTTGACTATAGCTGTCTTTAAAATGTGGAAGTGGGCTTAGTGGCTGATCTTACGCCTGATATTCAGCTGGAGGTGATAGTCTGTATGTTTCTGTGTAGCATTTTATGACATTTGGCAATGAATAAAGGAAGGTAGTATGTTAGGTTAAACTATTCACAACTCATCCTGGTTTAAAAAAAAAAAAAAAAGCAGAACATGAAGAGACAATATGTTTGATCATCTTCTCTTGCACTATAATGGCACCCTTCTTATGCTGGTGTTAAAAATCCCAAAGCATAATTAGCTTTGGTATTAATTTCCATTGTAGAAAAACAGTATGCACAAAACAGATGGTAGATATAGTTTGCACTCGTTGCTATGTTGTAACGCTACTGAACTGTCTCCATGGAAGTCTATTATAAACATCCTTTATATAACATGCTTTGTCAAAGCTTGCACATTCCTTAGCTTGTAAAGAAGTGTGGTGTTTTTATGTGTTCCTGATGTTCTTTCTCTCTGGTGACTTCCAATTGGCCTGCCAACTTACTTGTATTGTACCAAGGTTTGAATATGTTTATTTCTCTCTTCACTGGTGCTTTGTCTTATTCACAGGATTAAGAGCAAAGATACATGCATTTTAAGTTCCAGTGTACTGTAGCAAAAACAAAATTGAGTTCTATTTTTTTATTTTTTCCTTTGGGAGGTTAAGTTTCACTGATACTGTATTTTTCATTTTCTTCCTCCTCTTTGCAGTAGAGGCATCATGGTTAGTTCAGAAGAACAGTCTGAGCACACATTTCTTCTCATCAAGGCACAAGAATAGCTGTCAAGTAGGATATTTGCAACTGTCTTAGCAATGGCTGTGAATGTTATTCTTGGGACTCTGCATTTGTGAGAATGCACAACTTGAGTCAGTAGCAGTACCACCAATCTCACAAATCCTTTCAGAAGTTAACATACAAAGTCAGATAATATGTGTACTCAGGCAACACAAACTTAACTTGTTTGTTCTGGAGTGATACTCTAAATCTCATTATTTAAAATTATTGATCCATCTGATCAAATGCATTTTATATTGAACTTCAAAATAAAGAGGACTGCAAATCATAATTATTAAGATGCAATGAATTTTATGCATGTCACGGGTGTGTAACCAGATTCAGCTAACAAAGCACATTAAGCACAAACAGTTAAACAGTGCCCATCCGTGGAAGTGTTTAAGACCAGCTTGCATGGGACCCTGGGCAATCTGATCTAGTACTTGATCTAGCAGTTGGCAACCCTGCCTGTGGCAGGGGGTAGAGCTTGATAATATTTGAGCTCCTTTCCAACCCAAGCTGTTCTTTGATTTTATGAATTCACGGTAAGCATAAATGAAGAATGTGAGGTGTTTTTCCTTCAGTGTGTGAATTTCAATAAAGACTGAAAAACCTTTATAAAACTGAGGAGACGGTATTTCTAGGTGTACCTGTTTTTGATCTGGTATAATATTGTAGTTACTGTTGAAGTAAAACAGCACATACAGGCTAGACTTAATTCTGGTAGCTGTTAAATAACCAGTTGCAACAGTAACCTTGTCAGCAGAAAGTCCTTTCCAGAGTCTTAAATAAACAAAAACACATTTACTTTATACCAGAGAAAAGTCTCTGTTATGTTCTCCTATCTAATGAGAATAAGTTCTTGGAATAAATACAAGTCATTGGCTTTACATTTGAGGATGAAATGGTTCTTTGAGTTAACTCAAATAGGTAACTTACATTGATACGTATCTACTATCTGGCAATTCCTGTGTTTAAAATCAGTGTGCTGCTGACAATAAATAATGTATTTTAATTTGTATCCTCTTATATAAAATAAAAGCTCACATGAATACGGGATTGTTCTGAGTTTCCTAAACAGAAGAGCTGCACATTTTGTTTTTGTCTTTTTTCTTAGTGCTAAAACTGTGTAATTCAGTCTTTTGCAAAGCAATGCTTACCTCATGGTAATTTAGGTTCAGATCAAACTCTGGTATGTGAAGTCTGTTTAGCTGTTGTCCTTAAACATTGTCTATAGCATCACATTTTGTGTTGGCCCAAGTATTTCCAAGTTTTGACAGAGAAATCAAACAGAAGGGAATGTATGTCCCGCTGAATAATCCTTCTCTAGGTAATCCTGCAGACTTCAAAGACAGTTTGAGGTCAGCAAATATCTCCTTTCATTAGCATACAGGGAGTCTGAGATGCTAATCACTCTGTATCCCTGTTGTGTGTCACTTTCTTATCTATATAGAAATAAAAGGCAGCTTTTTAAAATCAGGAGAGGGGAAAAAAAAGCACTGTAGCTCATATATTAAGTCTTATGAATACTGCTACAAAGTCAATGGTACTTAATTTTTTTTTTTTTTTTTAAGACTTAAAAATGTAAAAACATATTCTGTTGAATTCTTCACAGCTGGAGTAGGCAGTTGGTGTCCCTTTAGATGTGAACTTCAGAGGACTGTATGGTGCCTTAGAACAAAGAAATTATTTTGAAATTTGACACTTGAACTGGATGATCTTGGAGATTTCTTCCATCCTTGCTGATTCAATGAAATAGTCCCATGAAAAAAGCTCTAGACTTGGTGGCCCGATAATCTCTTCAGCAATGTGAGAACAAATGTGTGGAAGGAGAAAATATTATGGGCAACGGGTCAGCTGATGCATCATATTTGAGGGCACAAAAAACATGAGCTTCACTGACTAGTATGTTACATGTCTCAAATGCCAAACTGGCATAGGAATTATCCAGGTATTATGACAGCTGAAATGTTTCCATATCAAATTACAAGTAATCCTGTCTTTTGTACCAAAGAGTGGTGGTCTTCCTATTTTGGAGTGGTATTTTAAAATGTGAAATGTGAAAAAATACATCTACTAATTTCAAGGATGAATTGTAGGCTGTTTTGGTGGGTTGCTTTTTGTTTTTGTGTGTCACGATCCTGAAGGTATCTTCTATTTTTTGAGAATTGTAGCTTGCATAAGTTTTGCAGACAAATGGAGCCTTTAAAAAATTTGGACTCCCAAGAACTGAAGTTCACGGGACATAGGTCGGTAAAATTGACTGTGAACTGTTACATTTTTTCTGTTGTTTAATATAATGGCATCTCAATGCAAATATCAGTCTGCTTGTATGGCAGGATGGATTGGGGTTTTTCAATTAATAATGAGTTAGTTGCTGTCTTTAGAAATTTCAGGTTAATTAGGAAATGCAAGCTAAAAGGAAGAATAGCAATAAAACCTGTAGCAAAACTATTTAATACAGCAGAGTTGGAGAAAACAACATAGTACAAAAGAATTACAGTGTAAATGATTCATTATTAAGGTAAGATGATGCAGTTAGCATGTGATTGAAAACAAACGATGTCCCTTACCTTGTGTGTTCCTGTATACACCCAGTAGGAGTTGCCACACACTCTTCTGTGTATTCTTAGGGATAGCCTGCAAAATCTTCATTGGAAGCTACTGCAAAGGTGCAAGCAATGCTCAAACTCTAAGTTAGTCATAGTAGAAACAGAAACATACATCTATTTTTAGTGAAGCTTATTTGTTGACTGTGTTGTCATGGCCTCACAGCATACGTTCATTAATTAAGAACTATAGAGTCTTTACTGTCCCTAAGGTAAGAACTATCCTTGCCTGTACACAAAGAGGAGGCAATTTCTTTTTTCCCTGTAAATTTTTTGTTCACGTGCATAATTGCTTCTTAGAGGACTGAGAGATGTTGTGTATTATCTCATCCCCACACACACCCTTTTTTTTTTTATTTTTTTATTTTTTGAGTTGTAGTGTTCTGAGTGGCCAGCCTCTAGCTACTGGTGGAGGTAAAAGCAGAAATGTGCATCAGTTGTGTGCAAAGTCACCTCTTCAATTTTGGGCTTTTTCCTCCTCTGTTTTTTTGTGCATTTTTTTTCTTCAAAGGCTGTAATTTATATGTGTTAATTTGATCTTGTTTACAGGATCATTTGAGAGTAAATAGAGCTAAACTGTCTTTTAATTACACTTTCAACAGACTTTGCTTGTTGCCATTCTAGAATTAGAACTACATGAATGTTTCCATTCTATTTTGTTCTATGCATTTCCTGGAAATGGTCAAACTTTGGCATGTGGTTCCCCTTTCTTTTCCTGAGCCTGACACTTACTCTAGCTTTCCAAGATGAACAAAACATTCCTGTGTTATGAAAAGAGGATGTGTTTCTTAATCACTGCATGGAATATATACTATTGAAAGAAGGGGAGAACAAAAGTAAAAAATTTAGCTTGGAAGCAGATTCGGAAATGTTTTGTTCAAGTAATTATTGCTTTTTATTTGGCAGAGTTTGAAGTTCTAGCGTGATACAGTCTGTAAAAAAAATCATCCAGTCTCTTATTTTGTTCAAAGAGAAGGTACTATTTGTGTTATTACTTAGTTATTCTTCAAGTTCTAGTTCTCTGAATTATTTGAATGTAGTTAGGATGTGCTTCTAGATGTGTTAGTGGAATGCCAACTAGTGGTGTTTTCATCCAAAAGAGGTGGAAAGCTGCTCGTCCTTCTCCAATTAATTTTGTTAGCTAGCCTCTAGTTCTATGTTTAAGAACTCTTGCATACTAGTTCTCAGAGAATACAGGTTGCTATTCCTGCTTTCAAAATGCAACACTGTGGAGAAGAGGTACATAACCAGGACAGTGATAATCTACTGTGGTTTATTTAAACTTCAATCTATGTCATGGACTGTTTAATGAAGTACATCTAACCTTCTGTAAGACTTGTTATGGAGGAAGTTGAGGTAAATAGCTTTTAAAGATAATTCAAAATGTCTCTCTAGGTTTTTTTTGTTGTTTGTAATTGTATATCACCAGTGTCCTTCATGAGAGAATTGAGTTATGCTTTTCAAAAAGTGATCTCCTTCACTTCTGTGAGTCTAGTGAACCCTGGAGCTGCACAGTAGGAGCCTGACAGACTGGAAGTTGCTTTAAACAGCTTTGGGTTTTTATTGAAAACACTGTCCTTGGTTCAAAGGGAAGGTGATTATTCTGCCCTAGAGTGACAGCTGCCCTTTTATTGACAGCATACCATCTGGTTGTGGTAAATTATATGACTCTGGCAGGGCTGCAGCTTTTTGGTAGCAGTGGGTGACTTAGATGCTTCGTGTCAAGATTGATGGAAAATAAATGAATATTGTTTATGGTAATGATTTATTCCCCTGTTGCTGGGCACAAAGCTTTTTGCTTCTTTTAGCGTCTGTTAAACATACTTCTACGAGGGGAGGGGGAGAAATAGAAAGCAAGATGGTGCATGGGGTTTTCCAGCAGCGAATTCTTGCTGCAGGTTCAGTTCCTTTAATCTATTGAGATAGAGCTTGAATAACTGGTAGTGAAAATCCTGGGTGCTTCACTTGTAATTGGCACCATTTATTGTCCTTTACCACCCTAGGACTATTAACGTAGTAAGGAAAGTGCGTATTGTTAAAGGGTTTTTCCTCAAGGAGTGCTAGTATTTAAACTTGTTGGTTGCTGTAGCTTCAGGGAGGTAGGTTCTTTTTCTGAAAACTTGCCAAGTAGTGAATTTGCATCTATAAGTAAAAGGTAAGAGTGATGTTAGATAGCTTGTTAGCTAATTCATCCTCCTGGCTACAACTGCTTTTTGCTGCCCCAGCCAAAGTGTTATTTCTTCTAATCTGCCTAATTTCATGATGTGCTCTGGCAAAAAAAAAAAAAAAAAAAAAAAGTCTGAGCCAAAGATGATTGTTAAACAAATGTCTGCGTGGGTCTTGGGGAAGAGAAGCAGCTTTGATTCTTACATGTAAATTACAGCTCCCCTCTAAGATGGGGTTAAATAATTGCAAATGGAACACGTTGAATGTGAGACATACTGTACTGTATGATTTGTTGAGGATGTTGGATGGTCTCCACTTCCAAATTTTAATCTTAGTTCAGAACATGATGATTTTTTTGTCACGGATTATAACTTCTGCTTCAGAAACCCCCTCTGTTTACTGTTTGTATTTGCTTTTTGTAATAATCACATCAACGCTATGTTGAAGCCTTTTCTTGCCAGGGTATGTTGATGCCTTTTGTGAGGCTAATTGCTGCAGAGAAAAGTGTCATCAGCCAGTTCTGCAAAGCATTTCAGGGTTTTCTTCACTTGGCAAAGGTAGTGGTAGTAATGCTCGTTACCAGTTCTTACTTTTCTACCACTTCTATTTTTAGAGCTGGAATTCTTGCAGTTATGTTTGCACAGGGTAGCATGAATAACATTTATCTTAGATTTAGATGTAAAGAGAAAACACTTTGAACTTTGCTTTGCTATGCTTGTTATTTCTGTGGCTAAGCAGTTTGGACATTCATGGCGGGATTGGCTGCAGGTTAAAATAACTGGAGCCATGTTAAGTTGTAACTAAAATTCAGCCAAGCATTTTACTCATAATGAGCAAAGTGCCCTGGCAACTTTGACTTGCTTTTTGGCTGCCAAGATATATAAGAAACGGATGTGTGTTATTTTGGGGTTTAGCAGCGTTGGTCTGCATCTTTTGTGGGCAAAATACCTCAGCAGCTTAAATCCATTTGGGGTAGATGGCTCATGTCACTTGTGCGCCATGTTGATGAATAAAAAGTTGCAGCATACTTATTACTAGTTTGTCAAAAAGAAAGACTTCAAATGTCATCATCTGTTGTGGAAGCTGGCTAAGAGTGCAAGATGGAAAGGAGTTAACATAGGTAACTGCAGATGTTTTCTGTATCTAGTAAATGATAGGTTTTGGATAATTTTGAGATTTATCAAAGAGAATAGAGTAGGAATTCCTGGAAATTGAAATTTAAGGTTGTTCAAACGCTGGAACTAGGCTAAGTCATAGAGGTTGTGGAATCTCCATCTAGGACAACAGTCAAAACCCAACTGGTTATTGTCCTGAGCGGCCTGCTGTAGCTGACCCTGCTTGGCTTAAACCTTAACTTAAATCTACTCTTTTTCAGTTTAAAACCATTACTCAACGTTCTGTATTTGTACAGAACATATCTTTGTTTAAAAAAAACAACACCTCACTTCATCCTTATTACAAACCCTCTTTACTTATTGAAAGACTACAGTGAAGTCGTCCCAGAGCCTTCTCTTCTCCATGTTAAAAAACTTCAGCTCTTTCAGCCTCTCTTCATAGGGAAGGTGCTCCAGCCCTTTGATCATCTTCAAGGGCCTTCCTTTGAACCCTCTCCAGCAGGTCCACGTCCATCTTAAGTTGGAGCAGAACATAACCACAAAACTGAACATAGTACTCCAGGTAAGGTCTACAAAGAGTGGAGCAGAAGGAAGGCATCACCTCCCTCAAGCTGCTGGTTACACTCTTTATGTTGCCCAGGATATGACAGGCTTTCTGGGTTGCGAGCATGCATTACCAGCTCTTGTCCAATTTTTCATTCAGCAGTACCCCCAAGTTGATTCTTGTCAGAATCGCTCTCAATCTATTAATGCCCAGCCTGTATTCATGCCCGAGGTTGCCCCAGTGCAGGTACAGCACTTTGTGCTTGACTTTATTGATGGGTCCACTTCTCAAGCACATCCATGTCCCTCTGGATGGCATCCTTTCCTTTGACTTTCGACCAAGCGAATACATTATCTTCTTGCATTTCTTGTTTAAGCCTTCTACTTCAGGACCAAACCTTTTCTTCCCACAATGGAGAATAAGGAAGTTCTCTCCAAGACATCAGTTCATTAGTGGCTACAGTCTGTATACTGATTATTGGGACCAGCTACTGCAGATTCTCCTCTAGGAGTGGAAGCATACTTTGGTAAAACATTCTGACATAACCTGAGCTAAATAAGGCTGTCTTTCTGACACTTGTAGGTCAGTCACCTCATGTTTCAGTTGCAGCTTAATCAAAATCTGTCACTGAGGCATCTGGTAATGATGGTATGTTTGTTAAAGCAGCCCTTCATTCACATACTTCTTAATGACTTGGACCCACTTTTGGCTAATTGCAGTGACAGGGAGTCATTCTTCCCTGTGGATTTTTTTGATGTACCATTCCTAAGGAATGCAAATACTGAAGGATGTGCACAGTAACCTCCCTCTGAGTCCTTAAATGTAGGATTTGATAAGAATACAGGATGTGAATTAGTGTGACTGAAACAAGGTCAGCCTGGGGAAGATGCAGGTTGATTTTTTTAAAAAAAAAAAAAAAAAAAAAAAAAAAAAAAAAAAGAGAGAGAAAAAGGCAGAAAGTGTGATGGTTACTGACGGTGTATGTGCATAAATGAATACTGGTATATGAGATGCTTCCCACTGCCAATTCTGTGAATAGTTATGAGGCAGCTAGAATATACTTCTAAGGACTGGAGTGACTAGTTCAACTGTATGCAGAAATATGTGGTGTTGAGGGTGGTAGACAGCTCTTAGGTGTGGAGCAAGTTCTTAAATCTTTATCTGCCACATGGTAAAGCAGCAGAAGTTAACAGCTAGAGTATGTCCAAGTGTTACTTTTCTAGTTCCAGAAAAGCCACTGCTGTTTTTGATAGGTGTTCATTTATACAAAAACGGTGCTGAGTCTAGGCAAAGAGATAACATTTGTGTTCTTTCTTTAATGGCTAAGGATTAATAATTTCAAAGTTTCATTGTTTACTAAACATCTTTAATGGAAAGCTTATTACTAATGGAAATTACTCCTTTTGTATATTCATATATATTACTACATATTTTGTTTATGCTGGTTTGAAGCTGGTGAATTTAGGAACCAACACTAGCCAGGTTTGAAGCTGGAGGGTCTTTTAACCCATCTTATTTTTGTGAGCGTTGTATCAGTAGCATTATACAGATTTACTCTCATTTCTTTAAAACTTGAGTTTTTGGACTGTTATAGCAGGTATTTTCTTGTAGAAAAGCTCTCTGCTGTAGCTTGGCAAACACTGGCTTCAGTCAAGTCAGTTGCTTTGTAATGCAACTTTTATTTAACTCCATAAAATATTTATTTATGTTGGTCTCTAACCCTATGCTGTATGTCAAAGTGCCTGCACACATAATGAAGTCTGCTGTTTGTGGCAAAAGATAACTGTATAACAGGTAACTGTAATACTGTCAAGGCTGTGCTTGCATGAGTGACTGTTTTAGTTGATTTTATTGCCGTGTTACGCAGCACCTATTTTGTCACAATTTCTCTGAAAGCCTTAGGTCTGTTTGCTTGTGTCAAGAAATTACAGTTTAAATGATGCACAGATTGGGGGAGTACAGAAAAAAATAGATAATATTTCTTTCCAGTGTTTTGAATGCATATGTAACCTGCTCAGTCAGGTTCTTTTGTGATCACCAGCATAGACTTTCCGGGAAACTGGGGCAGTGCCTGTGTTACACGTCACCATAGTTTTTGAAACCTCTTTTAAGTTTGAATGTTTTAAATGGAGTTTCCTTAGCAGATCGTATTTTTCCATTCACATCAAGAGATTCACATGATCTCTTTGTGGTGAGAGCTGTATCTCTTTATGATGAAGTTTGTGGTGCTAACAGTCTGTCTTGGCGAACTCTGAATGCAGTTGGGAGTTGCAAACAAAATCAGAAAGTTCAAATATAAAAACATCCATCTGGGCTTTGAAATATGCCAAAGGCTTCATTCTCACCAGTATATGTAAACTCAGTGAGTACACAATACATGCACCCAGCTGTTTTTTGTCGTGCCTTTAAACTCTACTGGAACTGTTTAGCTTAACAGCAAATGCAATGACAGATACTTCATATTAGCGTAAGTTTTATTTCTCTGGGACCTTTCAATGCTAGGAACATTAGCCGCCGTCATTTTTCTTTTCTCATTTTTCTATTTCTGAATCCCTGGCTTTGCTGTTGCTTTTTTTATTTATTTATTTTTTTTAAAAAAAATTAGATTTAACTGCTTTCTTCTCTCCTTTACAGAACTGGGCATTTTGCTCTCCATTGCACTGGTTCTGCTGTCAGCACACTCATGTAATCCAGGCAAATCCCCTGCATACAATTGTGTTACAAAACCATAGACACGAGGTTAACTTGGAGTGGTCGTTAGCCAAGCCCTCCACTGTGGCTCCTAAAATAAATTGCTGCTAATGCTGCTGCCATATGGCTGACAAACATGAGCTCTCTACAGTCTTTTGATTTCCTAGCTCATGCTTTCAAGTGTGCTGGCTCTTAAACAAGGCTTCTCCTCCCACATTATTTGTAGTTTATCTCCTGAGTGGTGAACTCAGGAAGCACGCAAGTGTGTCAGAAGAATAAATAACTTGATTCAGCTGTCCACCTCGGTTAGTGGCTCTGCAGAGTTGGGCTGTCTCCCGGCTGCACTCGGCCGGGCTCTGGCCTGCCGTGGTCTGGGCACCAGGGCGTGCTGCTTGAGGTACAGCTGTGAGAGCAGAGGGCTTCAGGTTACCCCTGTGTAGCACTGGCCCCTAGTGGAAGTTCCTGGACCCTCCATCACGTCGGGTTCACTATTAAAGCGTGCTTCCCATTTCCAGACTGCTTTTAAACCCAAATAACCCAGCAGAGCTGTTGCTTCTCTCTTCGAACATTTTGCTAAATACTGGCATTTGAGTTGTTAAGCAGCAATGCACATCTGTAGCACTGAATTAAAGGATGATATTAATTACTTTCTTTTTTTAAAGTTTCACATTGCTTTGGCAGGTTCTCTTGGCATTTGCCTACATAAGCTGTTGCTTAATAAAGCAAATGGGAGTATAGTATTTCTCCTTATATTTTTTAACATGTCTGTCTGCCATCTCAGATCACTTAGTGTAATTGTATATAATACTTAGCTGAAGACTTGTAATGAAAATCTGCAGACAACATCTGAAATGAAAGATGTAGAATTCTTACTGCAAATATTGGCACCAGTGCAGCATTCATGAGTGCAAATTCAAAGGAGGTGGTTTGATCTCTGTGAAGCCACCCGGTTCTTAGAACTCAAACACTGACGTAAGAAAAACATGTCAAAGGAGACAAGACCTGTCATGTGTGATGACATTTTTACTCTCATTCCTTGTCATTAGCTTTTGTACTATGATCTCAGTACAAACCAGGAATACTGTTGTAAACCTTCATGTTTTTTTCTGAGCTGTTGTAATTCTGGTTCAGGGTTGCCTTTGTGGGGGACTGAAAAAAGAAAAGATTGCCAGATGAGAATGACCATTCTGGCCTTGTACAGGTGAGGGCCTTTGGCAAGATTGATCATTGATTGATTCTTCCCTTTCTGCCTTGGGATGTGAGTTCATGTCATCTTTCTGACAAATGATGTTACAAACCTCTTAATATCTAGCAGATATTATGTTCCTGAGTCGTTAACATTTATTATGGCACTTGAGCATCATCACACTCTCTCTGTGTAACTTTTCCTTGGAAGGTAAGTAGTATTTAATGAGTACTGAAAAGGAATTTTGCTCAGTGTTCTGGTATTTTATACTGTAAAATCTCTCTCCTTGTTTTCACCTTGCTGGCTGTAGCCCACAGATAGGTACTACCTGGCTTTGAATCTGCCTCATGTTTCCACTCAGATGTTCTTAACTGTCCTTTCTTAACCTGTCCTTTCTGCCATTTGGCAAATCTAAAAAAGTTTTGCTCTTTTGTTTTGTTCTGCAAATGTAACCACAAATCGTGCTTGACTTTGTGCTTTTTAGGATAAGTATTGAAAAAGGAATTTTCTATACTGTATATGAAAAATACTTTATGTAAGTAAAAAAGAAAAAAAAAAAGGTACCTTTATGCCTGTTCTGCTTCTCTAAGAAGTTGTCTGTGTTTTTTAATGTTGAGATATTTACAAGTTTATTGTGCAGAAAACAACTTGAGTTAGTATGTTAGCATTGCAAAAGATCTTCAAGCCCTCAGGAGGCAGCTTAACTTCAGAAAGCTTAGTGGAGAATCTGTTAAATCAGCAAAAGAATATTGAGTTCCTGGTTGAGATTTGAAAAATGCTTGTTTCCAAAACAGAGTATGTTGAATTATGTCTTCCACTGAAATAGCCAACCAAAAGACAGAAATGTAGGAATAATAAACAGAATAGAAGTGTAAGCCTTTGCAAAAACAAGGGGATTTTAATGTGGAAAAATTTACAGGCATGAATATATTATAGCATCACTCAGACTTGAAAAAACAAAGTTCCGGAGGATGATATGTAACCAAGTTTTCATCACCAGTTTACGCTGTTAAATAATTCAAAATGTCAGAAACTACAGGTTTTCTGAAGTAGAAATTATTGCTGTCTGGCTTATTGATAGAAACAGATATGGGGAAAGGGTTTCTTTCTATGCTAATGAAACAATGTTCTATCTTCAGCTGTTGATGCTGGTGCTCTCAAAGGCAAACAAAGAACATTACAACTTGATCCGTATCTTTTCCAAGTAGCATGTATTTAGACCACTTTTAATTTCTGTTTAGGGAGCAGGACATGATGACATTACTGTTCTGTCTTCATAATGGATTGTGGCTGTTTGTTTTTTTTTTTTTTTAGTGTGTTTTCAGTGATGGATGGATATTCTACTGTTTTTGTGATCTTTTAATATGTACAGGTTTTGTGCAAAAATAAAAACTTCTAAGCTGTGTGTGGTGAAGAATTTCCATGAAGTTGGGTTGTATGCTAGCCATGTCATTGTGGACTGATGATTAATGGTCAGAACAGTCTTTCCACTTTTATTCCATGTGGGGATATGGAGGCTCAGTTGTTACCAACAGCAATCAGTAAGCATTATTGTTTGTGTTATCAAATACTTTTCAGTGTTGTTTCACAAAGAAGGAAGTTGAGATCTGCTTCTTTGCTGGTTTTTATACGCACACATTTTCTCTCCCCAGCTACCGTAATCTGCACAAGCACTTTTATTTGACTGAGAACTTTTTTCCTAAAATAAGAAAATTAACTTCAGTCATGCAAAAGCATTAATAGAATCATAGAATTGCCAAGGTTGGAAAAGACCTAGAAGATCATCCAGTCCAACCGTTCACCTATTCCCAATAGCTCCCACTAAACCATGTCCCTCAACACAACATCCAGCCTTTCCTTGAACACCTCCAGGGTCGGTGACTCCACCACCTCCCTGGGTGGAGTCCCTGGTAATACAGGGAGAGGGAAATTGTTTAATAAATTCTCTAGATAGATCATGGCCATCAGGATAGGAGAAGCAAGAGACCTGCCTAGGTAGTCCTGTAAAATCAATAGACATCCTAGCAAACTGTTTCTGTGGAGGTCATTTTTACATAAGTATTGCTGTGGTATTTTTCCATATTTCCACTTCTTTTCAGTGCTCTGTGGGGACAGGACAAGGGGAAATGGCCATGAACATGATCACTGATATGTGAAGGAATTCACAGTAAAGGGTGACGGAGCACTGGAACAGGCTGCCCAGGGAGGTTGTGGATTCTCCTTCTCTGGAGATATTCGAGACCCACCTGGATGCCTACCTGTGCAGCCTGCTGTAAAGAGTCTGCTTTGCAGGGGGGATTGGATCTAGTGATCTCTAGAGGTCCCTTCCTGCCCCTACAATTCTGTGATTGTGTGATTTTATTCAGGGTAAACTTACTCTGGGATAAACTCCTTCCTTGACTGAAATAAGCCATACTAAGAGAAATGATTCTGCCACAAATGAGGGATGGTACGTCTCTCAGTAGATAGTTTAAGGCTTCTTACCTATACCTCTGCACTATCAAGAGTTTGTAAGGTGGGTACACCTGAAAAGTGTGAAACAAATTGCATTAGAGATCTCATCTGCAAAAAGTTAATGGAGAGTTTCCATCTCGTGCTAAGATTAACATGCCCTGATCTTTACTTAGTTCTGGTAACTTAAAATATGTACTTAAAATGCTGCAGCCAATCTTCAAAATCTACTTATTAGATGCATGCTGCTTCTTATCACAGGCAGTGTGCTGTTATTAATAAGTATCATTGCAGGTTCTCAGGGAATTTTTACAAATACTTACTAGTGTTTATCACATATAAAAAGTGGAACTGAGGACATTCCTTTTTGTTACAGCTTCAGCTGTTTCAGTGAGACTGAGTACTTGGAGCAACAGATGTCTGTTTAGAGTGGAATAATTCTGCATGTACTGAACAGCAATCTGTTCATATCCAGAGATCTCTTTTTTTTTCCTGTCTTTCATTTAATCATTAAAACTGAAGGTGTTAGCCTTCACATGGTATGGAAGATTCAGATATGAAATTGCTCAGTTTAACTTTGTTGTTCATGTTGGCAACAAAATACATGTGGAATTAAGAATGCAAGATTGAAGGTATGTTGAGCAGTTACAAAATTAGTTAATGAGCAAGTATATAGTAATTTCAATATAGCTGTCTGATGTGATATATTTTCCATTGACTGATATCTTTTGATCAATTAGAATTGTACAGGAGCTTTAGCATACTGATAAGTTTCACTAGGAACTATTTTATGTGTGTCTTGCTGTGTTGCTTTGAGGCCTCTGTGTAAGAATTAATTGAAAACTTTAGCATTTAGTTTCCTTTGCTACTGTTTCACACACTTTTGTTTCAGATCCAGGTGACAGCGATCCCTGGTATAACAAGCAAATAAAATCCTGCTTGTGGAGTGGGTTGTTTTGTTGGTATTGGTTTTTGTTGTTGGAGGGACAGAGTGCCTCTCACCCCCTCCCTGAAGTTGGTTTCCTCCTCTAGGAGTGCAGTGTTGGTCAGTAGACAGTTTATATACAATGCAACATCTTTTATTTCTCATGAAGCCCCACTGTTGAAGTGTTGCATTGTTTGGAAGGACAGATTTGTGACTGTTTTCCAATTACTGCCTTGAGATCATGAGGAGCAGAAAAAAAATGTGCCCTAGTTGAACTAAATTTTCCCTTGAGTCCAGTGCCATCTATGTTAACTTATTCGTTAGCCTTGATAGCTGACAGAAATATTGTAAATATTAGGTATTTGTAGTGGGTCTTTTACTACAAATTCTAGGTCATCTTTGTTCTTTGTAGAAACTATTTTTAGTTTGGAGTTGAGAAGTTACTCAGATATAAAAGGGATCCATCTTTTACTTTATTTTTTTAATATATTCAGCCTGCCTGTGCAAAAATTCTTGGATAGTTTTTATTAATCTGCTTTTTCACTAAATAAAGAGTTGTCCAAGAATCCTTGCAGTGTTTGGACATTCTGTTTAAGCACAAGCTTCTGTGGTTTAAAGAGCAACGTGGCTAAATGATTGTCACTATTTGTATTTAACCAAGTCACTGCAAGAGTTTAGATTTGGTGCGCTGGCATGTGCAAATTTTTTTCGTTGTTATTCTTTATTCTGCAGATAACTAAGGTAAGCATCAACTTCTGCTTCAAAATTCTTGAAGTACTTGCTTGAGTATCTCTTAGATTGTTTTCACTATAGCTAAAGTTTATTTAAATAATGTGATCCATAAAATATGGTAGTCACCATGGTGATATATCATCCCTCTCACCTGTGAGAGTCTCCTCTGGCAAAGATGCTGATTTACTTTCCACCAGTGTTATGGTAGATATCCATCTTATGTGTATTGGCTCAGCTTGCAGTACAAAACACTCCTGTTGCAGTCAAATCACGCTTCAAAGGTTCTGCACTTGATGGAATGGGCAAGTAATTTGCTTAGAGTTTAAAAATATAAAAGCATGCATCTGGCATTCTTGGCTGTGTAAAGTTGATAGCAACCGCAAGTGCTATGGGCAGCACAAAGGCATTAGAGGAGCTTTTAGTTACTCTCAGTCCTGCTGCTGTGGGAGTTTGCATGTTAATAATGCTTTGGGGGGGGTGGAGGGGGGACTGCAGCTCTATCGGGTATTCTGCATTCAGTGTGTACAGCAAGCTGTCTGTTGGTATGAAAATGAGCAGAGTAGGTTTAAAGTGACTGATGCCATCATGAACTGGTATTAGGTTGTGTCAAGTAAAAGCACAGTCCTCCTCTCTGTCGGCAGTAAATGTTGAGCTTGTTTTAACTACGTGAGCAAAGGTAGTTATTTCATTTCTTTTCTCTGTTCTTGTTTCTTGCTCTGCTGAATCCACACAACTACAGCTCTGAGCTAAGGGCTGTAAAGGGGGTGTGTTTCTCCTCCTTTGATGGCATGTGACCTTTAATTCCATGGTAGCATGTTCTTTAGGGGGGTGGATGTAGGGTTTAGGTTAAATGATGTCCTGACTGCTATACGTGTTTTACTAAATTGCAAGAGCAATCTTGTTAGAACTGCAATAAACTTGTAAAAGGGTACAAAAGCAAAGGACAAGTTATTAGCTAATACTCCTAATTCCAACATAGGTCTGTCAGTAGTTAGTTTAAGCTATTTACAGGGCCCATAAGGGACTTGAGATCAGTTGCTGTGATAAGGGGTTCTAGTTTTCCAGCCTTCTGAAGAATTCAATTCCAGTAATCCTCTCTTTCTTCCTTCCCCTGAAGGTCATCACATTCCACTTTCCTAGATTAAAGGATGTTACCAGAACTGTTGCACAACTCCTGTGCAAGAACAATTGGCAAGGGTGGTGTCTGAGTAGGCCTTCTCTGAGTGATCTGAAAATGAAGCTGCGCTGGAACTGCCAGGAAAGCCAGCTGCTGGAGGAGTGTTGCAGGCCTGGCAGTCTTTCTAGGCTTTCAGATGAGTAGATGAGGACAGAGCTCTGAGCTTTAGAAAACACCTGGGCTGGGAAGGGATTTTTGAAGATCTGTCTGAATACCTGAATGTGATTTGGGTAGGTGTGGAATTAGCAACACTGGTACCTGGTCACTGCTGTCTCCAAGCAATGCGTGCTTCAGCTTTGTGCTCATGGAGTCCATGGGAAAAACTGTAGAAGCAGGTAAGAGCCTGCTACACCAGTGGGGCTGAATCCCTGCTCATATTAACAAAGATTAAGACTGAGTGTATGCTTCTTGCTTTATACTGTAAACTGTACTCAAAGTAACACTTGATATTCCTCTTAGAATAGTAGAATCCTTAGAGTTGGAAGGAACCTTTAAAGGTCGTTTAGTTCAGCTCCTCTGCAGTGAACAGGGATGTGCACAACTAGATCAGGTTGCACACGGCCTGGTCCAGCCTCACCTTGAAAGCTTTCAGGGACACGGGGCATCAACCACATCTCAGGGCAGCCTGTTCCAGTGCCTCACTGTAAAAGACTTCAAGTGCAGAATTTTATATTGGTGTAGAAGACTAAGCTTAATGATGTGCAGAGGAGAAGAGCTGCATACGGTGCAGGAAGAAGGGAAGCTAGAGGAATCTCTGCCAGGTTCTTGTTCATGCTATCTGCACGCTTGACTTCGTTCACCACAACTGCCATTCTTTCTCAGACAGTGGTAGTGATGCATGGTAGGTACTGAGAAGTCACCATTGGATATACTCTTACGATCTCAGTAATTTTGTTGTGTTTGTGGCAACAAGTTTTTAGAGAGAGAATCACTTAATTAAGCTGACAGCTCTGGAGCAGAGTAAAAGCTGACAAGCTTCTCAGGCCACAGGCCTTTGAAGAATGCAGCTGTCTTCCAAGTTTGTTGCTTTAGTAGTTGCTTATGTCTCTGTAGAGAGCTGTGCATGAAACTCAAAGCACTCTTCAGTATGTAAGGACAAATCTAGAATCATTAACTCATTTCGTGAGAGTTTATGGAAGACTGTGGAGCAATTGCCAACTACAAATTAAGGTTGCTTTTTCATCTTTAGCCTGGAAGGTTCCTGGCAATTTGGAAAACTATGAAGGTGTGGAAGTTTCATCTTCTGCTTAGCTGTACTGTAAACTCCGTGCTGTGTGGTATGGGAGAATCTGCATTCTTGGCTGTGTAAGAGGGGCAGATCGCAGCAGTTACATCCAGCAGTGTAAGTTATCTCAGTGCTCCTGCAGCCATGAAATTTCATGTTTATTTTGATAGAATTTAGATAGAACTGACATGAAATGTTGTCAAAAGTTGTGCATTTCTGTACAGGGACAAGCAGATGCATTTTTCTCAGGAGATAATGTGTAGCTTTTTTTTTTTTTCCTTATATATAGGTTGTTCTTCTAAGCTGACCTTAGCCGTTTGTGGTTTTATGGTTTGCCTGAACGTTAGAAATGCAAGCAATGCCATTTAGCCCACTATCTCTTGTCTCTGGACTAGGCCTAGTTTGATTCTTTGTTTGTGGGATTTTTTGTTTTAGGGTTTTGTGAGATCTAACAAATACAACAAAACATTGCAGGCTGGAGTTTCTGAATAACCAAGTCGTTAGTTTGGAAACATAGGAAGAAGCTGCATCTCAGCTAGAGGGTCTGATCTAATGTGAGCCAGTTACAAAGTAAGTTTCATAAATGCAAGAAGCATTTTAATGAAGTCTTGCTGGTTTGGGGTGAAGAAGGGAAGAAAAATTAAGCTCCTTTAGAAACTCTAGGGGATAAAAGATTAAGAAAGCAAGCTGTTAATGGAGGAGAAGGGAAGTTTTAAATGGCAGCAAATACAATTAAAAGTACCAGCTCCTGCCCACAAATAACAGACCAAGTTTTGCAAACTCAACAGGTTTCATTCCTTTTTGTTACATTTCTTTGATGGGATTTTGCCTTTGATTGCGTGGTAGTGGGTGGAATGTCTGATACTCTTGGCTACAAATACTGTATAGGTTCTTAAAACTACATTTGTTCTGGCATAGGAGCTTAGCTGTGTGGGTGTGAATGTTTCTTTGAGGCTTGGTGTTCGTTTTGGGTGATCACCTTATGTTATCTACAGCTTTAAAGGGGGGACTATTGATATCTAGCAGCCAACTTCACTGTGGTATACATCAGCACTGCTGTAGATTTAGTGCTTAAGTATATTAATTACTCTTTTGGTGAAGGTAATGTCTAGATGATCAATTATCCAAAAAATATACTGTGTGGACCTGAGACAAGCAACTATAAATGTTACCTATCATTGTCTTATCAATGGCATAGTGTTTAAACTTTTAAGCACATTAGAATACTAGCTAATCAGAAATGTATTATTGTCAACTGCTTAGGAAAGATGGTGCGGATCTTTTCCTGGGCAATACAGAAAAGTAATACACTGTGCTGGGTTAGAATTTAGCTGATAAATAGGTTATTCCATGCATATCTGAGTATCTGGGATATTTGAATTTTACTAGCAGTCTAATGTCCTGTGTGCACATTTTGCCAGGTGTCCAAAAAAACATCAATTCAGAATTGGCTGATCACATGTTAAATTGGCTGCTGCTGCTTGTGCATAATGAGCTGGATTATCAGAGGTAATCTGTTTAATTTAAGCCCAGCTTGCTGTCAGTGAGAAAGGTTACGGAGCAGCTGCTTGATCAGTTCAGCAGGCAGATCTGAGAGGAATGTCGTAATTCTGTCAGTACAGACAGGCAGGAATATATGGTGAGAAGCCCCAGCTGATCAATGTAATGATACCAATATTCGTTAGCTATTCAAACTATAAGCCAACCATTCTTTAGCATGCAGGTATCAGTGAATTTTGAACAAACTTTGCTGCTTGTTTAAAAGCAGCTTATTGTACTGTTTTATATCTCTTGATACGATTCAGGTATGGAAAAATTAGGGGGAGTAGATTAGACAGTTATGCTTGTTCTCCATTCAGTAACAGCCTTATCAGAAAATGAGAAACTAATCTTGATTAAAAGAGAAAGAAGAGACTGAATTCTAGTTTGTGTTTAATTTTAACACTTCTGTAAGCACAAGTTGTGCATTTGTAGTCTGTACCTAAATGAGAAGAGATCTTGTGCTGCAGTTACACATGTGGTTTATGAATGTTGTTTCTATTGTCTTCATTTCTTTTCTAGGGAGAGAGTGTGTGCAGCAGCTAGCAGAGAACACAAGGTATTTCAGGAGACGACTGAAAGAGATGGGCTTTATCATCTATGGAAATGAAGATTCCCCTGTTGTGCCTCTGATGCTGTACATGCCAGCAAAAATTGGGTAGGTTTAACAGATTTTTTTTTTTTTTTTTGTCCATCTGCTTTAAAGTTAGCATGCTACGAGAATATTAAGACTTTTCTAAATGTAAAGAAAGACTGTTTTGAAACATGGCATGTAGTGGCAAAGCTTGTTCTTATTCACATATAGAGATTTTTGCATCTTTCTTAAAAATGTTTGGCATTAGATTAGATGGTTTTTTGGTGGTTTTTTTTTGTTGTTGTTTTGTTTTTTTTCAATTTGAGTGTTCCCATGATAAGCACTTCAAAAAGCAGTACATCCTGTGGCTCTGTAATGTGCCTCAATTGAATTTAATTGGTAGAAACAAACAATTTTGAAATAGCAGAAGCATTTGCTTTGGGATATTGCAGCAGGGGGCATTCCTCATATAGTCAAACTTCTGAGCCTTAGTTCCTGTTTCCTATCTGAAGGATTTTCAGGCTTAGGTTACAAATCCATTTAGAAAGAGCCTGCCAAAAGACCAGCCTCTGCCACATATAATCTTTCAGCTTTGTTAGAACTTAATACAGTGAAAGCTTTTGAGGAAGACCACCTTGGGATTGAATTAAAGAGAGCCTTTGTAATTAGATGTTCTACCTCCCTGAGAAAGAACTGGAAGCTCCAACTTGTGGTGTTAAAGACTTGTTTAACGAAGGCATGTATAGGTAAACATACTAAGACCTTTGTGCTGTCACTGCTCTGTCTCTAAGGTGTCATTCTGACCAATTTTCCTTGATTTATTTATTTATTGATTTATTTTTGGCAGTGCATTTGGGCGTGAGATGCTGAAGCGGAACATTGGTGTTGTGGTTGTGGGCTTCCCTGCAACTCCCATCATCGAGTCCAGAGCCAGATTCTGTTTGTCTGCAGCTCATACCAAAGAGATGCTTGATACGGTAAGTGTCTCATCTTGCCTCTGTCTTGCTCGTGTCTTCTGTAAACAGAGATAACAATTCTGGTTTTCCTGGGTTCTTTTTGTTGTGTTGGGTTTTTTTGTTTTTTTAAAGAATGGTTTGGTATACGATTTGTGTTTGGTATACAAATTAATTAAACCTGATGTTCAAAGTTGTCTGTAGTAGAGTGGACGCCATCTCCAACAAATCAGAACAGCCTTCTTCAGTAAATTTCAGGGACTTTTTCCCATTTCACATATGCAAGAGAGATGGTCTGATTCCCTTGAGATACTTTTTTTTCCTTTGTTAAATGGGAGCATAGTGACATTCTCAATTAGCTCTGTGAAAGATCATGGTTGATTGGAAGAGGTGCTTGAGGAAAGACAAGAATATGATCAGAGGAACTGCAGGCTGGACAACCTCACCTTGATCCTTGGAAGGATGATGAAGAAAAAAAATTCCTTGAAACTAAACTATTTCCAAGCCTATTATGGACAAGGTGGTTGGGAATAGTTATTGTAGAATTATGAAGGAGAACTTGTGCCCAGTGCTCAGGTATGATCAGGTGGAGACACTTTATAATGTGAACAGCAAATAGGAGTTGTAGTTTAAGCAAATCCTTACCAGCATATCAACAACAAAAAATGTAGTCTTAAGCCTTTAATCCTTAGCTGCCACACAGTTTCTACATCAGTAATGAAAAATGGCCCTTCTTGATTTTAGATTTGCTAGGAAGAGTAGTAAGGCAGTAGCATGTAGAGTTTGATAAGTGTATCAGGTGCAGCTCTGTACCAGTAGAACCATTTGCTTTTTATCTGTGGTGCTGTACTTACTGCTTTCAAACTATTTCTGCCCTTTAAGACCTGAAGGATTCCACCCTGACACTCCAACAACCAGCTGTTAAAGGGGTTCCTTTCCCAGCTACTTGTCCTGTTACTTTTCCTGTAATTATGCTAAGTAAATTGTTTCTGTTCTAAATAATTCTGAAATGCTGTTTTTTGAGAGCTCTCTCCTTCTCTTTCTTTTCTCTATTGTAAAATCAGTAATACTAGACTTAAATTACTTGGAGCATAGCATTAGAAATGAGTGCATTGAAACAAATGGGGGAGCAATAGCTTCTGATCGGGTAGACACAGGAGAATGAATGGGAAATAGGTGGGAGGAGGGGAAAAAAGAAAATGTAAGTCTCTGAAATGGCATTCCTGCATGGTGAGCTGCAACTTAAACTGCGCAAACTTGATGTGCTGATGCTATCTGAGCAATCACACCATCTTGCTGTCTGCTACTCTGTCTTCTCCTGGTGACTAACTGGCTGGTTTCACAGGATATTTATAGGCACTATACTTGCTCTGTTCTAAATCCAATCTGCAATTTTTATTACTCTGCTTAAAAAAGCGCTCTTTTCTTATCAGTCTACTTACACGTCTTCTAGCTTTCCAGAAAGTTTTGTGTGTTTAGCTCTGAGGACTCACTTCTAAAGTATACATCTAGGTGCTAAATGCTCCAAACCAAGGAAGATGCTTGTTCAGTATATTGGGGTTTGTCTGCCTAAGAAAATTAATCCAGGACAAAATGTATGAATTTTGAAGTGAATGAAGAAATCTTGATTTTTATCTTGGTGTGTGAAGGCTTTGTTCCAAGTTGGCATGAAGTGCTTCGGAGTTTAAAGTGACTGCATGCCCTGAACCCAGAACAATGGCAAGTGGAGTTAATAAGTAGCAAGTCTTTGTGTCAGTGACTGTGTTCTGCTTTTCTGCTGACACAGTGAAACAGAATCAGCTTCAGGCAGCTAGTAATTAAGACCATGGTCAGATGGGTTCCCTCTGCTGAACTGTGGCAACGATATCCAAGAGGAAAATAAATGAAGTGAGTAGAAGTGGAGAGAGCTGGCACAGTTTCCACAAGTCAGTGGTACAGAGAACTTGGTAGCCCATCCATGTGTGCATGGATACTAATGCTGTTATTGTGGCATTTTTTTGTAAATAAAATTAATCAGAGCAAGGGGAGGAGAAGTTTATCTTACACTTGTATAAGATATATACTTGTATACTTGATATTTGTAATGCTTCCTTGTTCTTATTAAACAAAACCATGTGATGGGGAACAGTTCTCAGTTACAATTTTAACCATTTTATGTAAATAAAACTTTCCTGCCTGAAAATATTTGGCTCAGGATCAGAGTGAGGTCCTTCATAACCTGCATCCCTGTGGGTTGGTGCTTTCTTTTTAGTGATGAATAATATATATTACACTCTTGAAATCAGAGTTCACCAATGCCATTTCTTTTGTAGTCTTCGTTAGTCACATGGTCCTTTTTTGTTTTAAATTAATAAAATCCTAAATCTGCATTCAAGAATAACAGTTAACAGACTCTTTCAACAGAAATTAACCTTAAATTGTTTCCATATGGGGTTTTTACTTTAAGCTCTGGCAAACTGTGCCCACTCTCTTGTTTGGTTTTGTTTTTATTGAGGTCTAACTTCTGGTCTTGTCATTCCCCCAGATTTTAGAATGGAGAGGTTCTTGCTGCCAGATATAACAAGCATGAGGGGCCATTGTTTAAAGAAATAAGAACTTGGACTATTCATCCAGGAAGGAAAAGCATGTAGGGATATTAACCTCCATCTGCCAGCTATTCTCAAGAGATAGGCATTTGACCCAGAACATGTTAAAAGTGGAGTGTTGTTGTTGAATTAATGGCATTCTGAAAGAATGCTGAACGTACCTATCTGAACAAATCTAAAATGTAAGGGAGTGCAGAATGCCAACCTTGGGAGTTCAGAAATCTCACTTAAGTTGGAAGTCATCTTCTGCACATATCTTTGTCACTCACCATGGATAAGATAGATAATTAGTATGACATATTGTTGCACATTTGTCTTCAGCAGCTGACTTATTTTTACCACCTTGTTCCAGGGATGGTCTCCAGAGAAATAGAAGCTTAAGGTCTGACTTCTAACAAATTCTACTGTGAGCCAGTGTCTTATCAAAGAGATTGCATGATTATAGAGGAGATTCAACTCTTTGAAAGGGTAGATAGCAGCAGGACAAGGGGAAATGGTTTGAAATTGAGGGAGGGAAGGTTTAGGTTGGATGTCAGGGGGAAGTTCTTTACAGAGAGAGTGATGAGGTGCTGGAGCAGCTGCCCGGAGAGGTTGTGGATGCCCCATCCCTAGAGGTGTTCAAGGCCAGGTTCGATGGGGCCCTGGGCAGCCTGGTGTAGTATTAAATGGGGAGATTGGTGGCCCTGCATGTGGCAGGGGGTTGGAGATTCATGATCCTTGAGGTTCCTTCCAACCCTGGCCATTCTGTGATTATCTGAGCAGGGACTTTCCTCATTTCTTATGCTAGCAAGTGCTTGACTTCTGTAGAACTTCAAATGATTAGTATTCAGGTCATATGGTGAAAGGTTTTGCAAGCTCATTAGCAGTGCTCTTGGCTACCCGTTGGCTAGGTGTCCCTCTATGGCTACAGTTAGAGAAAGCTTCTTTCCAGGTGGGAAAAAATGCTTGGGGTCCTATTCAGAATGGCTTTTCATTCCTTGACAAAAAATATCCCATACAATACTTAGCACATCTCTAATTGCACATGGGCAATTAGACATCAGTCTAATCAAATACAGATATTTTAAAATACACCAAGAAAAGCTGCTAGCATAAAATACGCTATTTTTCACTATCTTGTAATACAAAAATTATGGTATTTTAGTAGTAGATAGTATACCAACAAATACAGTATTTTCATACTGAACGATAGAAAAAGAGGCATCAAACCTCAAGTACGTTTTCCTGTTTCAGCTATCTTAACCCCCCCAGAAATGGAGGACTGCTTTTTCTCAACTGATCCATGTATGGACAGGCATGGCTTTAAACAGGCTGACAGTGAAAATTAAAGTAGTATTGCTAGCTGCTATATTTGTGCTTTGGAGTTGGAATAGTCAGGTATGTTCAGAGTCACTGTTGGTGAAATTACTTGTGCCACTCACTTGGTCTGGAGTCTGCCAAATATTAAAACACAAAAAAAATTGTGCGTACCTGAAGCTACATCATTCTAGTCTGGTAAATTTCCACTTGGCCTGTGGGCATGCAGAAAGGAAGATGTGCTGATAGCTTTCTTGCATTTGTTTCCCCTGCTGATACACTGTGGTCTCTTTCTCAGGCTTTAAAAGAAATCAATGAAGTTGGGGACCTTTTGCAACTTAAATATTCCCGTCACCGTTTGGTACCTCTCTTGGACCGGCCATTTGATGAGACTACATATGAAGAAACAGAAGACTGATCTCCCTCCATATGCCTTGTTGGGAGGGACATACCCCCGTGGGACGCTCTGTGGCATGCAAGCCACAGTGTGTGAACAACACACTTCTGACTGCTCAGTGTAAAAGACATTTCCTCTCAATACTGAAGTGGCCACCATCAACTCTAAATGGCATTTTGTAAATAGAGAGAGGAGGAGGAGGAAAAAAAAAAAAGCTTTGATTCATGTGTCTTCAGGGTCTGGCCCTAGAGGTGCTTGGCTTTATTTCTTCATGTTGCTTTTTTTATTTATTTGTCTCAATAAGTTCACAGCAATCCACGTTGGCTGTGACTGATGAGCTCAGTTTTTGTATGCACCAATAGCCTCCCAGATGCTGGCTGAGATGTTGTGAGCATGTGTGATGCTGGCATGGCAGCATTTCCAGTGTCACTGCTACATGTCTGACCTTGTAGTAAGGGGTGAGCTGACCTGTCTGTTGATTGGAGACTTCCTAGAGAAACTGTTGATTGCTAACTTTGACGTATTTAACAAGACTGATAATCAACCAAAGCTTTTTTCTTTTGCTGTTACTTGCTTAAAACTTGAATATAGCGTTTTTTAAAATAAATGTGTTGCTGACGCATCACTGACAGGACCATTGTTCCCAAACATTATTTAGTTTTACAAGTCTCAGGCAGTAAGACTTCTGGGACTCCAACTACTTTTCCTTCCCAGTATGGATACCAGATTGTCTCCTGGGTTTGACAATAATTATCCTCTTCAAATAGGGTAAGTGATGGAGAGATTGTATTGTTGCTAGTGAATTTTAAAATGGGGATGATTCGTCTTTTGTCTGACGTACTTCTGTGGCTTTTTGTTTTGTTTTGTTTTTTAAGCTGGTCTTAATGTGTATTGCTTTCTTGATTTCTCATCTTCACATTTCTTTGTCTTTGCTTTAGAACTAGTATGAAACCACAAAAAAGCATATCTAGTAGCTGCTAGGTTCTGGAAAGATGTTCTTGGAATTAAGTAAACTATAGCAAGTGTTCTGCTGCTTGTTAAGTCTAGGACCTCTGAATAATCAGACTTACGTGATGGATTGGAACTACTTATCTCATACAGGTCTGTGAAAGAATGATTGCTACCCTCTGCCACACTAATTCACTGTTTCTTGTCATGTATGGGATTTTCTTGTTGTGCAAGGCTTTTATGCAGAAAGTATGAACAGCCTGGATCTGTATCAAAATGCTTCAGCTAGCCAGCAAAGTCTCAGTTGGTAGCTGCATATCATGTATATGTAGGCCTTCCCTGAAAAGCAAATGTCTTCACAATTGCGATTAGTTTGAGATGGTTATTTTTTTGTATTTCTGTTACTGTGACATCTGTTCACTGAGCCAATTGCTGTTAATCTTTTCTTTCCAAATTCCACACTGTCCTACTCTGATCGAAGTTTTGAATAGCCTCCTTTGCTTTAGCACACCTTGGAAATGGACTATATCATAGTCATTGTGTCTTGAGTTTTTTCAGTAAGCAAAATGGATTGCTTAAGTGATACCAAAAAATGTTACAACCAGGATCAGTTGCAGGATAGTTCTTGGTGTGTTTTGTTTTTTCCTTTTTACATACTCCTTCCTCCTTCCAGGCATACAGATTATCTGCAGGAATACTAGTGCTTTAACGTTGCATAATTTGGGTTTGGGTTAGCATGATGTTCTTTGCAGAAGTTTTTAAACAAATTCTTCACCTTAAAGTTAAAGCAAACTGCAGTCCAAAGTAATGTGGTGTTTATATAAGTTATTTTATGTTCCTTCTTGCAAGTAACAGGGAAAAAGCTCTTTGGTCCCTGGAACCAAGCAGTTCCACAAGTACATATTGTTGATTAAAGCAGAATTGGTTTCTCTTACGCAATATCTTCACATCTTTGTAGATCTTTTTAATATAGCTAAAATTAGAAACACCGTTTTGACTTCTACCATTGCATTTCATAAATTTAATTAGATGAGAATTAAAACTGCTTTCAGAATAGGTTTGGGTTAACCATTTCTGTTTCAGTCCCCTAATGCTGATTTGCTGGCCTTCTGGTGCAAGGTGTGTGCAACCCAAGAAGTCTGTAATCTGCATGTGCAGCCTTCCTAGCTATGAAGTAATCTCATTTGTTCAGCCACAGAGTAAACTGCAGTTATGTGAGCTTACTTTAACATTCGACCTTCTTCACCTGCATTCTGCCCAGGACAAGCTCTGACATTCCAGCAGATGACCTGCTTTCTGACTTGAAGCAGCTTTACCTCAAAGAATTGTTCTTTTCCTTTCTTGTTTGTAGCGGGGAACAAGAGGAGGTTAGTGCAGGAATCCCCATTCCTGACTCCACTCCTGATACTGTTGACAAAATGGAACAGCTTGAGCTGACAAAACCAGCTTACTCAGAGACATAGGCCATGGATCAGTGGGGAGCTGTTGAGCCTTCTGAGATGTACAGCATGCTTGTATCTGCAGTGTGGTCAGCCAATTTGAACTTTGTGATGTGTTAAATTAGAGATGGTAATAGCAGACAGTATAAGTCTCCAGTCTTAATCTTGTTCCTGAAATTCAGTTTTAGGGCAACTTATTTTTGGACAGGAGGAAAATGGCTAAATAAATTTTAATAATCCAAATAACTCCTATGTAATGGGTCTGGAACTGTCAGTGTTTTAAAGTTATAAATCACCATGTTAGAATTCCTGTTGTGCTTGTCCCAGTTGTACTTGTTTGAGGAGATGGTGTTCATGCTAAACTTCAGCCTTTAAGTATTTTTCTTCTGTGTTACGCTGTCTGCATAGGACTTTGAATTCCAGGTTTCAAAGACATTTTGGAAATCATCCAGGCCATTAGTAGCATTTGCAAACTAACTACTTGGTCACATTTCATTGCCATGTCCTTTTGGAAAAGCAACATTTCCAACCTTAACATCGCCAGAAGGCGGTTATTTAGGGGAACCTGCTTTGCCGAACTCTGGTACCTCATAAAACTACTCCTGAAAATGAATATTTCTAACAAGAGAGCCTTTTTGTGTAAACAATTCACCGAGCTTGAAAGCCAGGAAAATCATTTCATACCTGTTGAAACACTCTGCTCCCACAGGTGAAGGAGCAGACCACTACTGATTTGTGGTAGGTAAGCCTATAGCATGCACACTGTCATTGTGGTGTACAGGGAGGACTGCTGATCTGATATTTATGTACTGACGAGAAATCCGTCTCCATTCATTTCTACTGTTAGGACAAAAGGAAAGAACCAATCTTGAGAGATCACAAAGAAAAGCTACTTGAGAAATAGACTCCAGTCCCTGCCAACTTCTTTGAGACATTCTAATTGAAAATGACTCTTGGTATTTCTTAAGAGGGACAAAATTCAAAGGAAAATGAAAGCTACTTTTGAACTAAGGATTTTGCCCTGTACTGTACATTGTCTAAACTTATTCATAAATATACAGTAGTTACTTTCCCCATGCCTCTCTAAAGAACTTAGCAAGAAAGAGTTTGCTGAGCTGAGTGATAGAAGTTCAGAAGACTTTAGAAGCTGCTGATCGTATTCTTTTAAGAAAATAGACACTCATTTCCCATCAGTGAAGAGTGTGAGATCTGATGCTTGTTAAAATCTGGCCTTTGCAAATCAGAGACCTTTGTCTTGAGGAGCCTGATTTGTGTTTTTTCTAATTTTTTTTAGTTCTTTGGCAGAGTGGAAACAAAGTAGAGTGGTTTTTTTTCTGTTTGTGTTTGTAACAAAATATTCAGGGCTGCTTTTTTTTAATTGCTTTTGTTGGGTTTTTTTTTACACAAGATGTGAACTCGTGTATAATATATGTATACGGTGTATTTAACTTTCAGTTTCTGTGTTTTTTTCCCTTTGAAATAGCATCTTTAAAACTATTTTGGTTCTTGGTTTGGTGGTGTAGTATGCTTGTGCTTTAGGCAAAATCTCAGGAGTGAACCAACCAAGCATCTTAAGGTGATGAAGTCATTTAGTGAAGGAATCACATCATCTGTCCTCTTTTGCTGTCTCTTTAAAAAATGTAGAAGTGGAACCTGCTGCACCTTCAAATAGAATAGGAAAGGGGAGTGTTCCAGTGAAATCAGTGATCCAGCCCTGTGCTGTGTGGATGAAGGAAATCTGACTTCCTGATATAGCAGGGGTGGAGAAGGGGTAGTTGGTCGTCAGTAATTCTCAGTGTGCAGGGATTTTTCATGAGTACTGGAACAAGGATCCTTAAGGTAGGAATGCAACTTCAGTGCCCCAGAGGGATACTTCTCTAAAACTTTTCCATGCCAAGTAATCAAATACTTTTCCTGCGCAAATATTTATTTCTTTACCTTCAAAACATCCTTTACTTATACCTGTCTTCTCACCAGAAGCCATATGATCTATTCAGGCAGATCATAGGAGAGGTTAGAGAAAAGCTGTGAGCGTGAGCTGTGTGCTTCTTCTGAGAGAACATCTTGCAGCATTGTATTTGGAATGCATGAGCTCCCTCAATTCATCACAGAATGGAACTTGTTCAGATTTACTCTGCACTGAGTAAATTGCTTAGTGAAAATGGCTGCAGTTCGTATGCACCCTGTGAAAGCCAAGCTTGCCGGGATCTGTGTGGCTTGCAGCTTGTTTGGAGCTCAGAGGTAGTGGTGTTCTTTTCTAATGGTGGTGAAGCACTGAGCTATCAGTGAATGCCTCATATTCATCCCTCAGCAGGGGAATTGCTGGCTTCAGAGCTGGTGTTGGACACCAGTTGGGAAAGCACCAAAGTTTGTCTCTCAAAGTTTTAAGAGGAAGAAAACAAAACCCAGAGCCTCATGTGTCACTGTGATAGTTTGTGTTCCTGCAAGCATTCCCTGTCTCACAAGTTGTCTGTTTAAGGGTTGGGTTGTGAATTTAGAGCGCAGCCATGTTTGTGTGAGTGCTGTGCTTTATCTGTGACAGAGGAGAGGTGTTTGGTGCAGACACTGTTTACATCCCCGGAAGGGGTGGGTGTAGGAGTTGATGACTGTGTGTTGAAGGCCTTAAACTGTGACTCTTGGTATGAAGAAGTAAAATTAAAACTGACCTTGGAAGATGCAGTGGATTTTAACCCGTGTAAGAATACTCTGTGCTCTTAGCTAAGCAATATGTGCTCCTGTTTCCTTGTGAGGGGAAAGGGCCAGCTCTGCTTTCTGAGCCCAGGCAGCAGCTGCTAAGGAGCAGGGAGGTGCATATTTAAGGCCAAAAACAGTGCAGCTCTGCACTGATGTTCCTATGTAGTAAACATTGGTGACTGGCCCTGGGCTGCTGCGAGCATGAGGAGAACTGAGAGGGTTGGGGATGTCAGCAGCAGTGGCAGCTAGCTACGATTGCAGCAGGAGGTGACTGGGTCTCACCTGAGTATGTCACAGGTTGGTGTAGTTCCAGAAATACCCTCGGTGATGTAAAATGTGCACCAGAGCAGCTGGTTTTTATTTTTATTTGCCAAATCTCATGCTGTCCAGACAGCGTTTCTGCCACCCCCTACCGGTATACTGAGCTAACTACAGCCCCAGCCTTCCGCTGTCGGAACAGCGAGAGGTGAGCAGCACTGGAGCCTGAGGCTCTGGGCCATCAGCCCGAAGCCAATGGTGGCCCACGTTTCCACGAGCCCTGGGCAGCATTACCGAGTCACGGCACTTAATCCTGAATTGCACTGTGTTCCTATGCCTCTGTGTTGCTATAATGTACATATCTATTGGATTCTTTTGTAGATAAGACATTTTAGATAAAATTTTTAAATGGGCTCCCCCCCCAAATATTTTATGCCAGATGTCTAGTTTTTTTTACACTGGGGATTAACATGAGGTTGGATGCTGTGTGGACAGGGAAAAGATAAATGGATGGTACATTGACTTTAAAAAGGTAACAATGCATGTTTTAAAAGAAAACTGGAGGAAAAAAAAAAAAACTGCTTGGGAAAAAAAGAATCCATTCAACTATATTCTATGTTCTGCATAATAAAGAGTTTAAAAAGAAAAGCTCTGCTTGTTCTTCCTTAATGCCGTCTGCAGGGCTGGGGGAGCTGGGCGCTCAGAGGGAGCAGCGCCGTTCGCCCTTCCCGCGCAGGAGCTCTTCTCGGGGGCGGCGGAGGCTCCGGGCCCCACTCCGCGCCGCTCCCGCCCCTCTGC